>NC_135784.1:13569228-13869228 GCF_051106095.1 Pogona vitticeps
CAAGGGGGGTCTAGTCAGGGACAGTCTGAGGCGCGTAGGTAATCTTCTAGGTGTACCTCACGGGGAGGTGCGCTAGTAGAAGAACGTGCCCACTGGGGAGACTTAGATTAAGGTGCTCTGAGGCAGCCTAGTTTTGGCGGGAAAAAGCTGAGGCAAAACTGCGTAGCAACAGTGATCTAGCTTGCCAGCTGAGAGGCCCAGCAGAGGGGGGTAGGCCCTGACTCGATACTGTTGCAAGTTAGTGCTGAAGAACAGCAGCAATCTCTAGGGAGAGCTGGTTCTGAGGCAAAAAGGAAAAAAGTGGTCATTTTATTTTGAGGCTTGACTTTTTAAAGCAGCCTGTTCTGAGGGGGGATTATGCCCTTGACTCGAAGCCAGATGGCCGAAATGAGTGAAGTGAAAGACCCCCAGATTGACCAAGGTTCTGAGGATGAATTTGGCTCAGTGCAGGGTGACAGCACAGGAGAGCAGAACCCAGAACTCAGAAAATTGCTCATAGTCCAACAGCATGAACTGAGGATGAGGCAATTTGAAGTGGAGGAAAGATTAGAGAGAGAAAGAAGGGAGGAAAGGGAAAGGCAAATTGAAATGGAGGAAAGGGAAAGAGAGAAACAGAGACAATTTGAGTTGGCATTGGAGAGAGAGAAAATGGCGTTTGAATTAAGAAAACTGGAACTGATGAACCAGAACAATAATAATAATAGGGATTCTGAGGGAGGCCAACTGTCTAAAGCTGACCTGAAGAAATTCCCTGTGTACCACAAGGGAGATTGTCCTGAGGTGTTCTTTTCCTTAGTGGAAAGAGCGTTTGTGGACTTCTCAGTGAGGGAAACTGAGAAGATGACCATCATGCGATCTTTAATCAGTGGTAGCCTGGCTGAGGTCTATGCCGAGATGCCTGAGGAACTGATGAAAGATTTTGCAGAGTTTAAAAAACTGGTCTTTGCCAGACATGGAATCAATGCGGAGCAGCTGAGACAAAGATTCAGGTCCCTCACCAAAAAACCAGAACAGACTTTTACCCAAGTGGGGGCCCAATTGGTGAGGCTGCTTGAGAAATGGCTATCGCAGGAAGGGACAGAGACCTATGAGCAGCTTAAAGATTTGATAGCGCTGGAACAGTTCTATTCAGTCCTGCATGGGGAATTGAAATTCCAGGTGAGGGAAAGGAAACCGAAATCTGTGGCAGAAGCCGCGGAGGTCGCAGATTTTATTTCCCAAATAAGAAAGCCCTTGGGTGAGGGGAAATCTGTAGGTAAACCCAAAGAAACCTACAGCAAGCACTCTCAGGGACCAGGGAAAAGCCAGCAAGGGGGAGGGGCCCCTGGTGAAGGGAAGCCCTCAGACATGAAACTAAGACCTCAGATTTTGGAGGGAAAACCAAAACAAGATGAGAGAGAATCAAAATACACCAGAAAATGCTATTTCTGTCAGGGAAAGGGTCATCTAATCTCAGAGTGTGAGAAATTAAAGCAGCTAAAAGGAATGGTGCCTCAGAATTCTAGTGGGACCAAGCCAAAAGCTGTGTTCTGTGTCCAGAAAGAGCAAGACTCAGTGTCACTGAGGGAGCCTGTTGCCATGGCTACTCAGTCTGGAACAGCTACCTCTGCTGATCAGGCTGAGGAAAATGGTCCTCTTGTGGAGGTAAAGCGCTGCTTGCTGATAAAAACTGATTCTCAGTTGTTTGAGACAGCCGGGGTGGACGTGGGAATATTTGACCGTCAGTATAGGGGGCTGCGGGACACTTGTTCCCAGGTAACCCTGTGCCATCCAGATATCATCCCTAGGGAGTTTATAATCCCAAATGAGAGCATGAAGGTGGCAGGGATTGAGGGGCAGGTAATCTCTCTGCCAGTCGCGGAGGTACCTGTCAACTTTCAAGGCTGGAGGGGAGCTTGGCGGCTAGCGATTTCATCGACTCTGCCAGCAGCCGTGCTCGTGGGAAATGACCTGGCTGAACATGTGAAAAGGGTGCTAGTGATTACACGTTCACAAGCCACCACAGGGACAGTTCAGGGGGGTAATGATGAGCCAGAGACGGAAGCAGAGGGGAGTTCAGAAGCTGTGGTGGAAACCTTAACCACAGACAGCAGATTTGGACAGGAGCAGAAGGCAGACGCCACTCTCCAAAAGTGTTTTGAACAGGTGACTGACGCCCAGCTAACACCTGAAACCCCAGTGAGATTTCTGGAGAAAAAGGGGATTTTATATAGAGAGACCCTGAGGAATATCTCAAAAGGGGGAGATGGGATCAGAAGTCAGCTGGTGGTACCTGAAAAGTATCGCCCCATGATCTTACAAAGGGGTCACTCTGACATGTTTGCTGCACACTTAGGAGTGAACAAGACACAGCAGAGAATCACACAGAATTTCTACTGGCCTGACATAGGGAAGCAGATCAGGGAGTTCTGTAAACAATGTGATGTGTGTCAAAGGCAGGGGAATAGCCGTGACAGGACCAAAGCAAAGTTGTGCCCTTTGCCTGTGATTGACACTCCGTTCAAATGCATAGGGGTGGATATTGTGGGACCTTTGCCCAAGGCCACAAAGAGGGGGAACAGGTTCATTCTAACAATTGTGGACCATGCCACAAGGTATCCTGAAGCCATACCCTTGACTAACATTGAAACTAACACAGTGGCCGATGCTTTGGTGGGGTATATGTCCAGGATGGGATTTGCCTCAGAGATAATCACAGATTTGGGCGCATCATTCACATCAAAGCTCATGAAACGCTTATGGCAGATCTGTGGAATTAAGCACAAGGAAACCACTGCCTATCATCCTGAAAGTAATGGGTTAACTGAGAAGTTCAATGGGACTCTAATGCGCATGATTAGGGCTTACTTGGCAGAAAATCCAAACAATTGGGACCAGAAGCTGCAATCCCTTTTGTTTGCTTATCGATCAGTGCCACAAGCCAGTACCGGGTTCAGTCCATTTGAACTTCTATTTGGGAGAAGGGTGAAAGGGCCCCTTGATTTGATCAAACAAAATTGGGAGCAGATCACCCAGGATGACCCACAAGACGTTGTGACTTACATAGACGCCTTGATGAATGACCTAAAGAGAAATCTAGAGCTGGCAGCAGAAAACCTGCAAGCTCAGAAGGTCAGACAGAAAACATGGTATGACCACAAAGCTAGAGAGAGGCACTTTGACCCAGGGGAGGAAGTGCTTTGGCTTAGGCCCTGCAGAGAGAATAAACTGCAGCTCAAATGGGCAGGACCATATAGGGTCATTTCCAAGATGTCAGACCTGAACTACCTAATAGAGCAGGAGGAGAACCAAGCAAGGAGGGTGGTTCATGTGAATGCCCTAAAACCCTACTACAGAGGGGAACAGAGGGTTTTATTCGCGATAAAAGCAGCTGAGAGTGAGGAAGCGGAATTACCCTTCTGGGAGGGTAGAGGGGAAGTAAAATACAACCCAGAGGAGGTAAAGATCAGTCCTGCACTCACCCAAGACCAGCAGCAAGAACTAAAAATGCTGCTTAGTAAATATCAACAGGTGTTTTCCAACAAGCCGGGGATAGTGAAGGGAGTGATGCATCGGATCCACACAGGGGATGCACCCCCGCAGGCAGTATCCCCATACCGAGTAACGGGACCCTATAGGGACAAGGTGCGGAAGGAGCTGGACGAAATGCTGAGGGAGAACATAATCGTCCCCTCTTCTAGTCCTTGGTCCTCTCCGATAGTCCTTGTGGACAAGCCTGATGGGAGCATTAGGTTTTGTGTTGATTACAGGAAATTAAACCGTGTAACCACTCCTGATGCCTACCCAATGCCCAGGCTAGACAACCTGATTGAAACCATAGGGGGTTGTCGGTTCATCTCATCATTGGACCTGGTAAAGGGATATTGGCAATTAAGAATTGATCCCAGGGATCAAGAAAAGACTGCCTTTTGTAGCCCTTTTGGTCTCTATGAGTTTCGAGTCCTGAGCTTTGGTCTCAGAAATGCACCAGCCACATTCCAAAGGCTGATGGACCAGACCTTGGCAGGGCTCAGTGACTTTACAGTGGCCTACATTGACGACATAGGGATCTTCAGTAATACCTGGGAAGATCACCTGATACACCTGGAGTTAGTGCTGCAGAGGTTAAGTGCAGCAGGGCTAACAGTAAAGGCCAGCAAGTGTCAGCTGGGTAGCCCAGAAATAAAATACTTGGGTCACATGGTAGGGGGAGGAATGATAAAACCCCTGGAGGCCAAAATAGAAGCTGTTCGTGATTGGCCCAGACCCAACACCAAGAAAAAAGTCAAATCATTTCTTGGGTTGGTGGGCTACTACAGAAAGTTCATCCCGAGGTTTAGCGAGATTGCGGCTCCGCTGACCGATCTGACGAGGAAGAAGGCTGATGACCGCATCCCGTGGACCAGCGACTGTGAGGCGGCGTTCCAGAGGTTGAAGGAGGCGTTAATCAACTATCCTGTCCTGCGTGCTCCAGACTTCGACCGGGAGTTCATCATCTACACCGATGCGTCTAACAGCGGGGTAGGAGCAGTTCTGTGCCAGGAGGATGAGAATGGTGACCAGCATCCGGTGTCCTACCTGAGTAGGAAACTTCAAAAAGGTGAGAGACATTTGGCAACCGTGGAGAAGGAGTGTTTGGCCATAGTCTACGCGATCCAGAAGGCCAAGCCTTACATCTGGGGAAGACATTTTATTCTGTGTACTGACCATTCACCATTGCAATGGTTAAAGACAATGAAAACCCACAATAGCAAACTTATGAGGTGGGCTTTAAACCTACAGGACTATGACTTTGAAGTGAAGGTGGTCAGAGGGTCAGTGAACTGTGTTGCTGACGCCTTATCAAGAAGACCTGAAGATTGAAGACGGCGAAAGAAACATGGACTATGTGTATATAATGATGACAAAAAAGTAAAATGTACCTGTTTTTTTTGAATTTGGTTTGTATGAATAAAGGTAAATTGATGTAATGTAGATGGTAAATGTTTAAATGCATAATTGCTATGGTTAACTTAGAATGTAAGTATAAGTAAGTATAATATGGTATGTATAACTGTTGTTGTGTATTTTATACAGGTTGTTTTTTTGGTGAAAAGCACCTTAGCTTTCCCCCTACAAAACAACTTATAAAGAGGGGAGGTGTTACATACAGCACTGATGTTACCTGTCTGTCATGGGTTTGGAGGGAAAGTTCCATCCTATGGGGAGTGGAAGGCGGGACATCAGGAGGAGGGGCTGTACTGTATAAATATGTGGAGTGTGTGTGGAGAGTTTATGAGATGCTGAGAGACACTGGGTTGTGACGAAGCAGCAGCTGGGAAGAAGGAGCTGTTGTGGGAGTCTGTGTGTCAGACAGGGTACTTCTGTGTGTCAGAGTACCAACCTGATAGGTTCAGGTGTCTGTTGGTTAGCCAGAACTGATAGGTTCAGGGTCTGTGCTTTAAGTTAAGGGTTCTGGGTGAACCAAACTGTATGCTTGTATGAGTGAGAATAAGCCACGTTACTTTATCCTATTCACCTGATTGTTTATTTTTCCCTGTGTGTATTTAAAATAAACCTTATCCTTTTTATTGTTTAAAAATCCATCCCTGGTCTGTGTGACTTCTTAAAGGGAATGGTTGGTGGCAGCTTAGTGTAACTGTGTGGCAGATCCCAGTAGGTCTGGGGTTTGTCACAAGTGGAACCAACGACCTCAAGACGTGGCGAGTGCTCCAACACTGGAGGCACTCAAGATAAATTTGGTCAATCACCTGGCAGACATTCTCTGATTTGGATCTCTGCATTGAGCAAGGCGTGGGGCTCGATGGCCTCAGAGGCCCCTTCCAACTTCTTCATGCTATGATGATTCTTATGACTCCCTCTTCCAGCATCCTCACAGGTCTTCCCAATTGCCCAAGACTCTTGGGGTACTTCACCTTTTTCACACAGAACTTGCCTTCAAGACCTGGACGTCGGGGCGAGCAGGATAAGAGAAGGAAACATTCCTGAATGAGACCTGCCCTTGGAGGAAGTCGGGGGCCAGCGTCCCCTCCGTGCCAACAGCCGGCTCCCGGGCAAGGTATTCAAACACCTTCTCCGCGGCACCCACGTTGCTGAGGGCATCTCCGTAGGCATACATCAGGGCCTAGGGAAGGAGAAGGAATGGACAGGGCCAAGGAAATACCAAGCTGGAACATCACATCCCATTGACTCTTACAATTTATGAGCCGTACAACCTGAAATCCCCCCTGGATCCGGGAGACTCGTCTGCTCACGGAGTGATGTCCAGGGCTGTGCTCTGGCGTGTTTTTGTCAGCAGGTCCCAGAATCCAGCCCCAAACTACAAAAGCACAGTCCTACAGATGGCTCTTTTTGAAAGGCCACCGTGCAAGAATCGTGTAGGGTATACTTCTGGGTTTCACCTTTCTGGGTTGTGCGGGTGTGTTCGTGTGTGATAGCAGGGGTGGGGTGAGAGTTGGAAGAGATAAAGGATGCCAAAAGGACCTTGCTGATCATCTGATCCAGGGCTCAACCTGGTTGGCAGGACTGGGGTGCCCTTTTGCCACAGGGGGTCAGCCCTCCCTCCCCTTCATCTTTCAGAACCAGAGGTGATGGGGATGGTGGTTTGTGTCTCTTTTGGAGGAGAAGAAAAACCAATCCCCCACTGCTGGAGAGTCCAGGAATGAAAATCTTTCACTTTAACCAAAAGCGGTGGCGAGGGGGGAGGGAAGAGGAGCGAGGCGTCAAGGGACCCTACAGCCAGGCAGGGGGGCCCTCTCTGGCCTGCAGATCTGCTCCCCAGCCCTCTTTCAAGCCAACACAAGCTGAGCCTTTCTTGCTTCGACTCACCCGCGTGCACATCCCCACTTCCATCTGGTAGAGGATGAAGGAGACCAAGTCCCCTTTGGTGATGAGGCCAGCGAGGATCTGCTGGTACCCGCAGTGAAGCAGGATCAGCTTCAGGCCCAGCTGGAGGATCTGGAAAGAGAAAGAGATCTGGCATTGCCTGGAGATCCGGGATTCCCTTGGAAGCTTCTCAGCTGCCCCAGAGACTATCTGCTCTCATCATCCCTCTTCTGAACCTTCAGATCTTTACAAGTCCTGCCCTGAGTGGCCCCAAGAATCAATTCAAGTGAGGGGGCCAACGTCCAGGTGGGGCCTTTTCAGTGGGGGCACCTCTGAGGGGCTCACCTGGCACCATCTCGGGCCCCCCAAAAGTGAAGCCATCCTTCTTCGTTCCTCCCGGCCCGCTAAGTGACTTAACATACAGTGGTGCCCCGCATAGCGACGATAATCTGTTCTGGATAAATCGTTGCTATCCAGAATCGTCACTATACGAGGCAAAAAACCCCATAGGAATGCATTAAAACACGTTTAATGCGTTCCTATGGGGAAAAACTCACCGTTATGCAAAGATCTTCCATCCGGCCGCCATTTTCGCCGTCTCGGTAAGCGAGGGAACCGCGCGAAAATGCTGCGGGCGGCCATTTTGTTGACCCGGCAGCCATTTTGGAACCACCAATCAGCTTGCCACCGTTGGCAAAACATCGCAATGCGAAGATCGGTAAGTGAAACACTTACCGATCATTGGAATACGATGTTTTGCTGTTCAAAACATCGCAATGTGATTGCTTTTGCAATCGCAAAATCTGCATTGCTATGCGGATTCGCCGTTAAATGGGGCGCTCGTTATGCGAGGCACCACTGTAGTTTCATCTGGGCCTCAGTTCAACATTTCCCAATTGGCCAAAGGGTAATTAGGAGGAATTCTTCTGGGGGGGAGGAATAAACTGCCTTGTGGTAACTTATCATAATTTCCACACATAGCAGATGTCAAAACAACAATGTGTCTATGTAATTAAGAGAGGATCTGGGGTAGGCGGAGTTCCCTGGATTAACCTTCATCCTTTATTTATACCGGCCGGATTGGCTCAACGCTTACAAATGAGCTGCATAGTTTGCCAGGGCAATTTGCAACGCTTTGATGAGATGCACATATTGGTCACCTGTGTGGTTACATGCCTAATTATACAGGCAAGATGTGGCCTGCGAGCTAATCAATAAGCTTCAATTAGCCTCAGCAAGTTAGGCCCACCGGATGCAAAAGCCGATAGGATGCTGTCTATTAATGTGATGCGTACAAGCATATGCAAGGTTCCCTCTAAGGGGTGCCTGTGCATGTGTGTGACCCTCCCTCGATGCACCTTTACTCCTCCTCCACACACCATTACTGATCATTTCCCACCCCTTTGGTTCTGGTTGCAATGGAACCCTGTGCAGTGGGGGAGATCCTAAGAATTTGTATCTTTGAGCCATCCAGAGAATCCCTGTTACGGGTCGGTGTATAAATATCTTAAAAGAAATACAGTGGTGCCTCGCTTAATAACGTTAATTAATTCCAGCGAAATTGCTGTAGAATGAAAACGTCGTAAAGCAAAAATAAAAAAGCCATTGAAACGTATTAAAACCTGGTTAATGCGCTCCAATTGGTTAAAAACTCACCGTCCAGCGAAGATCCTCCATAGGGGTGGCCATTTTCGGGTGCCTGTGCAGCGAAAAATGGCTCCTAAACATAGTGGGGAGACATTTTGTACACCCGGCGGCCATTTTGAAACCCCGATACAGCTGTTTTGATCGTCGGGAAGCGAAAAACAGTTCCTGAAACAGGGAACCGATCATCGCGCAGCAAAATTCCCCCATTTAAAACATCATTTTGCAATTGCTTTTGCGATTGCAAAACCTTCAATGTTAAGCGGATTCATCGTAATGCGGGGTAAGCATAAAGCTGGGCATGACTGTATTAAAAAGGTGTTGCAGATTTCAAGATACCATGACTCACACAGAAAAAAAACCTGCTCTTTTTTCACCTTCTCCTCACGGGACAAGGAAGACTCACCCGTCGGAAGAGCAAGTAGACCGCCTTCTCCACAGCCCTCTGGTTCTTCAGCCGGTGAGTCTCCTCCAGCGCTGCATCGTAGAACTTGGACTCCTCCTCTTCGGTGGCAAAGCCACGCACTGTCTCGATGGAGGAGACCATCTCACGAACCACCTCCCCGGAGTGTGCTGTGGAGTCCTGGATTGCCTTCAGCAGAGCCTGGAGAAATTGGAGAGAGGGAAAGAAAAGTACAAATTTAACTAAACACAGTAATAGGGGGTGTGTGGAGAAGGATTTGGCTCAGTTTGTCCAAGTGCACTGACAAATGCCATCACTTAACACATTGTTCTGGTTGAGATTCTGTGATACAGTATTGAGATTCCACAATATTCTTTTATGTTTTCTAGATCTGAACCCGGGTCTAACCACTTTACTCCACAGCCCATCCCTCTCGTAGCTGTACTCAGCTCCCTCCTCCAAGTGTACCTGGTGACGGGCATCATAGACCTTCTGGGCAGCCAGCATGAGGGGCGTCTCAATGAAGGTCAGGAGGGTGAAGCGCCACGAGACGCTGACCATGAACCCGTACAGCCCGACAATTTTGATCAGGCTGCGCAGGAAGATGTTGGCATTGCGCGTCACCGAGTGGCTCATCTTGGTCGTGTCCGTGGACAGGCGAGAAGTCAAGTCTCCTGTGGGACCAAGAGGCAGCCTGGTCAACAAGACACCAGGGTCGAGATGAGTTGATGTTGTCCCCACAGGACGGGAAGATGGCAATCCAGCATTTCTGGCTGACACGGGAATTAAAGGGTTACAACCCATCCTGAAAGGAGGGCTATCGCTCAGTGGGAAGGCACATGGAATATGGAGTCAATGATGGGGAAACCTCGACATCTCGAACAGCTCATGCCCCTCAGAAGTCATAATCCTGGAAAAAGGGAATCCGAAAACCCCACATGAAAAACAACAACCCTAGATTCCACACTGGCAAGTGCACTCCCGCCCCCTTATTTTTTTACTATAATTTTACCTAAAAGATTCCTCAGTCCATGTATCTGCACACTGGCCTTGTGGTTCAGCAAGTTGTACTCTCAAAAAAAGAATGGACTGAATGCAGAAAAGAAGTACCCAGTTTTCATCTACATAGCAACTTTGCCACAGCAGATCTTGGGGGAGGGGGAATACTATTTTGGACTACAACTCCCAGAATCCATGCAGGCAGCCTGCCTGGATATGGAAAGTACCGGGTTTCCACATGCGTGGCCACAGATCCCTCCCACATCATTCCAAGTAACACCAAAGTTTGCTCTTGGATTGTGGGATTTCTGAAACGGGCCCGTCACACTCTTCCAATACTGCTGGGATTTTTTTTTGTTCCTGGGGCAGCTTGTAAACTCTCCAAGTGCGGGTTTCACTGAAAACTGTGCCTCAGCCAACGTATCTACCCAACATATCTACGCTGCACTCTCAAAGAAAAAGAACGTACGGAACAGGGGCCGCCTAAACAGGACTGTTGTGTTCTTTGTGCTGTCGTTGTTATTTGTTTTTACCCACCTTAGGTCCTTTTTAAGCTCTATAAAACCGTTCCATTTGCGGTGGTAAGACTTAGTAAGTGCCTCTTAAAATTAATCTGCCAAAGTCAAGATTTAGAATTAATTGTTAAGCTTCCCCACAACATTTTAAAAGCAAAGTTGAAGAGCGATGGTGGTGGAGAGGAGACATGGACCTGTCAGAATTATTCATCTTATATTCGACCATTACTTTGAGGAAAAGAGAGCCCCACTCCTTTACCCTCACAACAGCCCTGTGAGGTAGATTCGGCCCACCAATTTTGAGTGAGTAACGCCTTGAATTGCAGCGTTCCAGAAAGCCTGAATTTGAATTTCAGTCTTCCACATCCTAAATTGGTTAAAAAAAAATCACAGGTATAGCTTCCAAGTAAATACCTTTAATAAAAACGACAAAAAGCAAGCTTTCAACAAAGCACACAGGATTACAAACGGCATGCTAACTACATTGCATATGGTGATATATACACTCAGTACAATTACATCAACCAAACTATCCATGTGACACAATCGTGTTGAGCGTATATATCACGTATGGAATGTGGTTAGTTTTTTCCTTGTTGAAAGCTTGCTTTATGTTGTTTCATTGAAAAATGTTTAAAAAGGTAAAGGTTAAGGTTCCCCTTGATAATTTTTGTCCAATCGTGTTCGACCCTAGGGGGCGGCGCTCATCCCCGTTTCCAAGCCATAGACCCAGCGTTTGTCCAAAGACAATCTTCCGTGGTCACATGGCCAGTGCGACTAGACACGGAACGCTGTTACCTTCCCACCGAGGTGGTCCCTATTTATCTACTTGCATTTGCATGCTTTTGAACCGCTAGGTTGGCGGGAGCTGGGACAAGCGACGGGAGCTCACTCCGTCGCATGGATTCGATCTTACGACTGCTGGTCTTCTGACCCTGCAGCACAGGCTTCTGCGGTTTAGCCCGCAGCGCCACCACGTCCCTGAAAAATGTTTACTTGGAAGCTAAACCTGTGGATTATTTTTGAGCCACTCCAGTCCGTTTAACTGGGATTGGTCAACTTCTTCTTTGATGCTCCAAGCAAGCAGAGAAGTTTCCATTCTTCCGATTCTGTGGCAGACACTCAATCAGACCAACAGCCAGAAGGGAGCATCTTGAGTGGCCGCAGCAAGAACAAGAAGACTTGGGTTAATATCCAGGCTTTCTGGAAATACCTGGGCAAGAGAATCCTCCCCAAAGCTCTGTCTTCCCAGGTGGAAAATAGGGACCTTGGGGGAGCCCTCACCTGTCTTCACCTGCTGGAAGAAAGCCACGTCCTGCCGCACCAGGGAAGAGAACAGCAGGTTGCGGATCCGGATGACCATGCGGGCAGTGGTGAATATGAAGAGCCCTCCACGACCGCCAGCAGAGAGGGAGCTAGAGAAGGAAGTACAGGAAGAGGAAGACCGCCTGCAGCCTACAGGGGAAACCGGGGTCTATTGGCAGGCAAGGGTGAGGTCAGGGTAAAGGAAGGGCGCCGTGCAGAACAAACTCACCTCCCAACCGAAACCAGACCCAAGAGCAAGATGGCCCAGGAGAAGGCATCCGAGTCGTACTGGGTACCCAAGATATCAATCACGCATCCTGTGTAGTAAGGGATGAAGATTTCACCTGCAGATGGAGCACAAATTAAGCGTTTTTTTAAAAAAAATATATGCACAGAACTGCATCTTTCCTGCTTCTCTGTTTTCTCCCCAGCAATAGGGTCACTTTTGTTATGCACCTCTCGAGAATAAGGCCTGCAAAGGAAACCAAGTTTGACCTGAGAGTGGTAGGCCCTGATTTTAAAAACTCCTCGGGTTTTAATCTGCAATCAGACCTATTTCCCCACTTGAGAGAGCACTGCTTCCAGATACAGGAGCAGGGTATAAGTGAGTCCTAGGGGAGAGATAATGGCAAAAATCTTGTATCTTTGTGGTTGAACTCCCAGGGAGAGTCGGCCCATGAATTCAATGGAATTTACATAGATGACTCACCAACTGATTCAGTGGGTCTATTGTAAGTAACAGGATTTGAGCCAATATTTTCAGAGCAGCAGAAATAGCTGGGAGGTGCCATTGCTGAATTCGCACCTGGTGCAACTTACATTGAGGATAGTGGCCTGTGCAGGTTTCAGAGCAATCATTTGAATGTTTGAATCTTTAATGTAGTGTTTTAACTGGTTGATTTAAAATTGTTTTAAATATCTTATTTTTAAAAACTATTCTACACAACTCTGTAGCCCACGCTGAAATCCTATAACTGTTTCAAAAAAAAAAAATAAAAAAGAAAAATGAGAATAAAGAAACAATTACAGTTCCTAACATTAATCTCAACAATCAACACATTAAAATTCTCACCACCCAATCTTAGCTTTTTCCCTTCAGTAATCATCAACAAAATGTATGACACCTTTTGTCTGAGCTTTCCGATTGGTGTGCAAAATATTCGTACCACAAGACAAGACAGGTGTAGGAAATCAGTTTTGCCTGGATAGATCTAAAGTGAGCTGAGGTTTTTGAGACCATTGATCAGTAGAAATCGCTCCCTGCCTCTCGCACGCTCACACACGAAGGCTACTCACCGACCACGGCCAGGGTGAGGCAAAGGAAGGCCCCAGCGATGTAGGGAGTATCCGGGCGCAAAAGCTTCGCCACCTTCCACAGGGTGGCCGTGTCCCCCTTTTTTGACCCTGTTGCGCCATTCCCTTGTCCAAGAACCTGCCAGACGAGGAGGGCCAGCCCCACGGCCCCATAGCTCAGCAGCAGCCAGGCCCAAGGGGCTGAAGACAGGAGGAGAGGGGGGTCTCCAAACCAGTGCCCCACGGCCAGGTAGGAGGGGGGCAGGAGACTCACGGCAGCCACGGCCACGGGGGCGAGGTGGGAGGGGCGACCCAGAGAGAGCAGCCCCCAGGCCCCCAAAAGCACCAACAGGCGCACAGCAGCCTCCAGCCAGGCCGCCGGGACCCCCCACTGAGCCAGGGAGGGCCGCCCCAGATCCAGCAAGGAGAGCAGGAGGGCATCGCAGAGGAACAGAGGGGCAGCCAGGCGCAGGCTACGGGGCAGCATCGTGGTGGCAGAGCCTGTGGAGAAAGGAGAGATTAGATGGTAGGTGATGGGTTACAAGAGACATCCCACTGAAATCAGTGTGGGCTCATCTCAGGTATGTGTGCCAAGGGTTTCCACCGGAAGCTCCTCTTTTCTCCCGAGCCTTGCCTAGAAGCAGGTCCACTGAACCCAACGGGCTTCCAACTAGGAATAGGGATCAGGGAGTGAGAAATATACTGCAGTTCCCTGGAACCAGGGGTCTGGAGAGAAGGGTCCCCCGAGAAGGGTTTTTGCAATCTGCCAGACGCTGAAAGAGAGCCTTCCGAAGGCTGTGAAGGTTCAGGACCCAGCGGGAATCGGAACCCAGATCCTTCATCCGCCGCAGTCTCTGCTCCACCAGACTGGCTCCTTTGCAAAACCGTGTTCAACCAGTTGTGTCCTGCAAGGGGTTCCTGGGAGGGGGGGGAAGAGTCTGTCCTGGGGGGCTGCAGAGCCAGTCCCAGAAGGAAAGGACCCCAAGCCGAACAACTGGCTTGGGCAAACCCCGTTCAAGGAACCCCTACGAGGCCCCTGGCAGGCACCCAGCCGAGGTAGAGAAAAAGGCACTCCCAGTGGGGTTTATTGCAGCAGGGGAAACGCACGCAGGATAGCCGGTGCGGTGTAGCGGATAGACCAACGGGCCAGGACCTGGGTTCGAATCCTCCTCCGGCCATAGAAACTCACGGGGGGGGGGGAGCGTAACTGGCCAAAGCACTCTCTCCAAGGGCCTCCCTTCCAACTTGGCGGCACGGACGTGACTTTAAGGGCGTCCAGGGTTGCCCACAATCACAACTGCACCGCAAAGGTGAACTGCACTCCCGGCGTGGGTGCCCCCCCCCCCCCCGAGGAAGGCTCGCTCTCACAGCCTGCAGACGTTACTCTGGCGACTGCAGTTCCCAGAAATCTCCCGGCCAGAAGGGCCAGGAAGGGGAGTCCTGGAAGGCATTGCCTTTCCACCCACAACCACCTCCCCACCCCCGAGACTCTTCCGCGGGGCCGGCCACATCGGGCGCGCCCACTAGCCCGGAGGAAGGCTGATCCCGAGCAGCGCCAAGCGGAGGATCCCCGTCCCGATCGCCCGTCACTCGCGTGGCCTTCCTCCTCCTCCTCCTCCTCCTCTTCGCCTTACCCGAAGTCCGAGCCGGCCAAAAACGATCCGCTTTCCGAAGGGCTGCGCCTGGGGCTCGAACCGCTGGCTTTCACTTTCGGAACGAGGCCCCAGCCCCCCCCCTCTGGTCCCTGCAGCCACTAGAGGGCGCCCGCTGCCTGCAATGGGAAAAGTCCCCACCCCGTTGTAGGTGGGGGAATCCCAGGCGTCGTCATTCCGCTGGTGATGGGGATGGATGGATTGGGGGGCGGGAAAGCGGGCTTCATCGCCTGAAGGGAAAAGGGGGGGGGGGCAAACGTGGAACAAGAAGCCAGGAGGGCCGCCTGAGGATCGGGCCCTCAGAGCCGCGCCGGCCCCTCAGCTGGGGGGGCTCTTCTGTCAACCCCTCAACGCCCCCCAAGTGGCTCAGAAACCCCAAGCGGGGTTGAGAGCGAAAGCAGGAGCGCTGGGGAGGGCGAGGCACCTTGGAAATGGCTACAGCGTGGAAGGGAGGGTGGCCATGGCAGCTGCGGCCCCTTTCTTCCATCATGAGAAGAAACCATTGCATTAAAAACCACAAAAACACACACAGACGGAGCCAAGAGCCTGGCGGGACGCCCACAGGGACTTCCCTGCCCGACTCAGAGGGCACAAAGAGGGGGACCCCAAAGGCCATTGGGGGGCACCATCCAGAGCTACAGAAGGAGAAAGTGGCTGCTGGATCCCGCTCTCAGGGAAGCTCCCCAGGCAGAGAAAGCAAGCCGTTTAGGGCCAAGGATGATGACAGGTGTAGGCGTGCAAGAGACAACGCGGGTCAAAGTCCTTTGCTGGGGGCCAGGCCATTTATGAGTTGTTGGGGTGTATTTTTTAAAAATCTTGATTCCAGGCCAAGGACTTGCTGGGGCTTTCAGTTTCACCCTTTGGCGCTCAAGACAAAGCGCCAGGAGGAAGTGTTTGGGGACGGGAGCCATTTTGTGCAGGCTGTCACTGTAGTGCAGACAAGAGGCACGCAAAATGGCGGCCTCAGGCATGAAGCCGCCGGCCCAAGTATTTGACTGGTGGTGGGGATCCTGCTCTTCAAGGTCCTGCTCTTCAAGTCAGAAGGTTCCTGCCTGAATCATTCACCTCGGGGACCATCACGTCCTGGAGAGAAGCTGATACCTCTATTGCTCTTCTAACAACAACAACAACAACACATGGCCCAGTCTCCAATCCTTAATAATCATCATCGTACACTATGGGTCACTGATTCCTCTTTAAAGCTTCACAACCTAACAAGTTACAAAGGACATTGTTAGTCACAATGAGTTACCCATCTCAGTTACGAGGGCTTACAATTTCAGAAAAAACACACATACATATACAAATGGAGCTCAAAGCATGTGCAGGCTTGTGGAATGTGGCTGGCTGACCTTGCAAATGGCTATCTCTCGTCTCTGGCCTCCATGCACATCCGCTGAAGGATGGAAACTCTTGGAGGGACTGGCTGGCCAGAAGAGGGTTGGCCCCGACCCCCTCTTTCCTGACCTACTCAAGTCTGTCTTGCCAGTGCAGCCAAATTGTGTGGTTTGTGCTGGAGTTATTGCCCCATCAATAAAGATAGATATACTGTATATACTGTTTAAAATTAGCCTGTCTTCCAGGGTGCCAGCCTTCCCTCGCTTCAAATTCAGAGGTAAAGGACAGTCCAAAGCCTGTTGATCAGCAAACAGAGGGTGGGCAACATCCTGCAGTTGGCGGCGGTGGAGGTGGCGGGGGGCAGACACATTACCCCCTCTTCCCTTTGGAGGGCTCTTGTACCCCATGCCAGAAATATTTACTAACTGTATTTTATAACTTTGCTGTGCCGATCATAATTGTCCTTCAAGGATCCACAGGTCTCTCTTTCTGGGCTTGTTGAGTTGCCGATGGCATGGCTGCTCCTTCTCAGGGGACTCTCCTTATTTTTATATCCCATTTCCTGCTCTCCAAACATACACTGGCTGCCAACGAGCACGCTGTGCGCCCGGGCCGTGTGGGTGTGTGAAGAGACTCGGGGGGGCGTCATGAATTGCTTAAACGAGGGGTCAATGAACTTTTTTACCTTTTACCCCCCCCAAAAAAATTTATATATGCTGACATTACCCCCTTGATTCAAAAGGAAGGAAATCATACATTATTTGAATTAAAAATATTAGCGAATCTACACAGGCTATGTACCGAACTATCAGAATGCACCAAATTTGATAAAGATGTGCATTATTTTTGCTGGAACACATTGCACTCTGGCCATGGTGTGGTATAGGGAGTAGTAAGGTGTCCAACGTGCCTAGCAAGTTGCATTAAATTTTTGCTACCTTGCAGAGGATTTAATCATCATCAGTGGCTCCCAGAATGGTCCTAGCAATGACATGCTTGCTAGAGACAGCCAGTGTAGAATTGGGGGGGGGGGGGGCCTTTCCCTACCACTTTAATCATTCTATGTGTGGTGTGCAAAAAGGAACAAACCAGGCTAAAGGTCGTGTCACTTACCCTGGTGCCACAGCCCAATATCAAAGGACCAGTGTGGTGTTTTTTTTTATCATCATCAATGGAAAACTCAGCAGTGAGGGTTGGAAAAGATCAGTCTACATCCCAATCCCAAAGAAGCGCAGTGCCAAAGAATGCTCCAACTACCATACAATTGCACTCATTTCACGCGCTAGCAAGGTTATGCTCAAAATCCTACAAGGCAGGCTTCAGCAGTATGTGGACGGAGATCTCCCAGAAGTACAAGATGGATTTTGAAGGGGCGAAAGAACTAGAGACCAAATTGCTAACATGTGCTGGATTATGGATAAAGCCAGAGAGTTCCAGAAAAACATCTACTTCCGCTTCATTGACTACGCAAAAGCATGGCAGAAAATGAGGACTTAAAGAACCTCTTAATGAGGGTGAAAGAGAACGCAAAAATGGTCTGAAGCTGAACATTTTTAAAAAAACTAGGTTCATGGCCACTGGCCCCATCACCTCCTGGCAAATAGAAGGGGAAGATATGGAGGCAGTGACAGATTTTACTTTCTTGGGCTCCATGATCACTGCAGAGGGTAACAGCAGCCACAAAATTCAAAGATGCCTCTGCTCATTACCACCAAGATTTTACTTTTACCCCATTTGGGATAATTTACCCCTCTTCCCTGACCTATGAATTAGACGATGCAAAGGCTGATATGAATCTGTCTGGCCCTTTTTGCTCCCAATGTGGGTTTTTTAAGTCTGCCATTTGGGGCTTCTACTTTGTTGAAACTGGAATGATTTGAATGGATTTTTTCTCATGTGATCAGCTGATTTTGTCTTGTAAAGATGGGGTAAGTGTGCATTTGGGTGGTGTTTTGGTGACGTGGGCGCTTGATGCTCAAGACAACAAAAAAAACTGCCTTTGCAATATTCTTCCCCAATCATCCTATTTTTTAAAAAATAATTACATTCATGAGATTATTGTTGGATCACATTATCATTAGTATTTGTATACTACTGTAATTTAGCTCTAGATAATTTCCAGATGAAAAAAAAGTTAGACAAAACAGACCTAGATGAAATAAAAAAAATGTTCCTGTGGTATGTGTCTTTCTGCACATGTTAAAAAGTATTTGGGAATGCTGGCACCTTTTCTGGAACACTGTGCAACTCTTTCAAACCAAGAGGTTTGACAGCAAATGATAAAAAGATTGGCAGAGGCAGGACCAGAGGAAGGAAGGAAATATGTAGGGGCTGAAATGTCCACTGCATCACATTGTGAAGCATTTCGCAGCTCCTGTGTGTGATCACTGACTGTGATCAACTGCAATGCAGGCTGTGACTCAAACTGGAGCAAAGTGATCCAGCTGGCCAGTGTAGTTGCAGCCTGAGCAAAGGGGATGTACGTGAAGCCCCTTTCCCTTCTAATTAACATGGCTTTAGATCCCAGAAACCAGCCAGGAAAGACTTAAAGAACAGTGGAGGTGGAATCGGCCCAAGTCCTTCTGCTCCTCCTCTTCTCTCTCCTCTTCCCCCGACAAGGGGAAGAGCCTTCTGAGGCTCAGAGAAGGAACAGCAACACAGCAGATGGGAAACACCAGACTTTATTGAAATCCAATTATTCCAGCTGTTTAATGTACATGTAGAAAAAAAATCTTACACCCACAGCCATAAAAGGCAAGTAAAATATGTTACTTATGTCACTAAGAAGGAGCTCCAATCTAGAAGAATCAGATCATGATTGCTTGAACATTTGAAATTCAGATCAGGGACAGTGATCATTGATGACTTTGATTTTATAGGGAATTTCAAAGTGTTCGTTACCAACCAAGAGAACACAGGCACCCTGAATTCATTATTTTCCCCCAAATGTTAGTAATTTAAGTGCAAGCAGGTAAACAAGCCAGAACTGAATTAATATATAAAAGATATGTATACAAATAATGTGAAAGTAGCATTTTTCCCCTTCAGAAATACAATTTTTCTCATAAACTCTTGTTAAGAGAAAAAAGGCTAAATAACAGCTCTGCTTGTCAGTCACGCCCTGAAGTAAGAAAGTCCCACGGACTGCAAAGGTTGATTGGCTGGCTGATTGACTGACTGACCGACTGACCGATGGATAAAGTGATCAAGATGCTGCTTTTCTCCTAGACTGGGACTCATTACAGCTGCAGCCTCATCCATTTAAATAACAAGAATCACCAGATATTCTGTTCATCCAATGGTGGGCCTAAAATTCTTACTTCAGCTGCAAAGGAGCCTCGTTCATCATCATTTTTCTCAAAAGTTCTTTGCCCCAAACAGGACATGGGAACAAGGTCTTAGGACTGTGGAGTTTTCAGAAATCGCAACATCAAGCCAAGCTTTTCACAATCCAAAAAGAGGCATTAATTACAGCTAGTGAAAAAATGGAAGAAATTGTGAAAGGGCACTGCAGGGTTCAGAGCATGATGGATCCACTCTTCCTCATTCGGCTTCCTCTGCAGGAAGCACCGGCCCCGAATTGGGCTGAAAAGAGACGAAGAATCTGTTTAGGATGCTGCTTCGCAGACAGGCAAGAGCAGACTCTTCCCCTTCTTTGTCACTGGATTTGGTCTAAGAGTCGGCAAAAACAGTGATCTGTTATGAAGAGATACGGAGCATGCTGAGAAGCTACATTTTTGGGCAAGAGAACAGATGGATCAATCACTGCACCCTGACATTCCTGGAGAATCATGCAGGAGCAACTAAATGACTTATACTTTGATACCCAGATCAACTCAGATAGGACGGTCGGGATGATCTGGTTCTCACTGGTATTTAACGCCTTCAGGGATAAATGTTAGCTGTGAAAGACAACCACAGACTCAAAACTACCAAGGGGTGTCATAAAGTTCTATAGCACTCTGTTCAAGTTATGGGGGGATATATACAATTCAGATCCTTCAGTGCTGAGAGTAGGCTTTCGGCCATCTCTAAACCGAGGATGGAGCAAATTGCAGGAGGCTCCACCACACAGCAAGCTCAGTTTTTGTTGAGTTGCGTCTGGAATATGCTGGGAACCCAAACTATTGCATAGACCCCAGGCGTGGCTTGGTCACCCCCGGCAGTCCTGCCCTTACTGCTTCCTTTCTTCTTCCGTCTCCTCCCACTGGACATGCCAGTCCTTCCCTGAGGTGGGAAGAGGTGGGAGGCTCAACTGCTTTGGCAGGAGAACCCCCTCGCACCCCATCAGAAGAAGGAAAGGACCAGCAAGGACAGAATAAAGAGTCCAGCCCCTTCCTTCCACTTTTCCTTTCTCTGATCTTTCACTGACCCCCTCAAAACCTTCCCCTCCTGCAACTGGGAAAGGCAAGTCCTGACACCTCTCCTGAAAGAGGGCGGGTGGGGAAGCAGGACTCTCAACTGGGTTGACAGGCTGCAGCTGCAGGAGTCTGCTTAATAGGGATCCATCATCTTCCCAGAGATCCAGTCCCTCCCTTGCAAGACTCCTCTCGTATTCCTGGAGTCAACCATGTTTGGAAAAGGGAGAAGGGGTCTGTCCTCAGAACGAATGGACTTGGCTTCTCCCACCTTGAGGACTTAGCCTCTCTCCCCCTCCTGCTCACAGATGATAAGCCCATTCTCTGCAACTCACCTCTTTCTGAGGATGCTAAACGGCTGCTGGGTTGCTCCCTGTGTGGAGAGAAAGGAGGAGACCAAGTCAGCATCTCCCTGAATTGTGCCTGACATTGTGACACATGCGACTACCCGGTCTTCAGGAGGTCTGACCTCAGAGGCTCAGTTATAAGAACATAACTGCCTCCATCAGTCGTTTTTTAGAAGCGCCCTTGCCCTTAATGGGAGTCCCAAAAATCTTTCACTAAGACATGCCATCTGATGATGCCTTTGCACTGAAAAGTGGGGCTGGAGAAACAAATGGGAGGGAAGGACCCCCCCCCTCTCCTCTGGGGCAGCTGAAGAAGCAGACAACATGGAGAGACCAGGGGCTTAAAAAGAGTCTCTCTTTCTTTTCCCTGCAGAGTCTGTGAGATGTGGGGGTTTTCCCTGTTATTTCTGGGTGAGATTCCATCACACTTACCTCCACCGGAGCTGTTGGAACTTCCGTCATTTGCTGGAAAGAAGGAAAAGATCAGGAATTCAATATCCATGGATGGATGGGAAGGGGGAGGGGTTAAGCCCTCTGCTCAGTCACACAAGAGTCTAACTCCTTGTGAAGGAGAAAAGAGGAGTGCGCCGTCCTCCATGGGCACCCGTACAGTAGAAGAGGCTGAATGCGCGGTGGGAGTGCTGATTGATATTGAACAAACGGAAGTAGTGCCAGAAAGGGCCACGGAGGTGTGCTTGGTGGAGGAAGGAGGGGAGGAGCTAGACTTGATAGTGTGGGAAGAGATAAAAGGGGAGGACAACGCGCGGGCTTTTAGAATTTGTACTGACGCGAATGTAGAACGGAGCAAGAGCCGAGGGGTTCAGACGGAGCCCATGCTGGGATTCGAGACTCCCGTGGGTGTAGCAGCCGGCTTCCCTAATCTGGCAACCGGAGGAGGTCTGCTGCCGGACCCGAACTTTCCTAGAGGGCCTGAGAAGCTGTACGAACCCCTAGAATGGCTGGTAACGGTCCATCATCGCAATTACCCTGGTGGGAGGAGAGTAATACGCCCTGGGCCAGAGTATCAGAAGAAGCCCCTGGAGGGGGACTGGGCGAGGCACCCTTGTTGCGGAACGGTTTGTGCCGTTCGGAGTGCCCCCCTCCGCCAGATGACCGATCGAGAGAAGTTCGGGCCGGCCCCCTATTAGGTGTTCCGGGTAAACCCTCTGATGTGCGCGCGAAGAGGTACCACTTGTTAGACGACTGTTTATTACTGGATCCGTTTGATCCCAAGGAATTGAGTTTTGTGAACAATAAACTTTCCCATGTTGGATTGTATGATGAGCCTCCGACTCTTTTTCCCGCCTATAACACCAGTGCCCCCCCGGCCAGAGAAGAACTTCCTTACACTGGCGCCCAACGTGGGGCCGGGGCGGCGGAAAAGGCGGGAAATGAAGAGTGGCGTAGATTGCAGGAAACCATGGACAGACAGGCGAAGCTTATAGAGAACCTAACAGAACAACAAACCCTGATGGCCAGACAATTAAGGACGCACGGACGAGAGGAAGACAGCAACCCCAGGGGGGGCTGCGAGTGTCAGGGGAAGCTTGGTGGCCGGGCCGGCACCTATCCGGATGCAAAAGATGTCCAATACTGATGATCCGGAGGCATATCTGCATACTTTCGAGAGAGTGGCACTGGCGGCGGGGTGGCCGAGGGATCAGTGGACTCTAATTTTGATCCCTTGTCTTACGGGACTATTGCAGGAGGTAGTGGATACCCTCAGCACACAGGAGGCCGCCCAGTACGAAACAGTGAAGAACGCGATTCTGCGCACGCTAAACCTGACCGAAGAAACGTATAGGAAGAGGTTAAGGGACCTAAAATGGAGACCAGGCTCCCATCCTCGCACAGTGGCCCAGCGGATGCGAGCCAACGCTCTTAGATGGTTGAAGCCTGGAGAAAGAAGTGGTGAGCAGGTCGTGGACATGATTGTGTTGGAACAACTGGTGCAATCCCTGGGAGCAGGCGCGAAGACGTGGATCCAACGTAATAACCCGAAGACGCTGGAGAAAGCCATCTCCCTATTGGAAGACTACAGCCTCACCGAGGAAGCAACGAAAGAGGGGCACGCCTCCTGGGCGGAGAAGACCAAACCGCGTGGCGGAGATGCTCCGCTTTCGGTTTCCAATTCGGCTGCGCGATCAGGTGCGGAGATGAGCGGACCTTCCAAGCCAAAGGGGAAACCTTTTGAACCGTTTGGCCCCAAACCAGTGAGGCCCATCACAGTTGACCAGCGCATCTACGCACCCGGGACTGGTTGGCGTGAGGGCAAAGACGGACGGCCCATCTACAACCCGGGAACAGGGGTACGCGAAGGTAGAGAGGGGCGCCCCATTTGCTTCGGATGTGGGGTCCCCGGCCACGTAAAAAGGAATTGCCCAGGGGCTGATTGCTCCTGGGTGGGACAGGGAGAGAAGTCTGTACCCACGACCACAGTATCGTCCGAACGGTGGGAGGTGGACGCGTGGGTTAATGGAGACAGAAAGAGAGCGTTAATCGATACCGGTTGTGCTAAGACTCTTGTGAGAGACTTGCAGGGCGAAAAGAAGGATGAGGGACTAACTGTGCGTTGCATTCACGGAGATTTGAAGAACTACCAAACGATCTGGGCAGATGTTAGAGTGGGAAAGGAAGAAAGAAGGATGAATGTGGGTGTGGTTCCGGGACTTTCGCGAGAAATGTTGTTGGGGAGGGATTGGGTTGGCACGCGAGACGTTAGTAAGATTAAAGAAGGGTTGCAAGGGGAAAACGCCCAGGCTGAAGATCAGTCCGATTTCTTTCAGCGAACCACGCGCGAGCAAGTAAGGACAATGCAGCAGGACGACGCGTCTCTGAGGGAACCGCTACTGGCAGCTCAACCGGTGGGCCATGTTGTAAAGGGACAAAAGGGTTGGGAGCTGGATCGTGGGCTATTGTATTGGGTAGATAAGGAGGGAGATCGGAAGCTTGTGGTACCCCAGAAATGGAGAAATAAGGTGATGGAGCTGGCACATGATATTCCTTTGGCAGGTCATTTGGCTGAAGAAAAAATGAGGGCCCGCGTCCAGCAAAGATTTTGGTGGCCAGAGATAGATAAAGAAATCAAGGAGTACTGTGCTTCTTGCCCACAATGTCAAAAAACACAAAGGAAGCCACCCAAAGGGGCTGAGATGATACCTATGCCGTTGATGGACCATCCCTTCCAGAGGATTGGTCTAGATATTGTGGGACCATTGATTAAGTCTGCAGGTGGCCATACACATATACTGGTCCTGATAGATTATGCCACCAGGTACCCCGAGGCCATACCCTTAAGGTCCACCACAGCTAAGGTGATTGCTAGGGAGCTGATGCAAGTGTTTGCGCGGCTGGGATTCCCAAAGGAGATCCTCACTGATCAGGGATCTAATTTTATGAGTCTCACCCTCAAGGAAATGTGGCGTCTGCTAGAAATTCAACCAATCCACACCGCGGTCTATCATCCACAAACCAATGGATTGGTGGAGCGTTTTAATAAAACACTGAAGGGGATGTTGAGGAAGCTGGTAATGGAAAAACCTAAGAGATGGCATTTGTTAGTGGCCCCTCTAATGTTCGCCATTCGGGAAGTACCACAGGCTTCTACGGGTTTCTCACCATTTGAGCTAATGTATGGTTGGAACCCTAGGGGCATCCTGGATTTGGTAAAAGATAAGTGGGAGGAGGGACCAGATGAAGCTCAACTTACGGTGCAACACGTAATTGAAATGCGGGAACACTTACGAACAGTGTTGGGTATTGCTAAAGACAACCTAGGGGGTGTTCAGGCCGGGCAAAAGAGAAGATATGATAAACAGGTTAGGGCCAGGGAGTTTCTGCCGGGACAAAAGGTGTTACTGTTGTTGCACTCAGAGCATGCCAAGCTCTTCGCTACTTGGCAAGGACCCTATGAAGTGGTAAGGAAGGTAGGCCCGGTAGACTATGAAATATACATGCATGACAAGTCAAAGAAAAGGGGCATTTTCCACGTAAACTTACTCAAAGAATGGAAAGAACGAGAGGCACTGTGGGGGGAAGTGGAAGATGAATTCGGCCCAGATGTCCGCGTATGCTTAAGAGATGACCTGAGATTAGATATTGATGAGTCCCTCGACTGCCACCAACAACGTGACCTCAGGGCCTTAGAACACGAGTTCGCTCATGTATTCTCGGGGAGGCCAGGGGAGACTAGCTTGGTTCAGCATGAAATACACACCACCCCAGGCGCCGTGGCCCGGATGGGAGATAGAACTTGGCCATACCACCTGAAGGAGTCGATTAATAAGGAGGTAGAGGAAATGTTAAAGTTGGGGGTGATTGAGCCCTCGCGTAGCCCGTGGAGGAGCTACCCAGTTTTAGTGCCCAAGCCAGACGGTCAGGTGAGGGTGTGCATTGACTTTAGGAAATTAAATGATATTTCGAAGTTCGATGCCTATCCCATGCCTAGGGTTGATGATTTGTTGGAAAAGCTGGGCGGGTCAGTCTATCTGACCTCACTAGACCTCACTAAAGGTTACTGGCAGATTCCCTTAAGGGCAGAAGACAAAGAAAAAACTGCATTCGTCACACCCAAGGGGCTGTTCCAGTTTTAAAAAATGCCATTCGGGCTGCATGGGGCAGCTGCCACTTTCCAGAGGTTAATGGACCAAGTATTGGAACCATTAACAGACTTCGCGGGGGCTTACATAGACGACATCTTGATTTATAGCAAGACCTGGGAAGAGCATGTCTACCACTTGCGAAGAGTCTTAACAGAAATAGGAAAAGCAGGGTTGAAGATTAACCCCTCTAAGTGCAAAGTGGCGCGGAAGGGAGTGAAATTCTTGGGTTTTCGGGTAGAAGAAGGAAAAATCCAACCAGTGACGGATACGGTAGACAAAGTGGTTTCTTGGACCACTCCTAGGAGTAAAAAGGAGATACAGCAGTTCTTGGGCCTGGCAGGTTACTACCGGCAGTTCGTGCCGCATTTTTCAGAAGTAGCAGCCCCTCTCACTGATTTGACCAGGAAGAGGAAAACCAATCGCCTGAGTTGGGGTCCCGAAGAACAAAAATCTTTTGATACATTGAAGGAAATATTGTCAGCCTTACCCAGTAGATATGTCCCTGACTTCAGTGTCCCATTCATCCTCCAGACGGATGCGTCAGACCGAGGGATAGGCGCGGTTTTGTCCCAAAAGAAAGGAGAGCTAGAATACCCGATAATGTATCTTAGCAAAAAGTTAAGTGAGAGGGAGAGAAAATACGCTACAATAGAAAAAGAAGCCTTGGCAGTTAAGTGGGCCATGCAGACGCTGAGGTACTATTTGCTAGGGGCTCCTTTTACTCTCGTTACTGACCATGCCCCACTGCAATGGCTGAACCAAATGAAAGATACCAATCCGCGGTTGACTCGATGGTATCTTAGTCTACAGCCCTATTCTTTTCAGGTACAATACAAGAAGGGCATAGCCCATTCTAACGCAGACTATTTCTCTCGGCAGGAAAGAGAGGAGACTGAGATGGAAGAGAGGACGGCCCACTTGGAAAGGGGGGCGTGTGAAGGAGAAAAGAGGAGTGCGCCGTCCTCCATGGGCACCCGTACAGTAGAAGAGGCTGAATGCGCGGTGGGAGTGCTGATTGATATTGAACAAACGGAAGTAGTGCCAGAAAGGGCCACGGAGGTGTGCTTGGTGGAGGAAGGAGGGGAGGAGCTAGACTTGATAGTGTGGGAAGAGATAAAAGGGGAGGACAACGCGCGGGCTTTTAGAATTTGTACTGACGCGAATGTAGAACGGAGCAAGAGCCGAGGGGTTCAGACGGAGCCCATGCTGGGATTCGAGACTCCCGTGGGTGTAGCAGCCGGCTTCCCTAATCTGGCAACCGGAGGAGGTCTGCTGCCGGACCCGAACTTTCCTAGAGGGCCTGAGAAGCTGTACGAACCCCTAGAATGGCTGGTAACGGTCCATCATCGCAATTACCCTGGTGGGAGGAGAGTAATACGCCCTGGGCCAGAGTATCAGAAGAAGCCCCTGGAGGGGGACTGGGCGAGGCACCCTTGTTGCGGAACGGTTTGTGCCGTTCGGAGTGCCCCCCTCCGCCAGATGACCGATCGAGAGAAGTTCGGGCCGGCCCCCTATTAGGTGTTCCGGGTAAACCCTCTGATGTGCGCGCGAAGAGGTACCACTTGTTAGACGACTGTTTATTACTGGATCCGTTTGATCCCAAGGAATTGAGTTTTGTGAACAATAAACTTTCCCATGTTGGATTGTATGATGAGCCTCCGACTCTTTTTCCCGCCTATAACACCAGTGCCCCCCCGGCCAGAGAAGAACTTCCTTACACTCCTACATTAAACTACAAAATAATCCATGCAAGAGGATGATAAAAATGGACATCTAAATCTGGAAGAGACAGGGACAGGAGAGGCCAGTGTCTTCTGGGGAGAAACATAAAAAGCAACTTTTCAGCTGCCCTGTGAGGCATCTAATGCTGAAGAGCAATCAGCTTGCAATAACATAAAAGGTGTTATCTTGAATGTGGCAGATGTCTGTAGTGTCCCTGTCCTCTGAAACTGATCGCTACCCTGTTTCCCCAAAAATAAGACCTGGCCTGAAAATAAGACTTAGTATGATTTTTCAGGATGCTTCTAATAAAAGCACAACCTAAAAATAAGGCCAATTTAATTGAAAGCCTGCTGTCCACCCTTGTTCAGCAAGTCGAAGATGACGACTGCATCGTTGTACATGAAAAAAAAGAAAACATTCCCTGAAAATAAGCCCTAATGTGTTTTTTGGAGCAAAACCTAATAGAAGACCCTGTCTTATTTTTGGGGAAACATGGTTACTACTTACTGAATCCCAAAAAGGCACAGAGTGTCATGCAGTGGAAGGACAGAGGTGGTTGTTTTGAGCCATCAGGTCAGCTCCCCCTCAGTCCCACCCTCTGCACGAGGGACCTCCTTCTGATCATGGAACAGCCCTGCTCAGCTCCGCAATTGGGAACGATGGTTTGCCTTCCTCTAGTTTTCACCCTCCAGTTTGGGGGCCTCCCCCCCCAGGAAGGTTCCAGCAATGGCCTCTCCAGCCTGAACTGCAAGTGAGAGTTTTTTTTTACGGCTACGACACCTTTAACGGAATATTTCCTACATGCCATTTTCCACATTTTATTTGTTCACTCTTATAGCACCATCAGGAGACCTTGCACGGGAGAAGAAGACAGATGTGTGCAATCCCACATTTGGGAAAAGAAAAACAAACAAGTCAGGACCACACTGAAGAAAGTTGCTATAACACATGGATCCTAGAAAATTGTGCCAAAGGCATGAAGAAAAGTGGGTTTGGGGAAGGGACGGGAAGTGGAGAAAGGGGCGATGTGGAAGGCAGGCCAGAGGTGGCACCAGGCAGAGAGCGATCCGAGTCCACGAGGCGACTGGACTGCTGCCCTTCTGGCTGCCAGGGAGCCGAGACAATGAAAGGACCATCAAATGTTCTTTGAATGCGGTCTCTTTGCTGAGTCTTAGTCCCACACGAGAGGAAGAGATTGTGCTTTTTCTTCCCTCCCTGGCCTTTATTTTACTTTTTAAAAGAGCATTTTCAATATAAGATGTCAAGCAAACGATTAAGAGACCCGTACTCAAAGGACAAGCTATTGATCAGCAAGACTGCTGCCCCCTTCACCCCATAATTCTCTGCAACTGCTCCCGATGGCTAGGGCTGATGGGGGATGTAGTCCAACAGCTTCAGAGGCAGCCTGAGGCTTGGGATTTAAACACAGAAAGATGAAAGCTCTACTCACTGGACGCTGCTTTGTAGCCTTCTTGACATTTCTCTGCAGAGACAGAATCGGAGAGTTAGATCTGTAGGCTATTCCGAGATCATCCAAACCCACCCCTGGAGGCAGGGAAGGAAGGTCTCCTGGTGGCAACAAACAATTTCATTGGTTCCCATGGAAACTGTCCTGCCTCTGGCTCCTCCCTTCTAGAACCATGGTTCTCTCAGAGGTTGCTAGACAACTGCCATGATCCTTTTGCAACTGCTCGCAGTAACCAGGGCTGATGGGAGTTGTAGATCAAGAACATCTACAGGGCCACTTTCATCTCCCTCTACCCCAGAAGAACCCTGAGAGGCAACTTAGGTCAGCACAGAAAGGAGGTGGCGCTTCCCATGATACTTTGAGAAGGGGAGATCTGGGGTGTCCCTCATCCTTTGAGAAGATTTCCAACGAACCCCCAAAGCCTGACTTTGGCTTCAGACACGTGGGGATCCCTGGGAAAGAGGGGAAGACCTGAGATGCTCATGAACAGCCCTGATGGAAGGTGTAGGAAGACAGCAGGGAAGCCCAGGCCATGGGTCTCCTCTCAATCTTCCCCCTGAAGGGAGACTCCACAGGAAAACATGTCCCTCCAACCAAACAGCAACCACCCAACCAAGGCATTCACTCCTTGACTTACTGTTGTAGAACCAGGCGCCAGCAATCCCAGCCACGATCAGGAGAAGAACTACTGCGACGCACCCAATAATGAGGCCCAAGTTGGAAGCTGAAAGTGAACAGGGAGAAAGAACGAAATAACTGAACACGAACCCAGAACCCTCCTGCCCTGTTCAGGAGGAGATGAAAACTGGCTAAAGGAGTTGGGGAGCCCACAGGGTTAAAAGACGCTAAAGTGAGTGAGAGGGATGGAGATTTGAAGAAGGCGGCCGCAGAACCCAAACCCAAGAACGTTCCTCAATGGGGAGGACATTGATCATGAAGAAGGGGCTAAGATTCCTCCGGAATGCGGCCAGAAGCTGGTGCCTGGCTAAGCATCTCGTCTGCAGCAGGTCCGAACAGCAAAAGGGTGCTCTCCTAAGGACTAAAAATGCTTGCCATGAAGGGGCTGAATAATTCTGAGAGTGCAGAATTCATTGCAAGCTGCATTTTCTGTGGAATTTGGGGGAACCACTTCAAAGACTCGTGGTGAGCTATTTCAATGGCTTTTGTTTGATTCATTCATTGCAAACAGCTGAAAGTTTGTAAATTTTGACAATAAACCTGGTTTGCAATGGGGGTTTAATAATTTTGATTACAACTGTAGATTGCATAGATGGCTCCTCAAACCAACCCACCCACAAAAAAATAACTGCCTGTCAGATTTGCAGCACCCTTGTAGAAATGAAGTGTGAAGTTAATGGGGGAGATGTTGGAGTTGTCCATCTTTTTCTCACATGTTTTCAGTGGTTTTTGGATGTTTTTTATTCATTGTTGTTAATTTCTATAATTATTTAATTCACTGTATTTTTATCTGCATTTTTCATTTAAATGTCCTTACATTTCTCTTGAATCCCTTTACTGAGGAAACAACACATTGCAATATTTTATAATATTCAGAAATTCAATTGGAATCCATGACATTTATGCTAAAATAAGATTAAAGATACCACAATTTCTTTTTAATTTTTTGTAACTTGCAAAACCATGTTCAGATCACAGCCACTTAAGTTTACAGGTGAAAAGACAGCAAGCAATGCTGTGATCATGACACAATAAGTTGTTGTGTTTGGAGGGAAGGAATTGTCAAAAGGGCTACAACTGCAAAACAACAACAACCAAATTCAAATCACATCTTTTTGGCAGTGAGGGTCCTAGTGTGTGTGTGTGTGGGGGGGGTGATCCAGCTGGAGATGCTGCTGAGGGACTCTTCAGTCTCACTCCTCCCTCAGTGAATAGCCCCCCCTCCGAAATCCATCCTGCTGCCCCCACCGAGAGGGCAGCCTCTCCTCCACCCCTCCTGCCACTCACCAGGCGCCTCCCAAGCCAAGACCAGAGGCTCCCCCAGGCTGGCATGGTCCACGTGGCACCGGTACTGGTCTCTCTCCTTGGGGTCGATCTCGATGCTGAGCCAGGCGTGGTAGGTCCCGTCCGGGTAGGGGGCCACACTCTTGTGGAAAGTGCCTTCCTGCAGGACCTCTCCGTCCTTCCTCCAAGTGACGTCAATCTCCTTGGGGTAGAAGCCGTAAGCCTGGCAGACGAGGGTCTCCCTGCCATCGTAGCCCTCCTCTCGTGTCACCTTCCCCACGGGAGGATCTGCAAAAAAACAGCAGGGCTGGAATGAAGACGGAGCCCCTTCCTGTGCCTGGCAGGACGGTAGCTTGGCTTCGATCCCGTGGGACTCGTCTGTTCTTCCACACAAATCCCTCCCCCGGAGGACTCTTGAGAGATTTTCTTTTACAGCGAAAAGGAAATGAATGGGCAGAGCTTTTACTAGTATCTTTAAAATGATCTGAAAAGACTCAGTGGCCAAAAAATCATGCTTCTCGGAACTGGCCAGGGCATCAGCCCCAGAGACCGGGAGCAAGAGGGAGAAATACTTGGTAGCTGAGGGGCCAGCAAAAACTAGGATCATCTTTCTCATTGCTTTCTGGGAAGGCTCTCTGTGCTGGCTGCTCTTTGCACTCACTCTCTCTCTCTCATCAGTTCTTTCACTGGTGCTTATTAATCAGTATATGTAGTGAATGAAGCAGAAAGTCCCAGAGGAAAGAGAAACATTTAGTCTTCTGAGTTGCTCTCTCAAAATTAAATAAATGAAATCTCTCACAGCAGATTTATGTGGACTAGAGGTACCCTAAAGGTTCCTACGACACCCAGCCAGAATTTCCAAAGGCGGCCCCGGCCATCCCCACAGAGTATCTCCCGCAAGGAATTGGGGAAGAAAGGGAGATGAAAAAGTTTGGGAACCAGTGTGGTAAAAGAAAAGAAAAATTGCAGAAGGGATCAAGAATTTACAGCAGGGTCTCTTTCTGTCTTGTGGCCAGTCCTGATAATACATGAGGCTTTTTTCTTTCTTGTAATCTTTTTAATACAGTACAGTATTTTCAGACCATGGGTAACTGAATCAGCGGATACTGATCCAGTGGATACTGGGGTCCTAATATCATTGTGTTTTATTTAGTATATACTTTAATTTCATTTTAATGTTTAATGTTTTATGTTGTTAATTCTTTTAATTTTGTGAGCTGCCTTGGGTCCCCTTATCGGGAGAAAAGCGGCCTATATATAAAACAAATAAAAGAATAATTAAAAGGCAGACCACACATCTCCGTAGACTTAAGCAACACTATTTAAACCTCTCCCATTAAACCATCCAGCCCAGCCCTGGATCCCAAAGGAAAGAAGAACCTCCAGGGAATCGGGGGGGGGGGGCTGGGTGGGTTTCCTCTTTCTTTCCCTGGGAAACTCAGGGCGGCCCCACCTTTGCCCTCCTCAACCCCACAACCGTCTGCCATCATCCTCTCTCAAGTGCTCTGAGGCAGGAAGGGGAAGGACCAGGCGTGCCCCTGGGCCACCAGAAAGGATGGGAGGGGGGCTGTTTTGTTGTTTTTTTGGTGGGGTGGGGAGGAAATCCCAGGGGAGGTGAAGGGAGGAAGAGGAAGAGGGAGGAAGAAGGCTGGGCTTTCCTGAGAGGCAAAGGGAAATCAAGGACTGACCGGAAAAGGCAGGGGAGGGTTTTTTGTTTGGAGGGGGAAGGATCAGGCCTGCTCACCCCCTCCGTCCCCCCCCCCAAAGCCACCTCCTTGGGAAGAAGACAGGAGGAGAGGGGGCAGGAAATGCTGGGCTGCTGGTCCCGATGAAAATAAATAGGCAAGGAAATAAGTGTGACACATCAACAGCAGAACACACACTGTGGGCTGAGGAGGGACACCCACACCCCGGCCTTAAGCGAAATCTGTTTGGTTTTACTTCTGCAGATTTTCAGGTCAGAAACATGGGAATGTAGCCTAAACTGCATCTCAACACAAACAACAGAGACACGGACACACACCCGTTCGAAGGCGGTTTGGTCCCAGGCTCCCACGGCCTTTTCTGAATAATTGGGGGGGGGGGAATCTCCCCAGGAACTAATTGGGAGGGTCTCCCCACATCTGTCGAAGGGTAGAGACGGCTGCCCATCCCAAAGCCTTACACTATCTCCCCCCCCAGATGGGAGGGAGGGCTGTGCCAGGAGAAGCCCCCCCCCCAAAAAACGCTTTATTCTTGATCCCAAGGAAAATAGAGAAGCAAGTCAATAAGTGTCAGACAATAACAACAGCAACAAAACACACGCCCTGGACTGAAGAGGGACCCCCGCTGTCCGCCCCCATGCCAAGTCATGTCTGTCAGGTTTTGACTTCTGCAGATTATCAGGACAGAAATCTGGAAATGTACCTGAAAGCGTATCTCAGACAGACAGACAGACAGACATACGTGAGGGTTTGAAGTCAGTTTGGTCCAAAGACCCCACGGCCTTGTCTGGCAGCCAGAAATTACTTCCCCAGGAACTAATTGGGGGGGGTTCTCCACCTGTCTGTCAAAGGGAAGGAACGTCCCTCTCTCACAAGGACCCGCATTCTCTCTCACACACACCCAAATTTTCCCTCCCTCCCTCCCCCGTTCCCTCACCTCTCCTGAGCAGACTCTCCTTCCCATAGTCCAGGTATCTCTGCAGCCACTCGATGCAAATCCCCTCCAGGTAGGCCTTGTATCTCTGGGCAAGGGCCGGATCCTTCTCCCACTTCTCCTTGGTGATCTGGGCCTTGGAATCAGCAGCCGTCCAGGTGAGGGTCTCCTTGTCGAAGCTGAGGTAGTCCCTCCCGTCGTAGGCGTCCTGGTCATACCCTCCTCCTGGGCTCCCGTCCTCCTTCAGTTCACAACCGTACATCCACTGCAGGGAGTGAAACCCTGAAAACAGACACACAGGATGTGTGTGTGAGAGAGACACGAGAGAGTCGCAGACCCCAAGGGGTGAGAAAGGGGGACTTCCCCCACAACCCCCCCAACAAACGTAAAGCCCCTCCAAAGGGGTGTGAGTGGAAAGATTTCCCTCCGGCAAGGCCAGCCCCCCCAAGAGACCATCTGAGCACTTGGGGGTGACTTGGGGGGGAGACACTCCAGGGGTGGAAAGGCCCTCCTTCCTCTTTCATGCATCGCTTCGTTTCAAACACGCCCACCTTGCCCTTCGCCTCAAATACGACCCCCCGGCCCAAGAGTCAGGCAACATCCCGACACGACCCCTGAGGAGTTCTCTTGGCCGCCTGGATGGGGACAGAGCCCCACACCTTCCCCACAGAGGACCCCCTTGGGCCCCCTCCACACAGCCACCCACCCAGAAGGGGATTCAGCAAGAAATTCCCCCTCAACCCAGGCCCAGCCCCCCCATGGATGTCCCCCCCGCCTCTCCACCCCAGGCACCTCCTCCCCCACGGTCTGGAAGGGCAAAGGGGGACTTGCTCTGCCCCCCATTTCCCCACCACCAGGTCCCTCATGTACTCACCCTTCGCTCTGCCCAAAGCAGCCCCCTAAATCTGGGGGGGGGGTTGAACTTCCCCATTCCTCCAAGCCACAAGCCCCCTGCTCACAGCACCCCACCCCACCAGGGCTGGCACTTGCGGTCCTCCCTCCCTCCCTGCCACCTAGGCAGCCCCCCCAGTCTATCCTGGGCATATTGGAAAAGCCCTCCTTCCTACCCATCTTGGCTCAGTCCCCCCCCCACAGACAGCCAATGGCAGGGAGTGAAAACCTGGGATAGGACTCACAGAGGCAGGTCGGGGAGCCTCGAGGGAGATGAGGAGCCCCTCCCCCACTGCCCCACACCACCCATCTCCTCTTGCACCCCACAAAAAGAGCCCAAACGGGGTATTTTTCTACAAAAGGAAGAACCACACTTGTTCTTGGAAGCATCCGGCACCAGAGGACGGAGCCCCTGCGGGGAACCCGAAAGAGGCAACACACGACACGTTATGTCTCATCAACTGACTTAGATCAACCAGAAACACGTTTCTTCCGAATAAGACACAAAGGCTACAAATCCCCTCCGCATTCTCCTTCGCTCCCCCCATCCAGCACCAAAGGGACCCCCTCTCTCCCAAACCAACAAATCCTCCCCAAGGATCCTGCCTCTACATCCACTTGACCCTCCTGTCAATCCCAATTAGGACGGCCAGGATTCACCCCCTCTGCAAACTGAAGGAGAAGAAATGGGGCAGAAAGAGGGAAACTGGGGGGGGAGGTTCTGGAGAACAGGGAGCTCTCCGGCTGAATTGCATTGAAGCAGACAGTCTGCTAATGGTTGTTGTGGGTTTTTCGGGTTCTTTCGCCGTGTTCTGAAGGTTGTTCCTCCTAATGTTTTGCCAGTCTCTGTGGCAGGCAAATACATTTAACTCTGCTAAGTTGTTTTACTGAATTGTTTCCAAACACCTTGTTCCCATCAGACATTCCAGTGAGGGAACTCACAACTAGAGACCCATTTGAATCAATGGATCAGACAGGTGAGGAGGCATCTCACCCAATCCTCAGTGACGACGCAATGGCTTGACTGCACGAACTGACAGGGTTTCAGAACTCGGCTTTTCCAGAGTGGCTCGTCTTTGGAGGAGAGACTCTTTCGGGGTCCCCACACTCCCCACAGGGTCTCCCCCTGGTTTTGCAACTGAGCCCCCACTGACTGGTAAACACCCAAAGACCTCCAGCCACAAGATCTGCCCCCTTCTAATTCTATGCCCTTCCACAGATAAGACAAACCCAAGTGGGATTTTGCCCAACTCCAAAATGGCTTCCTGTTCGCATCAGAATGGCTGCCTTCACCCAATATCTTGTCCTCCGACAAGCCTTCCCAAAGGCCCAACACAGAAGCTCTCTCCCCACACCAGTCATCACTGGTGTGCCAGAAACAAACCACGTGTGGGCAATGCAGCAATTTCAGTGGCATTTATTCTCCAAAGGAATCGCTCCAGAAGCCACCACTCTGGAATTTGGATTTCATGTCTATTATCCTCTCAATTAGATGTGGCTCCGCTCTGGACGCATCCATGGGAACCATCTCCTGGGCCAGCCAACTTGTGAAAGAAATCTAGTCATGCTCCACGTTCGTAGTCTAGAGCGACAAGGGTCGGCCAAAATGGCACAGAGGATGGAAGGCCTCCCTTTTTTGCCTGTTGCTCTTATTTGCCTGGAGGCCTCTCTCACACCCTCACATTTTTTCTGTCTCACAGCAAATCTAGCAGAAATCACAGGCTCCCTCCTCATAAGGAATTTCTCTAGCCCCCCCTCTTCCAAGAGTGCTTGGTAGGGGATGCTACTGCTGCTTTCTTAGTATCCTGTGCCCATGAGTTCCACCGGCCCACAAGGCCACTTCCTTTTCAAGTGGACATAATGGGTTCCGTGGCTTCCCGCTCGCTTCTCCTGATCCACACGTGGGAAACATCCAGATGTCCTGAAGATTGCAAACAACCCACCCCCAGACCCAGAGGGCGGCTCCCACTTCTACACTTCCAATCCTGAAAAATATTTTTCTTTTAAAACTGCATTTTAATGAGAAAAAGGGCTTCTAATGGCCTCTAGTGATTGTCTTTTTAAAAAGGTTACTTTTGGGGGACTTGGGGTGCCAGGGTGGAAACCTGGCAGAGGGAATGCAGGGGAAACTGTTCAGGGTCAGATGGATTTATTTTAAAATGGACCCCCTCAGACAGGGGACCTTGGGGCTCTGGAGGGGCAAAAAACAGCCCACTACCCTCCCCTTTGCCCACCTCTGTCCTAATTGAGCCGCTGATTCTCTCCTTTCTATCTTCTCCTCTTAAAAGAGCTGAAAGCAAACTCCAAGTCAGAACATTTCTGGAGCAGGAATCATCGGTATCCCGCTACAGACCCCCAGATTCCCCCCCCCAAGAACTTTTACACAGTCCTCTCCACACAAGGCAAAGTGATGGATGGATTCAAAACTGCAAATTATGACAATACATCCCCAAGTCACAAGTAAATGAAAATTTAAAAAACTAACTAAATAAAATGGAATAAATCGTGTTGTGATTGTTTTTCTGTTGGCTGGGCAAAGACCCTCAGGGCCATCTCCTCGCCCACCCTTTTTAAAACAGGAGAGCTTTTTAAAATCTACCTCCCCTTCATTGCATTTCTGTATACAGTAGGAACAGCACCACCCCCGCGTATCCGTACAGTATTATAATAGCAAATGCATGGTCCTCCCGTATGTTGTCAGGTATAGTAATGGTATCATGCAAATATACTTCTCGTACCCTGTATTTGAACAAATGTAGATGGTTTATTTATATTATTTATTTATTTGATTTCTATCCCGCCTATCTGGTCTTATTTGACCAGATAGGCGGGTTGTACATGGAAAAATAAAACATCCCCTGAAAATAAGCCCTAATGTGTTTTTGGAACGAAAATTAATTATATTTATTTTTGGAGAAACATGGTAGCAAATGCTATACATTCCATGGTCTCTGGTTCCCTCTAGTGTTTAGTTCTGGTAACTTTATAATCCACAAGGTGTATTTTGGGGGGTTTTCTTTTCATATTTTTAATACTTACAGAGCGTGGATATGGAAATCTGCGGATACTTATCCTGTGGACAAGGGGTTATTCATGCACACATTTGCCGAGTAACTGTTTATTTAAAATATTTTTACCCTGCCTTTCTCGTTAAAAGGACCCAAGGCAGTTTACAATTAGGAGAATATTTAAAAGTTAAAAATAAGCATATAAATATTTTCAAAAGAATGAAACACGCGTTAATTTAAAAATGGGCCACCAAATCAATCCTGAAAGCACATTTTAAAAGAATAGAGCACAACAATTCATTAAAAAAACCCCTCTGTGGTCTCTGACTCCAAAGGGGGGAGGGTTTAGTTTAGTAGAGAGTTTAGTCTAGTTTTATATTTTATTATTCCCTTTTTGCTTTTTCTACTTTTTGTTTTTTGTATGTTGAATTAATTTTTAAAAAAACCCTCTCAGGCCGCCAATGGCTAAGGGAACGCCTTTCCGCTGAGGGAGTGCAAGGAACACGGACAACCTGGATCGCCTTCAGGGAAAGCATCCCAGGTGGACGGTGCCATTGCTCCTGCTGGGTTAGCCAAAAGCAAGACAGCCGACAACCGGAATCGGATTCCTGGAGGGGCCTCCTGGCCTGGCTGGCATCACAGACTGGCCGGGGGGGGGAGTTTTTCTCTCTCTCTCAGCTTTGCCCGCCTGGCTTCTCTGAGCAGCACGACAGACTTGGGGGGATGAGGAGTTGCAAGCATCCAGGGAGAGTCTGGTCCCACAGAAAGCTGGCTGTCTCCATGAGAGGACCTCCCACCCAGGACGGACCCCACCCCTTGCCCCACAGTCTCCTGGCCTGAGGGGGCTGGTCTGTGGTGCTGCCGTTGCCTCAGCTTGTTCTGCTCGGGGACTTCAATGTCCCTGCGGCTATCAGTCCACCAGGAATCGCTCAGAGGTTCAGGTCTATGGGGCAGCTATGGGGCTGTCACAACCGACATCCGGTCCCACCCATTGCAGGGCACACTCTTGAGCTGGGCAGGACGGAGGTGACCTGGGGACAGAGGAAATCTCGGAGCAGGAATGTTGGCAAGTCCTCTGTGTGACAAACCCAGACCTACTGGGATCTGCCACACGTTAACTAAGCTGCCACCAACCATTCCCTGTAAGAAGTCACACAGACCAGGGATGGATTTTTAACAAATAAACGAACAAGGTTTATTAAATAACACACAGGGAAAAATAAAAGGATCAAGTGAATAAGATATAGTAACGTGGCTTAGTCTCCCTCATACATACACACGGTTTGGTTCACACAGAACACTCTACATAAAGCACAGACCCTGAACCTATCAGTTCTGGCTAACCCTACAGACACCTGAACCTATCAGGTTGGTACTGACTGACACACAGTAGTACCCTGTCTGACACACAGACTCCCACTCAAGCTTCTTCTCTCAGCTCTTCTCCAGCTCTCCCTCAGCTTCTCCCAACTTCTCCACACAAACTCCACATATATATACAGTACAGCCCCACCTCCTGATGTCCCGCCTTCCACTCCCCATAGGATGGAACTTTCCCTCCAAACCCATGACAGACAGGTAACATCAGTGCTGTATGTAACACCTCCCCTCTTTATAAGTTGTTTTGTAGGGGGAAAGCTAAAAGTGCTTTTCACCAAAAAACAACCTGGATAAAACACACCAAAACAGTTATACATACAATATCATACTTACTTATACTTACACTCTAAGTGAAACATTTACCATTTACAATACATCAATTTACCTTTATTCATACAAACCAATCATGTTTAATAAACAGGTACATTTAACTTTTTGTCATCAAAAGATATACATAGTCCATGTTTCTTTCGCCGTCTTCAATCTTCAGGTCTTCTTGACAAGGCGTCAGCAACACAGTTCACTGACCCTCTGACCACCTTCACTTCAAAGTCATAGTCTTGCAAGTTTAAAGCCCACCTCATAAGTTTGCTATTGTGGGTTTTCATTGTCTTTAACCATTGCAGTGGTGAATGGTCAGTGCACAGAACAAAATGTCTTCCCCAGATGTAAGGCTTGGCCTTCTGGATCGCGTAGACTATTGCCAGACACTCCTTCTCCACGGTTGCCAAATGTCTCTCACCTTTCTGGAGTTTCCTACTCAGGTAGGACACTGGATGCTGGTCACCATTCTCATCCTCCTGGCAAAGAACTGCTCCTACCCCGCTGTTAGACGCATCGGTGTAGATGATGAACTCCCGGTCGAAGTCTGGAGCACGCAGCACTGGATAGTTGATTAGCGCCTGCTTCAACCTCTGGAACGCCTCCTCACAGTCGCTGGTCCACGGGATGCGGTCATCAGTCTTCTTCCTCGTCAGATCGGTCAGCGGAGCCGCAATCTCGCTAAACCTCGGGATGAACTTTCTGTAGTAGCCCACCAACCCAAGAAATGATTTGACTTTTTTCTTGGTGTTGGGTCTGGGCCAATCACGAACTGCTTCTATTTTGGCCTCCAGGGGTTTTATCACTCCTCCCCCTACCATGTGACCCAAGTATTTTATTTCTGGGCTACCCAGCTGCAGTTTGTTCTCTTTGCAGAGCCTAGGCCAAAGCACCTCCTCCCCTGGGTCAAAGTGCCTCTCCCTGGCTTCCTGGTCATCCCAAACTTTCTTTCTGACCTTTTGAGCTTGCAGGGTCTCTGCTGCTAGCTCTAGGTTTCTCTTTAGGTCTTTCCTTAAAGAGTCTATATATGTCACAACATCTTGTGGGTCATCCTGGGTGATCTGCTCCCAATCTTGCTTGATCAAATCAAGGGGCCCTTTCACCCTTCTCCCAAATAAAAGTTCAAACGGACTGAACCCGGTACTGGCTTGTGGCACTGATCGATAAGCAAACAAAAGGGATTGCAGCTTCTGGTCCCAATTGTTTGGATTCTCTGCCAAGTAAGCCCTAATCATACACATTAGAGTCCCATTGAACTTCTCAGTTAACCCATTACTTTCAGGGTGATAGGCAGTGGTTTCCTTGTGCTTAATTCCACAGATTTGCCATAAGCGTTTCATGAGCTTCGATGTAAATGATGCTCCCAAATCTGTGATTATTTCTGAGGCAAATCCCATCCTGGACATATACCCCACCAAGGCATCTGCCACTGTGTTAGTTTCAATGTTAGTCAAGGGTATGGCTTCAGGGTACCTCGTGGCATGGTCCACAATGGTGAGAATGAACCTGTTCCCCCTCTTTCTGGCCTTGGGCAAAGGTCCCACAATATCCACCCCTATGCATTTGAACGGAGTGTCAATCACAGGCAAAGGGCACAACTTTGCTTTGGTCCTGTCGCGGCTATTCCCCTGCCTTTGACACACATCACATTGTTTACAGAACTCCCTGATCTGCTTCCCTATGTCAGGCCAGTAAAAATTCTGTGTGATTCTCTGCTGTGTTTTGTTCACCCCTAAGTGCGCAGCAAACATGTCAGAGTGCCCCCTTTTTAAGATCATGGGGCGATACTTTTCAGGTACCACCAGCTGACTTCTGATCCCATCTCCCCCTTTTGAGATATTCCTCAGGGTCTCTCTATATAAAATCCCCTTTTTCTCACAAAATCTCACTGGGGTTTCAGGTGTTAGCTGGGCGTCTGTCACCTGTTCAAAACACTTTTGGAGAGTGGCGTCTGCCTTTTGCTCTTGGCCAAATCGGCTGTCTGTGGTTAAAGTTTCCACCACAGCTTCGGAACTCCCCTCTGCTTCCGTCTCGGGCTCATCAGTACCCCCCTGAACTGTCCCCGTGGTAGCTTGTGAGCGTGTAATCACTAGCACCCGTTTCACATGTTCAGCCAGGTCATTTCCCACGAGCACGGCTGCTGGCAGAGTCGATGAAATCGCTAGCCGCCAAACTCCCCTCCAGCCTTGAAAGTTCACAGGTACCTCAGCTACTGGCAGCGAGATTACCTGTCCCTCAATCCCTGCCACCTTCATGCTCTCATTTGGGATGATATACTCCCTAGGAATAATATCTGGATGGCACAGGGTCACCTGGGAACAAGTATCCCTTAGCCCCCTATACTGATGGTCAAGTATTCCTACGTCCACCCCTGCGGTTTCAAACAACTGAGAATCTGTTCTCACCAGCAAGCAGCGCCTGACCTCTACAAGAGGACCATTTTCCTCAGCCTGATCAGCAGATGTAACTGTTCCAGATTGAGTAGCCATGGCAACAGGCTCCCTCAGTGACAAGGAGCTTTGCTCTTTCTGGACACAGAACACAGCTTTTGGCTTGGTTCCACTCAAATCATGAGGCACATTTCCTTTTAGCTGCTTTAATTTCTCACACTCTGAGATTAGATGGCCCTTTCCCTGACAGAAATAACATTTTCTGCTGTACTTGGAGTCTTTCTCATCTGGTTTTGGTTTTCCCTCCAAAATCTGGTTCCTGGACTGGCTCTGCCCAGAAGTTTTATCAACACAATGGCCACCCATTTTTGGCGGGCTCTGAACTAACCCTTTGGAGTACTTAGGGTCCCATGTTTCCCTCATGTTTTCTTCAGAATAATTCAGGTTTTGATGTTGTGCCTTAACCTGTGTGCCTTCTTTTGGTTTCTTTTCTAGCTGCAATTCCTTCTCTTTTATTCTCAAATCCAGCTCCTTTTGCTTAGCCTCAAACTCAGCCCTGATCTGTAAAAGTTCTTCCTCAGCCCTAGCTTTTATCTCTTTTACTTTTTCTTCAGTCTTATCTCTGATTTCTTTTAATTTAATGTCTTTTTGCTGATTATATTTTTCAAGATCTTGCTCACTTTGTCTGACCTGAGCCTCATACTTTTCTTTCTTTGACATTTCTTCAACTGATAAATTGTTAATAAACTTATTTAGGAAATCCAATTCCAATTGTACCATTCTAATTTGGTGTTTCAGTTCCATCTCTTTTATCCTCATGGCCATTCCCCTTTTCTTGGCATCTGCCTCTGCCTGACGGATTTCAGCTCTTTCTCTGGCCTCCCTTTCCAATTGTTTCATCCTAAATTCATGCTGTTGGGCTAGGAGCATTTTTCTAAGTTCTGAGGTCAGTTCTCCCATGCTCTCCTCCTGCACTGAGCCAAATTCCTCCTCAGAACCTTGGTCTACCTGGGGGTCTTTCACTTCACCCATTTCTGCCATTTGGCTTCGAGTCAAGGGCATAATCCCCCCCCCCAGAACAGGCTGCTTTCAAAAGTCAAGCCTCAAAATAAAGCGACCACTTTTTTTTTCTTTTTGCCTCAGAACCAGCTTTCCTATAGATTGCTGCTGTCCTTCAGCACTAACTTGCAACAGTTGCGAGCTAGAGTCTACCCCCCTCTGCTAGGCCTCGCAGCAGGCAGGCTAAATCACTGTTACTTTACAGTTTTGCCTCAGCTTTTTTCCCGCCAAAACCAGGTTGCCTCAGAGCTCCCTAATCTAGCCCCCAATCTGAGGTTACACGTTCTTCTACTAGTGCACCCCCCCGTGAGGCACACCTAGAAGATTACCTACGCGCTCTCAGATTGTCCCTGACTAGACCCCCCTTGCTCTGGGCACACTTGCCAAGGCTTTGCTGGACCACTGGACAACTGGACCAGTCGTATCCCACACGCTGGACACCAATCAATGTGACAAACCCAGACCTACTGGGATCTGCCACACGTTAACTAAGCTGCCACCAACCATTCCCTGTAAGAAGTCACACAGACCAGGGATGGATTTTTAACAAATAAACGAACAAGGTTTATTAAATAACACACAGGGAAAAATAAAAGGATCAAGTGAATAAGATATAGTAACGTGGCTTAGTCTCCCTCATACATACACACGGTTTGGTTCACACAGAACACTCTACATAAAGCACAGACCCTGAACCTATCAGTTCTGGCTAACCCTACAGACACCTGAACCTATCAGGTTGGTACTGACTGACACACAGTAGTACCCTGTCTGACACACAGACTCCCACTCAAGCTTCTTCTCTCAGCTGTTCTCCAGCTCTCCCTCAGCTTCTCCCAACTTCTCCACACAAACTCCACATATATATACAGTACAGCCCCACCTCCTGATGTCCCGCCTTCCACTCCCCATAGGATGGAACTTTCCCTCCAAACCCATGACAGACAGGTAACATCAGTGCTGTATGTAACACTCTGGTCCACATTTCCATGGCTCTGCCCCCCCAAAAGGGAGGCGCATGCGCACACAGTGGGCCTGGAAGGGAAGCTGAGTCAGCACATGCACGTAGACTTCCCTTCCTGGAGCTGGAACCTCCCTCTGTCAGCTGGGCAGCGAGTGCATTGCTGGGGGGGGGAAGCTGGCTGCTGGAAGGGAAGCTGTCTCTGAGGGTTGCGGTGGTGGCAGGAGCAGATCAGAAGGGGCCCCCACAGGGTCTCAAAAAAATGGGTCCGAGTCACGAGTGGGATTCAAGTCCGCCACAACAAAAAAATACCCAGAGTAAAAAATACCCAACTCGTCCGTGTGACTTAAGTCGGACTCAAGAGCGAGTCACGACTTGAGAGTCCCCGTCTCTGCTCAGGAGTTCCACTGTCTTGGACAGATCACTACCTGGTAAGGTTTAGGCTTTTGGGAACTCTGAGCCTCTGCACAGGTGGAGGGCCAATTGAAATCATCCACCCTAGGAGACGGATGGGTCCAGAGGATTTCCTGATGGGTCTTCAGGAGTCTCCTGCTGTTTTGAGAGATGGAATCATAAAAAAGTGAAGTTGGAAGGGGCCTACAGGGCCATCCAGTCCAACCCCTTGCTCAAGGCAGGAATACAGTCAAAGGAGATCTGCCAGGTGATGATCTGAGTTTCTCTTGAATGCCTCCAACTTCCAAAGGTAAGTGCTCCAAGATTGGAGGCATTCAATAAAAACCTTAACAGGAGATGATCCTGTCAAGGTCTTGGTGGATCACGGGAATGCGGAGATGGCCAGAGCTATTAACACAAAACTCAGAACAGAGCCAGCTCTTGAGTTCTTGGAAACCATGGCTTCCTTGAACATGTCCCAACATGTCATCGGCCCCACCCACGTGGGTGGCCATACACTGGACCTGTTTTTTTCCACCAATTGGTGCGAGTGTGGTCTGGTGGTGACTGACCTTGTGTCAGTCCCCTTGTCATGGTCAGATCACCATCTGGTAAAATGTAACCTCTCAATGGCTCTCCCCCCTCGCAGGGAGCAGGGACCTATTGCTATGGTCCGCCCTTGAAGGCTACTGGATCCTGTTGGATTCCAGGATGCCATGAGAGGTGTTATGGCTGACCTGGCTGGCGCTCCTGTCGAAGCTCTGGTTGACGGCTGGATCTCCGCCGCCTCCAGGGCTATAGACATGATCGCACCTAAACGCCCTCTCCAACGCAGAATCCGCCCAGCGCCCTGGTTTAACCAGGACCTCTGGGTGCTGAAGCGGTTTAGGAGACGGCTAGAGCACAAGTGGAGGAAAGACCTGACGGATTACAATTAGATAGCTGTCAAGGTCGCTACTAACCTTTACCTGGCTAAGGTAAAGGCTGCCGCTCGTACACTGGTGCCTCACACAACGATGTTAATTGGTTCCAAAAAAATCAACGTTGTGTGAAACATCGTTCTGTGAAACACCATTTCCCACAGGAATGAATTGAAAACTGGTTAATCCGTTCCAATTGGAACAGATTGCCATCGTTCAGTGAAAATCCCCATAGGAAATATCGTTGAGTGAAACAATGTTTCCTATATTGGAATGTATTGAAGCTGACTCAATACATTTCAATGCCTTTGCAAAGTCCTTTTTCGCTCCTGTAAAAGTGTCTTACAATGTTTGGACACTGTTTTAAATGATTGCAATCGTTAGTCCACCTCCTGAAACCTATGCAAACTTAATTTGATGTTGTTCAGAGTCGTCCTTAATTTTTAGTGATTTTTTGAATTTTCTCTCATTGGAATGTATTGAACTTTCCGTCCAATGCATTCCATTGAGAGAAAATTCAAAAAATCACCAAAAATTAAGGACGACTCAGAACAACACCAAATTAAGTTTGCATAGGGTTCAGGAGGTGGGCTAACGATTGCAAGCATTTAAAACCTGTTCCAAACATTGTAAGACCCTTAAAAATGAGCGAAAACGGAAGAGCTTCAAAAGCACTGAAGCCGGCTTCAGTGCTTTTGAAGTCTTTTCCGATGTCCCTTTTCGCTCATTTTTAAGTGTCTTGCAATGTTTGGAACAGGTTTTAAATGCTTGCAATCGTTAGCCCACCTCCTGAACCCTATGCAAACTTAATTTGGTGTTGTTCTGAGTCGTCCTTAATATTTGGTGATTTTTTGTTTTCCCTATTTAAATGAATTGAACTGTCCATTCAATTGATTTAAATGGGGAAAATAAAAAAATCATCAAAAATTAATGAAGACTCAGAACAAAACCAAATTAAGTTTGCACATGTTTCACAAGGTGCACTATGGAATCCAAGCATTTAAAACAGGTTTCAAACATTTTAGGACACTTTTAAATGAGCAAAAAGGGACATCGTTAAGTGAAATTCCCCCATAGAGAACATCGTTAAACGATGGGGAAATTCCTCAAAAAAACCCATCGTTGTGTGAATTCATCGTTGTATGAAGCAATCGTTGTGCGAGGTACCACTGTACATACTTCGCTAACCAGATAAGCGAAGCTTCCAACCAGCAGGCGAATTATTCTGTATAGTTCACGACCTATCCGGAACTGATCTGGATGACAGGCTTCCCCCTACTATCTCACCTGACCAGTTTGCAGCATTTTTAAAATCTAAAGTGGAGGCCATCCGCCAGGACCTCTCTCCTTTTTTGAACACAGTGAGTCGAGCTGAGATGTCCAGCGCTCCATCTTGCCCGGTAACTTTTGACACCTTTCAGCCTGTAACGCCTGACACTGTGGCCAAGGTGCTTGACCACTGTCGAGCCACCACCTCCACCCTTGACCCTTGCCCGGCCTGGCTAATCAAAGCAGCCAGGCCGATAACAACAGAATGGGCCACAGCAATAATAAATGGGTCTTTCCTTGAAGGCAGGGTTCCTCCTGCCCTCAAGGAGACACTCATTTGGCCCATAAGAAAGAAACTGAATTTGGCGGTGGACAAAATTGGCAATTATAGGCCCTTGCCGCTAAGAGCGGGGTCCACAGTCTGGGGATCCATCTGGACCATGGAGTGTCAGGTGGCGTCGGTGGTCTGCACCGCCTTTTTCCACCTCTGGCGGATAGCCCAGCTGCGCCCCTATCTCAATGTGGGGGCGCTCACCACCTTGGTCCAACTGAAACCTGCATTCACAGAAACAAACAAGCACCATGGAAAAATAAAGGAAAAATTAAAATCATTGCCTTGAATTGGGCCCAGGTAGCCACCAGCAACCAGTGCAGGCTTATTGTTATTAAAGTAACATCACGTTGACATCATGCTCAGTTAGTAGCTAAGCGATCACGTTCTGTATCAACTGAAACTCCAAGACACACTTCAAGGTCAGCCCCATGTAGAAAATACTGCAGTAGTCAAGGAGACTACAACTACGGCATCAATGATTTAGCCAAATCCAGTGGAATTAGCAAAGGTCAAAGTCAATGCATTAAATGAAGCTACAGAAAAGCACTCCCTCCCACCTCTGCCTTCTGAGAACTCAGACACGGCACAGAGTCAAAAAATAGAAATAAACTGAATCTAAATCTCCGAACCAGATTTTGTACGATTGGCCACTACTCCAACTTGTCAGGGTAGTGTTTCAGCTTGTTCAGTCTCATTCAGGAGTTGAACGGTACTGAAGGCTTCCTTTGTGTTTGGTGGCAAGCAAACAACTGCTGACTCCAAAGCTCAGAACTTGCTACCCCACTGGCTTCATACATAAATAACATGGGGACTGAGACAGAATGCCACAGAAGGCTGTATCCCAAAGGCCATCGTGTCCAACGATTGTCTTTCAGCTCCACCTTCCTAGACACAAATCTACAGGAGAGAGACGGACCCCTGCAATACGGTGCTCCCACTGCCTGGTGGTTGACAAAGATGCCACCATGAATCAAGGCAGCACAAGATGTCCAGGAAAACTAATCCTATCCCATCACACAGGGAGCCCAGTAGGCCAAACAAGGCAGTCCCCGTTCTTTATAGGAACGACAAGGGAATGGCTGCCCTTTCTTCTCGCAGGCCCCTCCTCCGTATATGTGCCACATGACAAGGGGTAGTGACACCACGGCCCTTCCCCAACGGTGTTTGTCTCCATGCTGTGAAATGTTGTAGATTGAAGATTCCGCTTAGTCTCCTACATGGGCTCTGTATCCTGGCACATGATTCTAAGCATCAAGAGAGAATATCCCTCTTTTATGAACCGTGCCAAGAAATGGGCAGTCTTGCACTACAGTTATGGGTAGTTTCTCACACACATAATGGTGTGAAATCTTTACTGGAAGGACCACAACATGCCTTGCCATCCACACTAGGGAGAAGAATCATCTTGCAATTCCTTGCATTTTTCTGCAAGGACAACACCAGCAAGCATTTAAATTTCTAGTCCCGACTCAAGTGGAAACCTGCATCACTTGTGAAGACCTGTCTTTTCCCTTCTTTTGGGGCTCATTCACATTGCGATGTTTTCCCCGGTTGTTCTGGAGTTGCCCTGAGTGGGTCTGGCATTGGTGGCTGTTGCAAATTTGAACAGATCGTCCCAGTATTGGGGTCCAAACATGGAAAAAGTATTTGCTCCTGGATATATGGGGATGGACTGGGTAGTCTGGTCTGTGCATCCACACGCACTTTAAACTGCCCCCCCCGGGGCAGTTTCTGCTATGTGTTTTATCATATTATGTTATACTGCCAGAAGAATGTCTATTGTCTCTGTACATATGTTAATAGACTAAGATGGTATCTTACTCTCTCGGTGTTATAATGTCTTTGCAACCTGGTATCTCCTAACTCTGCTACTATCCTGAGAATACATTAACAAATTCTCAACATGATTCTCCTTCCATCGGCAGGATCTGTGCTCTGGACGAAGCCCCGACAAGAAAAACAACAACTTTCTGCTAGCAAGTTCAGCAGAGTGGGGAGCCTCCTCCCAGCACTTGGCCGAAGAAAGGTCTGAGCTGGATGGGAGGAGGCCAAAAAAAGAAGAGGCATCTATTTTGACATGAATACGTCAGTGAAGGCAGAATTATTAACAGCAGGTGCCTCTTGATGAGGAATGGAGGGACAGACGAGACATGTTAAGCCTCAGGCACATGTCTCCCCCCCCCCGCCTGACAGCTGGTTCTCCTGCCAGGCATCCATTTTGTGCTTGTCTACTGAGATACGACAACCCTACTCTCACGTTTCATGTTTTTCTTTTTTCATGTCTCCAGCACACTTCTTTTTTAAAACATGGATTTGCTACTCCCCACCCTCCACAACTCTAAAAGCCAGTCTGCTTCGGGTTGTTCTAAGATGTCTGTCTCTTCAACACAACAGTGTGTGTGTGTGTGTGTGTGTGTGTGTGTGTGTGTGTGTGTGTGTGTGTGTGTGTGTGTGTGTGTGTGTGTGTGTGTGTGTGTGTGTGGTTTTGACGCCTCTGAATCCAGACCCTGCACGCCCAGCGCCTGCTTTAAAGCAGAGGTCCCCAACCCCCGGTCCGCGGCCCGGTGCCGGTCCGTGGCCTGAGCTGGACCGGGCCGTGGAGACAGACCTCCCGCCCCACCCCTGCACAATGAATAGCCATTGGACCTGGACATTAAGGGCCTCCGGGTGTGATACCAGCCTTTGAACACTGAACCACGCTGGGACTTCGCTGGGCGTGAGCACATGCACACTCCCTTCCTGTCTTGCCGCTGACGACTTCGCACTCCACTAGTGTTTTGTCCACTCTGTCCGTATCTCTTCCAGTGCTCCCCTGGGTGGGGCGGCACGGCGGGTGAGAGGGAGGCCCCGGGAGCCCGGCTTAGGACACGGTGGGCACCTTAGAGTTGAATGCGGGAGGAGCCAGAGGACGCAGGCAGGCGGGCGGGCGGCAGAGGCGGAGCTGCTCCTGCCCCCATGGCGTGTTTACCGAGCCCAAGCCAGGCAGGCAAAGCAAGCAAGCAACAGCCAAGTGAGGCAGCAAGACTGGTGCCAAGCCCTTTCCCCACAAAGGTCAATCAAGCCTCCGGCTGCCCTGGCGGTGCCCCGGCCCCAGCGCAGTGAAGCGATGGAGGCCCGGTGGATACAGCTCCTGCACGGCTCCCGCTCGCCACCACTGGTGCTACTGGCGGTGGCGGCAGGGCTGGGCTTCGGGTCTGCCGCTGGTGAGCTGCAGCCCGTCCGGGCAGGGAGGAGCCCCCCTCGACCCTCAGATGGTTCCTCCGCCATCCGGGCCCTTGCAGGGCTGCGCCCGGGAGCAGCAGGAGGAGGAAGAGGCGGGTGGGGACTGCAGCCAAAGGTTAATTTTGGCAACTGAGGGGCGCCGACCCAGGGCGCCCTGGCCCGCTCTCACGTGCACGGCTGGGTTTTGCGGGGGAAAGATGTGTGACAGCCTTGCACATGTGCACCAGCCCCGCTCAATTACATGGGCGCCCATCCCCAGGCATCCCCCTGCAGAAGGCCGGCACTGCGGGTGGGATCCTCCGATCTCGTCCCGAGCGCAGCTGTCCTCGGGTGGGGGGCGGTGGCTTTTTGGGCAGGGCTTTGTTCCCTGTAATGGCCTCTCTGTTGGGTAGCGCCCGGCTGGAAAGCCAGCAGCATGGATGGACCCAGCGGCTGAAGGCAGGAGCCCGGGAAATTCAAATGGCCTCCTCGCCAGGCTCTGCCTCCAGCCGCTGGGTCCTGCCCTAGCAATGATAGTGGTGGTGGTGGTGGCAGAGGAGGAGGAGGCTGTCCATCCACCAGAAGGGCGGGCTCCTTCTCTCCCTCCCTCCCTCCCTCCCTCCTTCTTTCTCTCCCTCTCCAAGTTTCTGCTCCTCCCTCCTTCGCACAAAGTTTCCCATTGCTCTTGGTCGGTTCCCAGCTAGCTCCTCTCGGTGCGCCACAGATTTCTGAGGCAGGCAACCAGCCAGGCAAGCTAGCCCGCCCGAAACGCCTCCTTCCCTGCTTGCCTGCTGCCCTGTCACCTTCACCCCCGAAACCAAACCAGAGCCTCAATTGGAGACACCCGGCAAGACCACACACCCTTCCCCGGACGGAGCACAGAGTAAATAAGCTACCAAGCAGTTCCACCCCGGCCCTGAAGCGTCTTTTCTTTGGAAGAGGAAGGAGGTTAGTCTCAGTTACACTGCCCACCCCTGTTTTGTGGGAAGGTGAGGAGGGGACACACGACTCCCTTTCCCCACCCCCTAACCCTTCGCATTGTCTGTCGCCCCCAGACCAAAACTGTAATTTCTCCCACCCATATAGCCCGCAGTGCTCGGCAGGGGAGAGCGGAGGGACAAGCTTGTTCTCCTGTCTCCCCCCCACCTCGGATTCATTGCCTTGTTGCCTTTTCCTCAGAAGAAGGACAGTGAAGTTTCAGTTTGCCTTCATTTGGGGAGACCTCCTCCTTAGGGGAAAAGTTTCTCTGTTCAGCAGACTTTGGGGAAAAGTCCAAGATATTTTTAAAAAAATAATAATCAGATCTTACCATTTCCATTTGGAAAACCTCCAGAGATTTGTTAAACAGGTCTTGGTGTGTGCCCCCGTATCATCTCTCTCAGTTTAAAGTTTGGAAGCCTAGGATTAATCCTTGTTTCTCTCCCCCCCCCCACTTTTTAAAAACCAAAAATGGCATTGTGATTTTTGTATGAGTATGTTGGCAGCTTAGACATAGGCCATACAAGCACACTGTTGACAATGCACAGTTTGCACAAACACCTTTCCTCAATTAATTACCTTCGTGTGTGATATTTCCGTAATGCTCTGTTTCTCATCCCTTGGTCATGTGGATGAAAACAGGCACTTTTGTAGATTCATTGTGTGTAGTAATTTCTGTTGTATTTTGGAAAGTTACATTTTAAACCGTGTATTTCTGGCAAGTATGTGGATAAGGAAATGTGACACTGCTTGATAGAAAGAAGAGTAAAAGTTGTTCCAGGAGGAGTTCTTATTAGTATATTATGTCTGCTCCAGGGCAAAACTGTGGCAAGCACTTTCTCACTTCTAATACAATTCAATAGTTTTCCAAGTAAATTGTTTTGGAGGCACATTTTTGCCCACTTTGTGTGATGTTATATACAAAGGAATTAGGCAGGAATCACTGTTGTTGCTTATAATAAGACAGAAACAATTTATAACAACTTTCATAGGGCTTTCAAGGAAATGAAATATTTAAAGAGTGTTTAACCAGTCCCATGCCCCCAGTGAATTTCCACGACTGAGAGGGGCTTCAAACCCTGTTCTTCAGAGTCCTGATCCATTACTTTATCACTACACCACACAGGGAATCAATGTCCAGAAATTACTGAGGGAGACATAAAGCTTCTTCCAATTGATATACCATTCTGTGAATAAGGATAAGCCATAATTGAGAGGCCTTGCATTTGGGACTGAGGGACAAATACTTTATGCAGGAGACCACTTTCTTACGATGAGGCCTTGTACTGTACTCATTTTGTTGTTTGGGCATGGTTCTGCAGTGTTGGACATACAGTTGATATACAGGTTTTAACTTGTAAGAGCTTGCTCTGTTCAGAGAGTATTTCCCTAGAAAACAGCATGCACTTTATCTTGTTAAGTGAAATCATACCTTTTTAATGAAGACTTGTTTCTCTGTTGTCCTCACTAGCAATTTAAGTGATTTAAATTTTTGTCATGATCAAATGTAAAAACAGTAGGTCACCTATTAGCCTTTAGTTAAGTAAAGGGGGAAACTGAGGCAGAATTTAGGAGAGCTAGTTTTCAACTAGCTAACAGTTTTTAGCAAGGCATAAAAAGAAATGAAAATAAAGAAGTTGTGAATTCATGTGCTTCAACTTTCTTATCAACCAGTGCAGATTTACTAAGGTGCAACCTCATGTAAATTTAGATAGGAGTAAGTCCCACTGAAAATAATGAGACTGACTTCTAGAAGCATATAAACCTGTAGGGAGTAAACTGCTTAATCTTATTGAGACTTCTGAGTAAAACATGTTTAGAATTGCTCTGTAATACGGTTGAGTGCTAATGATAGCTGTAATAGTTCTAGAGCAGAGGTCTCCAACCCTTGGTCCGCGGCCCTGGCATTAAAAAGGTTAATTTTTAATGCCCCCCCCCATTCATGGACCGCGGCGGCGGTGCCCCCCGGTCCTTGGAAGAATGGTCTTCAACAAAACCGGTCCCTGGGATTAAAAACGTTGGGGACCACTGCTTTAAAGAGAAGGAGCAGCTGCCAGCATCTTTCTCCACTCCCTTCAAACAGTTAATATTTTATACATGGTGACACAGTTGTTGAGTCATAATTCTTATCTGGTTGTTACATTTGCTTTCAAAGTACCACTAACAATACAAATTCACCTCCAATGCATGTTTTTGAGGTAAACCTGTATTGTCCAAAAAGGGAAGTGAATGAAAATCCACAGCTGGATCCAAGGACGCCTGTCTTTGCTCTCCCCGTGACCCCCTGCCACCCCCAAAATTAGAAAACGTTCCACTTTAGAGGCTTCCCACCTGATTTCCCAACAGGCTGCCTGTCCCTGAATGGCCCGTCTGCTTTCCTCCCCTCCTTGCCATCCGGAGAGGAGCAGCTCAGCCCTCCTGTTGCTTTCCCTTCGGTTACCATTGCTGTCGTTTTGACTCCACTTTGACTGCCCTCTTTCTTTTCTCCGGAGTGGGGCTTCTCTGCCCTGTTCCTCTTCCCTCCCCCAATCAATGTCGAGCCAACCGGAGGGAAAAGGGGTGTCTGCCCTGGGTGGGCCTTCCTTCCATTTCATTCCTTCTCCCAACATCAACCCGGGAGGAGAACTGCTCCCCCCTCCTGCCTTCCACTCACCTCCACTCTGGTTGTAGTAACGTCTTACATTCTGCAGGCTCACTCTGTACACCTCCTCGTTGTTCCGGAATGTCTGAGTGTTCCTGTCCCAATACTGGGGGTCAAATTCCTCCACCTTCTTAATCCAGGGCGCCCGAGGCTGCACCCTTCTTGTGACACTGTCATACTGGATGAAGAGCTGGCCATCCACGTACCCCACTGTGATGAACTGCGGCAGCCCCTGATCGGGTTCAGACACAGCAGTGTAGAAATACTGCAGGGAGTGTGAGGAGGAGCCTGGAAAGGGAAACAGGGAAGGAGCAGAATTAGGAGGGTCTTCTAGAAGATGATGCTACCCCCCACCCCCACATTCCTGTGCTCAGAAGCATCCTATCAAAGTCTCATGCGTACAAGGCAGATCACAAAAACATTGTAAAATATGCCTATAAATGTTGGTTTGCGTGGATTTTGGCTAAAAGCAAATATATTGCACCAATATTTAAGAGATACTTAGGTTTTTGGTTAAAACCTCAGCTATCTAATACTTATCTGATACTACAACGACACCACTTCGGGGAGGGGGAGTCGCTCCAAAGTCGAACAGAAGTGATTTTTTTTGGGATGTACTAAACGGATGATCACTGAAAGGGATGATCGGGATGATTGCCTGCAGTTCACCTCCAAGCCCCTAGATGTCACTATCTTATCTTTCTGATTTAGGTGGGATGATGGGGTTATTAGTGCATATATGTATACCTGGGACTGGTCTCTATGCGTTTCCAGTGGGATGATGGCTGTATCTTTCTGATTTACGTGGGATGATGGGGTTATTAGTGCATATATGTATACCTGGGACTGGTCTCTATGCGTTTCCAGTGGGATGATGGCTGTATCTTTCTGATTTACGTGGGATGATGGGGTTATTAGTGCATATATGTATACCTGGGACTGGCCTCTATGCGTTTCCAGTGGGATGATGGCTGTATCTTTCTGATTTACGTGGGATGATGGGGTTATTAGTGCATATATGTATACCTGGGACTGGCCTCTATGCGTTTCCAGTGGGATGATGGCTGTATCTTTCTGATTTACGTGGGATGATGGGGTTATTAGTGCATATATGTATACCTGGGACTGGTCTCTATGCGTTTCCTGTGGGATGAGGGCTGTATCTTTCTGATTTACGTGGGATGATGGGGTTATTAGTGCATATATGTATACCTGGGACTGGTCTCTATGCGTTTCCAGTGGGATGAGGGCTGTATCTTTCTGATTTACGGGGGATGATGGGGTTATTAGTGCATATATGTATACCTGGGACTGGCCTCTATGCGTTTCCAGTGGGATGAGGGCTGTATCTTTCTGATTTACGTGGGATGATGGGGTTATTAGTGCATATATGTATACCTGGCACTGGCCTCTATGCGTTTCCTGTGGGATGATGGCTGTATCTTTCTGATTTACGTGGGATGATGGGGTTATTAGTGCATATATGTATACCTGGCACTGGCCTCTATGCGTTTCCTGTGGGATGATGGCTGTATCTTTCTGATTTACGTGGGATGATGGGGTTATTAGTGCATATATGTATACCTGGCACTGGCCTCTATGCGTTTCCTGTGGGATGATGGCTGTATCTTTCTGATTTACGTGGGATGATGGGGTTATTAGTGCATATATGTATACCTGGCACTGGCCTCTATGCGTTTCCAGTGGGATGATGGCTGTATCTTTCTGATTTACGTGGGATGATGGGGTTATTAGTGCATATATGTATACCTGGCACTGGCCTCTATGCGTTTCCAGTGGGATGATGGCTGTATCTTTCTGATTTACGTGGGATGATGGGGTTATTAGTGCATATATGTATACCTGGGACTGGCCTCTTGCGTTTCCTGTGGGATGATGTCTGTATCTTTCTGATTTACGTGGGATGATGGGGTTATTAGTGCATGTATGTATACCTGGGACTGGCCTCTATGCGTTTCCTGTGGGATGATGTCTGTATCTTTCTGATTTACGTGGGATGATGGGGTTATTAGTGCATGTATGTATACCTGGGACTGGCCTCTATGCGTTTCCAGTGGGATGATGGCTGTATCTTTCTGATTTACGTGGGATGATGGGGTTATTAGTGCATGTATGTATACCTGGGACTGGCCTCTATGCGTTTCCTGTGGGATGATGGCTGTATCTTTCTGATTTACGTGGGATGATGGGGTTATTAGTGCATGTATGTATACCTGGGACTGGCCTCTATGCGTTTCCTGTGGGATGATGGCTGTATCTTTCTGATTTACGTGGGATGATGGGGTTATTAGTGCATGTATGTATACCTGGGACTGGCCTCTATGCGTTTCCTGTGGGATGATGGCTGTATCTTTCTGATTTACGTGGGATGATGGGGTTATTAGTGCATGTATGTATACCTGGGACTGGCCTCTATGCGTTTCCAGTGGGATGATGGCTGTATCTTTCTGATTTACGTGGGATGATGGGGTTATTAGTGCATGTATGTATACCTGGGACTGGCCTCTATGCGTTTCCAGTGGGATGATGGCTGTATCTTTCTGATTTACGTGGGATGATGGGGTTATTAGTGCATGTATGTATACCTGGCACTGGCCTCTATGCGTTTCCTGTGGGATGATGGCTGTATCTTTCTGATTTACGTGGGATGATGGGGTTATTAGTGCATATATGTATACCTGGCACTGGCCTCTATGCGTTTCCAGTGGGATGATGCCTGTATCTTTCTGATTTACGTGGGATGATGGGGTTATTAGTGCATATATGTATACCTGGGACTGGCCTCTATGCATTTCCTGTGGGATGATGGCTGTATCTTTCTGATTTACGTGGGATGATGGGGTAAATAATTTCAACACTATATGGAACTTCAATTTCTTCTGCTAACACATTGGACTATTTAGAATAGTATATATTTCTTGAGAAAATGAAATAGTCATTTGTGTGACTGAAATGCATTTATAGTGGGTAAAGTAGTCCAGGCCAGTGGTTCTTAACCTTTTTGAAAGAAACACCCCCTTGAGCCATTGAGGACGTTATCATCTCCCCCCCTCCCCGTGGTGATTTTATTTATTTATTTATTTATTTATTTATTTATTTATTTATTTATTTATTTATTTATTTATTTATTTATTTATTTATTTATTTAAGACACTTAAATCCAATGACCCATGAAAACAAAATTCAATTCCAAGAAAATGAAATGCCCCAAAAAGTAACACTTAATGATTTAGTTGCAAGCGAATTTTAAGAAGCAAAAAGAAATATAAAAAGGGCATAAAAACAAACCGCAATGCAGGAACTAAAAATTTCAAGATGAAAACCCTGAAAGTAAATTAAGATTGGAGGAAAATATATATTCATGCACATTGTAAAAAGGCTGCAGCCATCTTCACAGGTTTGGCTTGCTCCAGCGGCCCCCTACCGCCCCCTTCTGCTCCAGCGCCCCCACGCCACCCCTTTTTGTTCTACCGCCCCCCCGAAAAATGAAATCGCCCCCTGGGGGGCATTATCGCCCACATTAAGAACCACTGGTCCAGGCCATAAACATTGTTGGCTAGTGTGTGTAATGTGGTCTACTATAGGCTTCATATTTGTGAAAAGTGGGGGGGGGGTAGTCTCATTGGTGGTCCAAGATATCGCCATAGTGTATGGAGGTCTTTAATATAGTATAACATGTTTAAGGCTGGGTCCACACTGGAGTTTCCAAGTTCTGCTTAGCTGTTCCGTCTGAAACAGCTGAGTGGCACTTTATGGACCTATTTTTTTTGTTTTCATCCTTATGCACACACAACAGAAGGGACACCCATAGACTTCTATGAGGATTCCATAAATGTCTGTAAAATTCTGTTAATTTTGAGCATAAAAAAATAAAAATAAGGTTTTTTTTTAGGTATTAAAACCATAGTGTACCAAAAACTACACATATTTGGTTTCACTTGAATAGTATCAACCTGCACAATAAAAGACAACTTGTCATTTATACGAACTATGAACTCCAAAAAAAGTAACCACTCTCAAAAATTGCATAATTGCATTTTTTTTCCACATTTTACCCCACATAGTAATTTTTTACTGATTTCTTAGTACATTACAGGCTAAAATAAACAATGTGAACACAAAGTACAAGCACAAAAAACAAACCCTTAAGCCCCTTTTGGTCGTAGACCAAAAAAATAAATAAATATTATGTTCTTGAAAGGCGAGGATGAAAAAACGAACGCTCAGAAAAAAACAAATGTATCAGGAAGGGGTTAAAGTGTCCCCACTGCTCATGATCATCTGTCATCTACATAGATGTATACATACACACATGTAACCACACAAATATGCTCCGATATACTGTATACACCCCCAAATGCAACTGAGTAATCCACAAGCAAAAAATTGGTACAAACTTTTTTTTTAATACTGTTTAAGAATAAAATAACAAAGCAAGTAATTAGTGAGATGTAGTACAATCTCTATCAAGTGGTGGGAGGTAAGCTTTTCCTGTATAAACATTTTATGTAAACCAATTTTTAAGAAGGTATTTTATCTCTTTTGCATTGTAAGCATATATAATATATTGGTATTCTTCCTTTTGATGCTTCACATTTTTGGTGATACCACTTTCGACATATGACACAAAAAAATTGTTTCTCTTCGTGTTCTAAGTCTAGAAAACAATGGCTTGATGAGCACATTGTCCAACCTTCTGCACTGCCATAGTGGGATGCATAATTTCTTATGTCCTCTTCTGTATTTCTTTCCATTAGTTGTATCATGGGTGGATTATAAATTAACATTTTTTGTGATATTCTTTGGTGTATTTTTTCTCCTTTTTTTCCCATGTGCTGGTAATCCAGTAGTTTCACCACTTCATCTAGCCACTTTCGCACTTTTAAACTGTCAAAATTTTTTATATATTGAAGTCCATTACATATGCTATATGTATGGATTAAAACGTGTAATCCACAGTCATAGGCATTGTTTTGTTTTGGGCAGTCTGCACTTACTATCCAGGTCCATTCAGTCTCTAGATACTGTACATTTGAACATAAAGCATAAATGCCATAAAGTATTTTTTGTATTATTTGGCAATACTTGTCATATGCATTGTTTGACAATGAATCCAGTATTATTACTTTCTTCTGGTGAAGATCAGCAACAGCTAAAAGCCAATGTACCCCTCCACCATACAAAGATAGGTCTGTATTTATAGGAAAAAGTAAGGCATCAAAATTTAAAAGGGACATATGATCTGCCAGTTTTAAAAAAAGCAAGTACCCTCCATTGGCCACAGCATGGAAATAATGGGTTGGCACAGCAAAACAACAGCTGGAAAGAGCAGATGACTTTATAATGTTTATTAATGCAGAGTCTAAAATGTCTCCTTCCAGCCAAGCCTGGGGTTTTAGACATGGTGTGCGGATGTCAAAGTCGCCTTCAATATTGTGCCAGGGATAATTCTCTTTCTGAATGTTTATCTTCTTTGGGGTACTTGTGTTTTTTGGACATGGGAAATCCTCAACAATTAAATCAACAGAATTACTTTCTGATGACAACTCTATAATGGATGTTTCTTCTTTTGTGGCAAATTGTGTACTACGTGCAAGCATTGAATCAGGCGCTGGTTCTGTTATATATGCATAATCTTCTTTGCGTGGTTTTTTGCGACCTGATTTTCCCTCACAGCGCTTTTTTCTTGCTTGTTTTCTTAATGTTGATAGGCAGTATGAAAAAGTGTCTTGTATAAAAATTCCAGTAGCTTTTTGCACAGCGATTATATGAAAGCAGAGACCAGAGCTTTTACATGAGCAACTTGGCTTTGGGGATAAAAAGACAGAATGCACTTCTTTTTTAAAAGGATTTTTAACTATAAACACCTGTAACTGTGTATTCAGAGAAACTAAATTTCTTTCTATACATAAATTGGCTATGGAAGTCTGTGTCATTCTTTGACATGATTGTTTATTTATAGTTGGTGTTGTATCCGGATTCTGTGATTTTACCTTAAAAACAATTTTTTCTATGGGTAAGTAGTCTGGAAACTGTGTATGTTCTGTTGGCCTTTTCAAAAGATCTTGAAATGTAGCTTTTAGTCTAAATTTTCCAAGGCCATATTGAGCCCTTTCGAACTCATACAAATAAAATGTCTGTAGATGTTCAAAACAAAGTAGAATGCTGTCTAACGGTAGTTCCTTCCAATCAGTTGCATCCTTTAAAATGCGATTCATACTTTCACTGACATTATTGGTTGATGTTTTGTTCTTAAATGCATGAAACTGTTTGGTATAAAACCTGCTTGAAAATTGAAACATTGGCTCATGTAGGTATTTTTCAAAATAATTGCTAAAAGACTCAGACCACAGTATTCTAAATTGCTCATATTTAATTACCCACTCTTCTTTGCTCTCTGCATTTCGTAACTGTTCAATGTGATCTTTTAAAACTTTGATGTCGTCTTTTTTTCCACCAGCACGTTTTACCCAAAATTCAACATCTTTTAGGATGTGATTTCCACACAAAACTAGTGGAATGTTGGGTAAAACTTTATTGAATGCACTAATTATTCCTTTTTCACGATCAGTTACCACAGGAATATGTTTAATGCTGCTCAGGTCTAGACTAGGTGAAAGTTCACTTATAAATTTTTCATGGTGTTTTTGAAATTTCCGTTCATGAATCATAAACGCAACAGGAAAAATTGGATCATTTTGTAAAATAGTATTTCTTAGTACAAAACTAGAAACATAGAAGTCACCAAGGTTGAATGTTGTATCATAGGAAATCATCTGATTAGTTGTTGGATCATTTTGTGCCATGGTTAAAAGGTCTTTTGCTAGATCTGTTATTTCCTTTTTCCATGCTAATACAACAAGATCTGGAAAAAAATTAATAATTCGAATAAATTCTATTTGGTAAGCAAGCTGTAGTGTTGCAAACAAATCATCTTTATTCCTCTTCTTAAGGTCTTCAGAGTATTTTAGATTTTGAATCTGTTTCAAATCTCTGGGACGGTTTACTGCAATTCTCGCATTATCTCCTTCTGCAGACGCTTTACTGTGCATCTCAGAATATATTTTTTTAGGAGCATTATGTTTAATACACTCTAACCTTCCTTCCACAAATAATGATGGTGTTGATGGTATAAATGGTTGGAAAGATTTCGCATTACCATGTTGAGTAGGGTGATAAAGTGAATGATCGCCAAGATAATGAATTATTACAATGTTTTTCTTTGGTCCCGTGATATATTTCCATACATTTTTCTTGAACGACAAAATACATTTTTTTCCTCTGCCATTAGGATCCTTTATTGCAAAATACCTAGAAAACAAATGCGTAAAATACAGTTTAAAACTGAGCAAAACGTCTTTAATGATTATCAACATAAAAAAAATGTAATAAACAAAATAATAATAATAATAATAATAATAATAATAATAATAATAATAATAATAATAATAATAATAATAATAATAATAATAATAATAATAATAATAATAATAATAATAATAATGTACACTGAGGCAGTGTTCACACGGAATTTTGCTTGTTGTTGCACAATATGTGCTGGTACACCGCAAAAAAAGGCCCATGATGGAGCCGATGGGATTTGGGCTACATGTGCTTTTGTTTTGTAGAACACACGGTTTCTGGGCGTCACAGCATACATTGGAGAACAGGCAGAGTCTAATGGATTAAACTAACCAAGCTGCTATTGCAGTTCTTGCATTAGTTTGCAAAAGGGACAGGTGTTTGTAGGACCCTTCCTAACAGGGACAACATAGAGCTCAGTGGAAGGGTTTGCCTTAAAAAGAGGAGCTCATGACGCCTATATTGAACTTTTGCCAGTCAGTAAGCTGGTTTTACATATTGCTGCAATATATGCTTATAGCGACACACTGCTAAATGTACCAAGATATAAGCATGTATTGCAGCAATATGTAACACCAGCTCACCAACTGGCAAAAGTGAATGAATGGGGCTCATGGCACCTACATTTAAGTCGAACCCTTTCACCGAGCGCCAAGGTGTCCCCATTTGGAAGGGTCCTACAAAAACCTGTACCTTTCCAGCACTAATGCAAAAGCAGCCACAATGGAAGGAGCGTTCAAAACCACCATGGAGACCGTATATATGTGTGTGTGTGTGTGTGTGTGTGTATATACACAAGTTAACCCGTGCAGGATACTCGTGCATTCTAGTCAAATCAAGCTACTTAAGATGTTAAAAAGGTTCTTGTCATGCGCTTCGGCCTAGCCCAGGCCTCCTCAGGTGTGGGGAAATTGTATGCCTTTAAAATGTATATATCTATGGCAGTAGCAAATGTATATTATAAATGTATATAAATGTATATATCTGTATGCTAGTAGCAGGCATCATGCCCTAGCTGCAAGACACGTACATAACTGCTAACTTCCAGTAACAGATAAATCATTGACCTGCTGTCCATTGTCTCTGGATAATGTAGTTAAAGTCTCTACACTGTTGTGTATTCAAGAACCTGTCTAACTTGTCTATGTACTCAGGAAATTATCTGTTGACCATTATCTGTGTCTGTTTACTATTAGCTGTCTGTTTACCAGCCTGTCTGTTGATTCTGTTGTGTATTCAAGAAATTAGTTACCTCTGTATTGATTAACTTGTTCAAAGGTAGGGGATACAATAAACTGAGGGGAGGCCGGATCGGAAGAAGGAAAGAACTTCCACTGAACAGGTGCCTCACGGCAGGCTGTTCTGTATTCATCCGGATCCCATCCTGAAAACCACACTCTGAGTGTCCCGTGTCTCTTTTCCTTTCTCCTTGCTGGTTGAGGAGAAAGATCCCTGCCCTGAGGCTTCATCTGCAAGAGCCCTACTTCCTCTCATCTTGCAGATCCCGACACTCAGGGGAAGTGAGTTACTTCCCGAGGCAAGAGCCCTTTTTTAACATGCCCTTTCTGATGCTGCCACCTGCTGGCTGTCAGAGGTAGTTTTGGCCACAGCCACACACACACACCACTGGGATTATATATATATAATTATAATTATATATATATATATAATTAACAAAAGGATACTATTGTAACTAACATAAAAAGATTACACTAAGTGTACTTACGCTTTGTATAGTTGCATTTCAATAAACCATTTTCGCTGCTTGTTGTTTCCACGTGAGATCCATCTGTACTGGTCCCTTGAATAGTCATTCTTGTGTAGGCTTTCCAGAGCCACAAAAATGTAGACTTCTCCTCCTTTTGGAGCCACTGGTGGTTGGTGCATGACACATTCACCAGATATATCATTTTTGAATACTTTTTCAATAAGATCAGAAATGTATTCATATGTGAGTTCTTCTTGAAGATGTTGTAAAAATGGTCTATTGGCCATGATGAAAAATTCCAAAGACCAGTTTTCAGCAGTAACAAATACTCAAGTAGCTGGAGTTATGAGCACCTGCAAAGATCTCAGAGGTCCAACAGATCTGACTTACCTCTGCATCACACAGGGTTTTATGCTTTCAATTAAATGCATCTCACAGAAAGGACATGTGACCAGATTGTTGTATATTGGTAAAGATACATGGAGGTCATAAACAGGTCAGAATAATTAACAGAAATTATCAAGAGGTAGACAAAGATAAGAAGAGAGAATCCCCCACAAAGAACTTGATATACTTTAATAATGCTTAGGCTGGGTCCACACTGGTGTTTACAAAGTCTGCAGAGCTTTTCCATCCAGAACAGCTCAGTGGACTGAATGGGCATATTTCTTCTGTCTGCATGTGTATACAGACTGAACAAACGTGACCTCTGTAGACTTCTTTGGGGGTTCTGTAAGTCCATAAAATTTTGTTATTTTTAAATGGAATAAAAAATGTGTCATGCAATATTTTTTTTTCCTTCAGAATGAGGGGGGTGGGGGGGAGTGGGTGTCTGCAAGGGGACAGAGCCTAACAAGGGATTCAAAAATGGTTGCATACAATGTCTAATGTTGGCCATACATCAGACTAAGGCCAAGTCCACACTAGGTCCGTGCAGCCTCCGTTCGGGCTGCACGGACCTAGCCGGAACATAGACGGAGAATGCAGCAATTCTTCTGTCGATGTTCCGTACAAGCCTAACCATAGGCTTGAACGGAACATCGGCGGAAGAATGCTCCGTCGGTGTTCTGTCTACATTCCGTGCTAGGTCCGTGCAGCACGAACGGAGGCTGCACGGACCTAGTGTGGACTTAGCCTCACTTAACCACAACCCTCCAAACTTTCATCCATCAAACCTGTTTGTCCAACTAAAACAGTGCGGCATAAATCTAACCAACTCTTCATCAGACAAGCCAACCTGCTGACCTTCTGTCCAACTTGAGATATCACCGGAGTAGGCTGGATTCACACTGCTCTATTGTCCCCCATGGGATTGCTGTGGCTTTCTTACAGCATCTGTTAGGGTACTGTCTGACACCTTTTAGTGTGGTATCCTAATGGATACAGTGAAATAGTTGCAAAAACACTGTATGAACTTCTTCTGCATGGTTTCAATAAATAATTTTTCTCAAAGACTGGCTATACTGAATAATTCCAGCAGAACCACAACTTCCAGCATCACAAACTGTCCATAATAGATAAAACAATAAACTAGATCTGTTAGTTTGAACTCTAATGCTGGCCATACACTAGGATGACATCATGCATCGTGTGGTCACAGTATATTTTTATGTAAGATGTTGTTTAAACGCGCACTCCCGCTCGACGTTCGTTGAATCTTATGTTCCTTCTATTTGACCATAAGATCCATCAATTTTCTTTGCACATCACGTGCGCATTGAGTGTGCCAGAATGTGCATTGGTAAATATAGGAGGAGTCAAATGGGAGTTGGTCCTGCAGCGAGTCATCCCAGTATATGGTTAGGGTAACCCTAACCACAAACCTTTAAAGGTTAATTTCATAATATCGATGATAGGACACTCGACAGTCAGAATATTACCCTTGTGGAGGTTGACCTTGCAGAACAGACGATCTTCTGCAAGTCGATCATTTTATATAGTTAATCTTGCACAAGAGCCGATGTTCTGCTTGTCGACTTTCCACAGTTGACCTAAGGAGAATTGACCTACTGGCCATAGACGGCCAGATCCCCAATAAACTAACCTGTCACCCTTGAGAGTAAATCAGCTATTACAGACAAAACTGGTTGTGGTACAATAGGTCTCAGCTTGCCTTCACAGACAGGTGATGCAGGGTTACAGGTTCTATCACAGTATGTGCCTAAAGTAAGGGTGCGCTGTACTGATACCTGGATTATCAACACAGCAGTTCCAGCTGTTTAATCGATGGCCGTTAGGTTAACTGTGAAAGTTTGACGGGCATGAGGTCAACTCATGTGGAAGGTTGAATTATGGTTATGGGTTGTAGTTGGAGTTAAGATTAGGGGTTAAACATAGGGTTTATTGTTAGGGTTAGGTTTTGGGCCTACGGTTTGGGTTTAGGGTTATTTCATTTTTTAAATATTGTGTTTTAATTCTGTTTTGTTTTTAGCCCCATTATGGGACTAGATTAGACTATGCGACCGCTTGATAGCAATACTGCATTACAATATACTAATTACAATATACTACCTATAAACAACTGACCAATACGGTCAAATATATGGGCCAATATGTCAAACTAGATCATATGCACTAAAAAAAAGACATAAACTACAGCCTTTATTAAAAATGATACATTTTATTAAATATTAAATAAACAGACAATAAACAGACAAAAATAAAAAACCCGATAATGGATGCAGACAAATGCTGGGTTGATATGCAAATTACACAATCCTTATTGCATAGTGATCAATAAGCAATCACAAAAAATACAACAAAGTAACAATATAAATAATCAATATAATAAATTATATCTTATAACCTCTAGTTTAATCCACTGGGGTTATTGGGGAAGCCTGTCCTAGGTGTCTGGTACCCTTTAAAGCTAAACTGTGCTGCTGCTGTACACTGCTGGCTACGCTGTAACCTGAGTACACTATGGGGAGATATCAGATACAGACTTCAGCTGTAGTCTTATCCTTTCCTGCTATGTCTAGCACCTGGCCATTGGAGCCGGCCACAGAACAGCCAGCACCAAGGCAGGTGAAAGCACCTGATAAGCTGCAAACAAATAATACTCCTTATATAAAATAAACATAGCAGCTGTGCTGTGAATGGTAACAGGCAAGTCATGAGCTCCATACTAAAAAAAAAAAAAGAATTACTTTGGACACAATTGCTACTTTTTTGGCAAGTAGCTGTTTCTATGACCTATTTGTGTGCTTACATTCCTTCATTTATTTATTTTCTTTTATACTGGGATTACATGTTTGATGGGTCCATAACAGATTACCAGTTTTCCATATATTTATGGGTTCAACATATATTTGCTGTTCTGGAACGAATTAATATTCCATGTTGAGGGACCACTAAAAAAATAAAGCCATCATCGCACTGGAAACGCATAGAGACCAGTGCCAGGTATACATATATGCACTAATAACCCCATCATCCCACGTAAATCAGAAAGATACAGCCATCATCCCACAGGAAACGCATAGAGGCCAGTCCCAGGTATACATACATGCACGAATAACCCCATCATCCCACGTAAATCAGAAAGATACAGCCATAATCCCACTGGAAACGCATAGAGGCCAGTGCCAGGTATACATACATGCACGAATAACCCCATCATCCCACGTAAATCAGAAAGATACAGCCATCATCCCACTGGAAACGCATAGAGACCAGTGCCAGGTATACATACATGCACTAATAACCCCATCATCCCACGTAAATCAGAAAGATACAGCCATCATCCCACTGGAAACGCATAGAGGCCAGTCCCAGGTATACATACATGCACTAATAACCCCATCATCCCACGTAAATCAGAAAGATACAGCCATCATCCCACTGGAAACGCATAGAGGCCAGTGCCAGGTATACATACATGCACTAATAACCCCATCATCCCACGTAAATCAGAAAGATACAGCCATCATCCCACTGGAAACGCATAGAGACCAGTGCCAGGTATACATACATGCACTAATAACCCCATCATCCCACGTAAATCAGAAAGATACAGCCATCATCCCACAGGAAACGCATAGAGGCCAGTGCCAGGTATACATACATGCACTAATAACCCCATCATCCCACGTAAATCAGAAAGATACAGCCATCATCCCACTGGAAACGCATAGAGGCCAGTGCCAGGTATACATACATGCACTAATAACCCCATCATCCCACGTAAATCAGAAAGATACAGCCATCATCCCACAGGAAACGCATAGAGGCCAGTGCCAGGTATACATACATGCACTAATAACCCCATCATCCCACGTAAATCAGAAAGATACAGCCATCATCCCACAGGAAACGCATAGAGGCCAGTGCCAGGTATACATACATGCACTAATAACCCCATCATCCCACGTAAATCAGAAAGATACAGCCATCATCCCACAGGAAACGCATAGAGGCCAGTGCCAGGTATACATACATGCACTAATAACCCCATCATCCCACGTAAATCAGAAAGATACAGCCATCATCCCACAGGAAACGCATAGAGGCCAGTGCCAGGTATACATACATGCACTAATAACCCCATCATCCCACGTAAATCAGAAAGATACAGCCATCATCCCACTGGAAACGCATAGAGGCCAGTGCCAGGTATACATATATGCACGAATAACCCCATCATCCCACGTAAATCAGAAAGATACAGCCATCATCCCACAGGAAACGCATAGAGGCCAGTGCCAGGTATACATACATGCACTAATAACCCCATCATCCCACGTAAATCAGAAAGATACAGCCATCATCCCACAGGAAACGCATAGAGGCCAGTGCCAGGTATACATACATGCACTAATAACCCCATCATCCCACGTAAATCAGAAAGATACAGCCATCATCCCACAGGAAACGCATAGAGGCCAGTGCCAGGTATACATACATGCACTAATAACCCCATCATCCCACGTAAATCAGAAAGATACAGCCATCATCCCACAGGAAACGCATAGAGGCCAGTGCCAGGTATACATACATGCACTAATAACCCCATCATCCCACGTAAATCAGAAAGATACAGCCATCATCCCACAGGAAACGCATAGAGGCCAGTCCCAGGTATACATACATGCACTAATAACCCCATCATCCCACGTAAATCAGAAAGATACAGCCATCATCCCACAGGAAACGCATAGAGGCCAGTCCCAGGTATACATACATGCACTAATAACCCCATCATCCCACGTAAATCAGAAAGATACAGCCATCATCCCACAGGAAACGCATAGAGGCCAGTGCCAGGTATACATACATGCACTAATAACCCCATCATCCCACGTAAATCAGAAAGATACAGCCATCATCCCACTGGAAACGCATAGAGGCCAGTGCCAGGTATACATACATGCACTAATAACCCCATCATCCCACGTAAATCAGAAAGATACAGCCATCATCCCACTGGAAACGCATAGAGACCAGTCCCAGGTATACATACATGCACTAATAACCCCATCATCCCACGTAAATCAGAAAGATACAGCCATCATCCCACTGGAAACGCATAGAGGCCAGTCCCAGGTATACATGTATGCACTAATAACCCCATCATCCCACGTAAATCAGAAAGATACAGCCATCATCCCACTGGAAACGCATAGAGGCCAGTCCCAGGTATACATATATGCACTAATAACCCCATCATCCCACGTAAATCAGAAAGATACAGCCATCATCCCACTGGAAACGCATAGAGGCCAGTGCCAGGTATACATATATGCACTAATAACCCCATCATCCCACGTAAATCAGAAAGATACAGCCATCATCCCACAGGAAACGCATAGAGGCCAGTGCCAGGTATACATACATGCACTAATAACCCCATCATCCCACGTAAATCAGAAAGATACAGCCATCATCCCACAGGAAACGCATAGAGGCCAGTGCCAGGTATACATACATGCACTAATAACCCCATCATCCCACGTAAATCAGAAAGATACAGCCATCATCCCACTGGAAACGCATAGAGGCCAGTGCCAGGTATACATACATGCACTAATAACCCCATCATCCCACGTAAATCAGAAAGATACAGCCATCATCCCACAGGAAACGCATAGAGGCCAGTCCCAGGTATACATACATGCACTAATAACCCCATCATCCCACGTAAATCAGAAAGATACAGCCATCATCCCACAGGAAACGCATAGAGGCCAGTCCCAGGTATACATACATGCACTAATAACCCCATCATCCCACGTAAATCAGAAAGATACAGCCATCATCCCACAGGAAACGCATAGAGGCCAGTCCCAGGTATACATACATGCACTAATAACCCCATCATCCCACGTAAATCAGAAAGATACAGCCATCATCCCACAGGAAACGCATAGAGGCCAGTCCCAGGTATACATACATGCACTAATAACCCCATCATCCCACGTAAATCAGAAAGATACAGCCATCATCCCACAGGAAACGCATAGAGGCCAGTCCCAGGTATACATACATGCACTAATAACCCCATCATCCCACGTAAATCAGAAAGATACAGCCATCATCCCACAGGAAACGCATAGAGGCCAGTCCCAGGTATACATACATGCACTAATAACCCCATCATCCCACGTAAATCAGAAAGATACAGCCATCATCCCACAGGAAACGCATAGAGGCCAGTCCCAGGTATACATACATGCACTAATAACCCCATCATCCCACGTAAATCAGAAAGATACAGCCATCATCCCACAGGAAACGCATAGAGGCCAGTCCCAGGTATACATACATGCACTAATAACCCCATCATCCCACGTAAATCAGAAAGATACAGCCATCATCCCACAGGAAACGCATAGAGGCCAGTCCCAGGTATACATACATGCACTAATAACCCCATCATCCCACGTAAATCAGAAAGATACAGCCATCATCCCACAGGAAACGCATAGAGGCCAGTCCCAGGTATACATATATGCACTAATAACCCCATCATCCCACGTAAATCAGAAAGATACAGCCATCATCCCACTGGAAACGCATAGAGGCCAGTCCCAGGTATACATATATGCACTAATAACCCCATCATCCCACGTAAATCAGAAAGATACAGCCATCATCCCACAGGAAACGCATAGAGGCCAGTGCCAGGTATACATATATGCACTAATAACCCCATCATCCCACGTAAATCAGAAAGATACAGCCATCATCCGACAGGAAACGCATAGAGGCCAGTCCCAGGTATACATATATGCACTAATAACCCCATCATCCCACGTAAATCAGAAAGATACAGCCATCATCCGACAGGAAACGCATAGAGGCCAGTCCCAGGTATACATATATGCACTAATAACCCCATCATCCCACGTAAATCAGAAAGATACAGCCATCATCCGACAGGAAACGCATAGAGGCCAGTGCCAGGTATACATAAATGCACTAATAACCCCATCATCCCACGTAAATCAGAAAGATACAGCCATCATCCGACAGGAAACGCATAGAGGCCAGTGCCAGGTATACATATATGCACTAATAACCCCATCATCCCACGTAAATCAGAAAGATACAGCCATCATCCCACAGGAAACGCATAGAGGCCAGTGCCAGGTATACATATATGCACTAATAACCCCATCATCCCACGTAAATCAGAAAGATACAGCCATCATCCCACAGGAAACGCATAGAGGCCAGTGCCAGGTATACATATATGCACTAATAACCCCATCATCCCACGTAAATCAGAAAGATACAGCCATCATCCCACAGGAAACGCATAGAGGCCAGTCCCAGGTATACATATATGCACTAATAACCCCATCATCCCACGTAAATCAGAAAGATACAGCCATCATCCCACTGGAAACGCATAGAGGCCAGTCCCAGGTATACATATATGCACTAATAACCCCATCATCCCACGTAAATCAGAAAGATACAGCCATCATCCCACAGGAAACGCATAGAGGCCAGTGCCAGGTATACATATATGCACTAATAACCCCATCATCCCACGTAAATCAGAAAGATACAGCCATCATCCCACAGGAAACGCATAGAGGCCAGTGCCAGGTATACATATATGCACTAATAACCCCATCATCCCACGTAAATCAGAAAGATACAGCCATCATCCCACAGGAAACGCATAGAGGCCAGTCCCAGGTATACATATATGCACTAATAGCCCCATCATCCCACGTAAATCAGAAAGATACAGCCATCATCCGACAGGAAACGCATAGAGGCCAGTCCCAGGTATACATATATGCACTAATAACCCCATCATCCCACGTAAATCAGAAAGATACAGCCATCATCCCACAGGAAACGCATAGAGGCCAGTGCCAGGTATACATATATGCACTAATAACCCCATCATCCCACGTAAATCAGAAAGATACAGCCATCATCCCACAGGAAACGCATAGAGGCCAGTGCCAGGTATACATATATGCACTAATAACCCCATCATCCCACGTAAATCAGAAAGATACAGCCATCATCCCACAGGAAACGCATAGAGGCCAGTGCCAGGTATACATATATGCACTAATAACCCCATCATCCCACGTAAATCAGAAAGATACAGCCATCATCCCACTGGAAACGCATAGAGGCCAGTGCCAGGTATACATATATGCACTAATAACCCCATCATCCCACGTAAATCAGAAAGATACAGCCATCATCCCACTGGAAACGCATAGAGGCCAGTCCCAGGTATACATATATGCACTAATAACCCCATCATCCCACGTAAATCAGAAAGATACAGCCATCATCCCACAGGAAACGCATAGAGGCCAGTGCCAGGTATACATATATGCACTAATAACCCCATCATCCCACGTAAATCAGAAAGATACAGCCATCATCCCACAGGAAACGCATAGAGGCCAGTGCCAGGTATACATATATGCACTAATAACCCCATCATCCCACGTAAATCAGAAAGATACAGCCATCATCCCACAGGAAACGCATAGAGGCCAGTCCCAGGTATACATATATGCACTAATAACCCCATCATCCCACGTAAATCAGAAAGATACAGCCATCATCCGACAGGAAACGCATAGAGACCAGTCCCAGGTATACATATATGCACTAATAACCCCATCATCCCACGTAAATCAGAAAGATACAGCCATCATCCCACAGGAAACGCATAGAGGCCAGTGCCAGGTATACATATATGCACTAATAACCCCATCATCCCACGTAAATCAGAAAGATACAGCCATCATCCCACAGGAAACGCATAGAGGCCAGTGCCAGGTATACATATATGCACTAATAACCCCATCATCCCACGTAAATCAGAAAGATACAGCCATCATCCCACAGGAAACGCATAGAGGCCAGTGCCAGGTATACATATATGCACTAATAACCCCATCATCCCACGTAAATCAGAAAGATACAGCCATCATCCCACTGGAAACGCATAGAGACCAGTCCCAGGTATACATATATGCACTAATAACCCCATCATCCCACGTAAATCAGAAAGATACAGCCATCATCCCAAAGGAAACGCACAGAGACCAGTGCCAGGTATACATATATGCACTAATAACCCGTTTTTAGATTAGTCATACATATTTACAAGCTTTATGTTGGTTATTATTTGTTTAAATTGAGCTTAAGTGAAAAAAGATAGTGACATCTAGGGGCTTGGAAAAAGATAGTGACATCTAGGGGCTTGGAGGTGAACTGCAGGCAATCATCCCGATCATCCCTTTCAGTGATCATCCGTTTAGTACATCCCATTTTTTTTTTCAGCCTCCGAGACCAACAGCCCTTGAAAAGCGTGGATCCGAAAGCGGACTGACTTCGGATTAAATGGCGGAACTGACACGCACACGCTTCCCGGGCGTCTCCCGCCACCCAAAACCCTCTGAAATGTTTTTATCCATGGAGGACAAAAGCGTAAAGGGACGAGAGGGCAAATGGATCCAAGAAAAGGGACCGACTCCGGATCTCCCTCGCCCAGTCAGAGCTCGACGCCACTTCTGCGGTTCTCCCCCCCCCCTTTTCTCACGTTACTCACCCTCGCAGCCCCTCAAGAGGAGGGCCAGCGCCCCCAGGAGCAAGGCGGGAGCGCCGGGCAGCCCCATTTCGTTGTTAAACCCGGACCTCGTACTTTTTCCGCTGAGTTTTAAATTCTTAATCCGGAGCAACACCGGAAATAACGCACCCATCGCCCGGCCTCCTCCCAATGCGAACGAGCGCGACCTCAAGCCCCGCCTATTTCAGATTGAATTGCCTGGATTGGTGGAAGGGAAAAAAGTGGACCAATAGGCTAAAAGAGTTCGGAAGTCGTCAGTAGTTGCCACCCAGAAGACCCACCGCCAGCGAGCGTCTGAAAGCTGGAAAGGGAAAGAGAAAGTTGGGGGTTTTCCGGGAATCTCCGCGAAGGGGCTCCGCTTGGAGGGAGCGGCGTTTGTGCGGAGGGGAGGAAGGAAGGAGCCCCCCCCCGGGGGTCGAGGGGGAAGAGAAAGGGGGGGCTTGTGCCTGGCGATGGAGGCGGACAGAGGAAGATGTGTGGGCGCCCAGCTGGGGAGGATGGCCTTGGGGGGGCTTGTGCCTGCCTCGCCTCCGGTGCCCGAGGTGGGAGAGCAGCGCTTCCCATTTAAAAAATAAAATCAAAGTTTAAAAACGGTGCCTGGAAAAGGAACGCTTCATTTCCTGAGGCTTGTTCTGTGCCCGCAGTGAGGAAATGGTGCAAAGAGTAAGGGCACGTCGTTATTTTTCTGTGCCAAGAAGGTGGTCGATGGTTTTTGGAAGCCAGAGTGCGATGCAGGGTTGCTTTAAGGGTTGGGAAACAGAGATCTGTGGGGAGAAGAACCGGTGCACCTCCCTCCCCCTGAGAAGGTGGTCTCTGTCCAGAGGGAAGGAGGCCTCGGATCCAGGCAAAGAAGAGGGGCCAAATGGAGATCTCTGGCTTTGGCGCCCAGTTCCAGTACCAACATTTCTGCGCCTGCCATTGCTTCCAACTCACAAGTGATGCTGCCTTTCCAGAGTTTTCTCCTCCTGGCCGTCAAGAACCACCACACAGGCCATCAGGGTTCATAAGATAGGGTGAGAAGTGGCGACCGGATTTTTAAAAAGGGGGGCAGCTTCAGGGACTTCCCCCTGCATGGTGCCACTTGGTTCATGGCGGTGGTGCTGGGGAAACATCCTGCTCAACCCCTTGACCCTTGCTTGGCCTGTGGCGTCTCTTAGGGTTCCAGGATTCCCTGTACAATTTCACATACACATAAAAAACCTGAAAAGGGCTGTCCAACATGTTGTGGTCTGGTCCCACCAGTCTGCTACTTCTTGTATTACAGTACTTCTTACTTTTGGGGAGGCATCTGATGAGTGACAAGAGAATGACATAAAGTCTGAGAAATTCCTGTCAAGATGCCTGCAAAAAATAACCTATAAAAGTAACTTCTAAAGAAACAAAACTATTTTCTTCATTACAGGCACAATCAATTCATTTCTCCTTGTTGTCTTCCTTTGGAAATGCCATGTTGTCAGGCCCTCCTTATACAAACAAGTGACTTCTGACAAGCATGTTTTTTATAATTTAGGGTGACCAAATGAAAAATACAACAAGATTCCTGCATTCGCTGCCGCTTAGAGACCACTGGTAATCGTGTGGCTAAAAAATCTTCTAAAAGCTGCATCTGGTGAAATGTCCTATTTCAAAGCAGTTATTCCAGTTGCGGGGATCCTGTTCCCTTTTAAAAGAAATCAGGTCCCCTGAACGTAATTACTTTGCTAGGCTGTGAAGCTTGAACGGTTGGAGACAGGACTGATGGGGTCAGCAGCTTGAAGCTGGGGGTGGCCATTTTGTGTCTCTCTGCTCTGCGTAACAGAGCCAGCCTATACAAAATGGCTTCCCTTTCTGGAAGGCAGGGGGAGAGAGCCTCCACCTTGTCATTTCCCTCCCTTCAGAGGAGAATTTTATCGTGGGAAAAACCAGGCAGCCAAGGCTGAAACCGAAAGGCACCGTGAGGACTGGCCCAGGACCAAGACACAAGGAATAGCTCAGGGCTGGCAAAACAACGCCCTTGATCCCTCCACCCAATGTCCTCGCCAACATTCATTGCCTACACTGAACTGCTCCTCTTTTCTGCCCTAGAGTTTTTATAGAGGTGGATCTGGCGGCTGGCTAGTTTCTCCTTCTCTGGCTGGATTGTCTCCCACTGGCCTTTGCCCCCTGCCCCATTTTACCACCCTTTGTGATCTCCGAGTCAGGCAGGAAAGTCCCCGGGTGCTTCCTGCAACCCTGCCCACTTGGCTCTGACTTTTTCTTGTAAACCAATGGTTTGTTCTAAATTTTGTTTTCAAAGCAATGATTATATTTTAAAGGGCTATTTTTCGATACTAATTCAAACTGTTTCCAAAGTACATGTTGCTCCCTTTTTCCCTTCTTCTTTCACCCAACTTTGGTTGTTGTTTCTAGCTATCTCCCCATCTGTCACTTTTCTGGAAACCACCACACCCCCTCCACGATCCTTTGCTGACCCTCCAGCATGACCACTTTAGACTCTTTCCTGCCCTGCAGAAATGGGCTTTCAGGTGGTTTCAGGGCAGCCCTAAGAGGCACCACAAAGTTTGTTATTCCAGACATCTTGGACGTGTTGCCACTTCTCTTCATTGAGGCAGGGAAACGGCATCATTTCCTCCAACACTGGACCAAGAAGAGGGGTCTCTATGGGTGGGTGGCACCTTGTGGGGTTGGCAGGGCAGAAGGCCCAGCCCCCAGTGTTGGCAGAGGTGGGTGCAAAAGTGCCTCTTGTATATGCATGCACACACGCATGCAGAGGGGGAAACAGGCATCCAGGTGTCCCCACGGACTCATTTTGGCAAAGAGGGAGGGAGGCAGGACACAAGACACAGGAAATCCTCAAATAAGGACCACAGCTGGGTTTGTTTTTTTAAAGGTCTGTATTTTTATTAATTAGCCAGCTGCCTATACTGTACGGTCATTTTTATAGACAAAAGTCATTTATTCTGGCAAAACTCTGGTCTCAGAATTAAAAGCTGATTTGGAGGGGGAAATGCAACTTCTGGATTAAACCTCTTTGCAGTTCAACAAATTGTAAACAACTGATCGCTCCAGCCATGGCCAGGATGTTTGTGGTGAGTAGTCATGATGCCTGTTACCGCTTTTAAAATTCATCAGCTATACCCGTGTCTGTCTTCATTTGGTGCCACCATTTTGTCTTCCCTTCTTCCTGCCCAGTTGGACCGGCATAAAAGGGCTTCTGTTCCAAACACATTTCTCCCCAGAACGCTTCTGTTCTGATCCAGAGTCTTGCTTTGGGCAAACTCCGTAAGAAACGAAGACAGAAACAAAAAGCTGCATCCATGCACCAGTTACGCTGCTGGCCTTGGGAACGACTGAGAAAACATCTGCCCAAGAGAGGATGCTTTGCCTCCCCCCTCACTAGCCACCTGGTGCGTCCAGCGTCCCTGCAGAAAAAAAGCCACCCTGAGACAGGCAGGAAGGAGCCCATCAGCGACGTTTCCTCCCTCATGTGTGTTGAGGGCAAGTGCATCAAACACCCACCCACCAACCTAATTCCCTTGAAGTACGGGGTTGTGAGGGGAGAAAAAGAGCCACATCTTGTGCGGTTGTGGTGACAGGTGCTCCTTCTAGCCTCTGGCAGAAGCCGTGATTCTGGTTTTCCTGCTTAAAAGCAAGCAAACGACACCCATTTGGCTTTTCAGATTCTTTTAATTTTTGCGAACAGTTCCACAATAGGGATTTATATACATATTTTAGATGAATTAATATATACATTTTATGTCCCTTTCTACATCCAAGTTTCTGGCCAGGATCAGACAGAATTTACTTTCATCCCACTCCTAAAACAACCCTGTGAAGTCGATCGAGACATGTAACCACTAGACAGTGTCACGACTGAGGGGAAACTTGAACCCAGATCTGCCTCAGCTTCTTATAGTTTACTCCACGCAGTTCCATTTACATCTGGGAGCGACACCAAGGGCACCCAGGTTTGGTCTCTTGTACAGGGCCAGTTCTCCAAGAGAACTTTGCCCATGCTCTAGGGTGCCCTCCTGACCACCAAAACAACATCGGAATCCGGCCATCAAAGTACTGTACTCAGTGGTGTCCCCAGTAGAGCTGAGCCTGCTCCTGGATTTTCTCTCTCCATCTTTTTCCTTACTTCATGCACTTTTAAAATCATAGTTTTCATGCTTTGACATTAAAAAAAAATGAACTGCAACTCCTAGTGCTTATAAAGTCATCATCTTCAAGAGGAAATTGCTATATTCAGAGATCAAGCTTTCGGCTCTCTTTCAAGGCAGCAGAATTCATTACGTTTATAGTCAAATATGGGGAGAGAAGGAGCTGTGACGGAGGGAGAGAAGGTTTTCCTTCAGTAACCGTCCTGCTCACCCACCCTGCATTTCTTTCTAATTATAAACTTGTGTTTTTTTTCTCTGCTGATCCTGGACTGCTCCCTGCTGGAGAGCAGCAAGAAAAATCAGGTGGTTTCCGAGAAATCAGGACGGTCTGAGCAAGTCACAAGGCCCCCTGAGTCGCTTCACATACCCGCATGGCCAGGCCGCACAGCGTTGTCATTGGCACCCGGTGTATGTGTGGAGCGCAGGAAATGGGATATAAAAATAAGGAGGGAGGGAGTCCCCTGAGAAGGAGCAGCCATGCCGTCTGCAACTCAACAAGCCCAGAAAGAGAGACCTGTGGATCCTTGAAGAACAATTCTGATCACCACAGCAAAATTATAAAATAAAGTCAGTTAGTACCGTGTTTTCCCGAAAATAAGACCGGGTCTTATATTAATTTTTGCTCTAAAAATGCATTAGGGCTTCTTTTCAGGGGATGTTTTTTTCATGTACAACAATCTAAATTGATTCAAGTACAGTCCTGTCATCTTCTGGTTGCTGCACAAGGGTGGACGGCGGGGATTTCACTTCACTGGGGCTTATTTTTGGGGTAAGGCTTATATTACAAGCATCCTGAAAAATCGTACTAGGGCTTATTTTCAGGTTAGGTCGTATTTTCAGGGACACGGTAAATATTTCTGGGATAGAGTACGAGAGCCCTCCAAAGGGAAGGGGTGGTTGTGTGTGCCTTCCCCCCCCCTCCTCAGAAAGCAGGATGTTGCCCACCCTCTGTTTGCTAATCCATTGATCACCAGGCCTCGGACTGTCCTCTGCCTCTGAATTTGAAGCGAGGGAAGGCTGGCACCCTGGGAGACAGGCTAATTTTAAACAGTACAGTATAGCTATCTTTGTTAGGGCAACAACACAGTTGGCTCTGCACTCCAGCACAAAGCACACAATTTGGCTGCACTGCCAAGACAGACTTGACGAGGTCGGGGGAAGAGGGGGTCGGGGCCAACCCTCTTCTTGCCAGCCGGTCGGTCCCTCAAAGAGTTGCCATCCTTCAGCACGGGTGCGCACGGAGGCCTGAAAGGAGATCTTGCACATGCTTTGAGCTCCGTTTGTGTGGGGTGGGGTTTTTTTTAATTCTCCAAAGAAGATCTGGATACTTTGCCAGATGTTTTGACCCAATTCCCAGAGTTGAGCCACACTGAATCACATTTTTCAATCTGTTGTGTTTCTTTTCAGGGATCAGACCCTTTTCTTACCCTGAGTGACTTCCTAAATGGATCGATTCCACATTTGAGTTAAAATTAATGGCCCTCTGGTAAAAGAGTAAAAACAAAAAAAGAAAAAATAATTTGGGTCAGCAAAAAAAGTTCCCAGTCAAATCAATTCACACTTTCATTTGTGTCATGCATTCTTTTTTTCATTCATTTAAATTGTGCTAAACCCAATATGAATGTTTTATGTACTATAACTGCTCTCTCAGCAAGAAAGAAGCAGAATCAGAAGCTGCCTTTTCTAAGAAACGGGATAAGAGGGAAGCAGGCAGTGCTATCCCTTCCCTGTACAGTGGTGCCCCGCTTGACAACGATAATCCGTTCCAGTAAAATCGCCTTTAAGTGATATCGTCGTCAAGCGAAAGAAAAAACATTGAAATGCATTGAAAACTGGTTCAATGCGTTCCAATGGGCGAAATACCTCATCGTCCAGCGAAGATCCTCCTTAAGGGAAGCCATTTTCAGTTGCTGTCTTCCTTCAACTTCAACTTGTTCCCAAAAATACACAAACCTGGCAACCCTGGTATTTTTCAGACTACAATACCCATACAGAATCCTTAAGGATCTAATTAGCCAGGCCAGAAAATATCCAGAAGCCACTGGCTGCAAGTCAGACCCAGAAAATGACAGAATACTGTACTACTTCTCACCTTCAGTCCACAACTGAGACCACTCAAATGCATCATGAATGGTCTCCAAGCCATCTTTGAGGAGAACACTTTGCTCTACCAAGCCCTTGGCAGAGGCCTAGATCTGCTTAGACAATGCCCTCCAATCTCAACTAACTGCTGACACACAACGGACTGTGCAACACTGAGAAACAAATGGAAACTAAACTCTGGTATAAACTGAGGTGTCAGCTCCGTTCCCACGTCTGCTCCAGGAAACAATTATAGGCCCCAGCAATGTCATGCACAACATCGTGGGTGGGTGTGGGTGTTTTCTGATTCCTCTGCTAATGTGATCTGCACTCTCCTTGGCCGACAATGCGCACCGCACAGGACAATCTCTGCACAAACGAATTGCTGGACATAAATCTGATGTCAGGAAGGGCAGCACAAACAATCCCATTTCAGAACATTTCAGTCCACTTGGGCATTCTTTAAATGACTTGTAAGTCCCTGTTTGGGGTGAAAAACACTAGAAAACAAGAAGTCAAAGAAAAACAGCTCAGATAAGGTGTATATAGGATGCCCTTATATCCATTAAGGGTACCTTACGTCATTACCAAGTGAGAAATGGCAAATGGATCCACACATTTGTCAGTTGTGGCAACTGTGCTCTTGTTACCTTGCAGACTAATAACGGACCTTCTCCACAGTCTGATAGTGTATGATTTTATTAACAAACAATTGTCAATCTGTCCACCCTCTGTATCCCCACCAGGCCAATAGACTGTGTAAATTTAAGACATATCATCTCACTCTAACATCTGAGGAAGTGGACTTGATTACAGTTTACAATTACAGAAGTTACGATTTAAGGTCCCACATGTTTTTTTAATTGTCTTTGTTTGTTTAGCTTTGTTTTTGCTCCACCAGACCCAGGCTGCCGCAGAGATGAGGAGGATGCTGACCAGCCCAAGGCTTTCTCTGAACTCAAAGCCTTTGACTCCAGGTACCTTTCTTAGGAAAGAAAGTGAGTGATGGGCAGCAGAGAAGGAGAGACCTGGCGTCGTGATGCTCTCACCTCTAAAATGTTCTTAACCACCCCCATCCACAGAGGGACGGTGTGTTTATGTGTGCCAACAAAGACCACCTGAACATGTTCTGATTAGTCAGGGATCAGAAATTATGAATTGGACAAAAGTTCCTTCGTACTCGTGAATTGGGGCAACCCCATTTGGCTAGAGAGAAAACTGCTCCACAGAAAAAATCCCGAATCACTCCTGGGGGGGCAGGTCTCTGAGGCTGTTCCTTCCCTGGGGCCTCTAAGACCCTGCAGAGATTGGTCCAGGCAGGGTTGGTTCCTCTCTCTCCATGGAGCCTCAGCACCATTTGATTGGCTGATTAGTTCTGCCTGTGGAAGTGAGTAGAAGGGACAATCCATCTCTTGAAGATGCCCTCCTTTCGCTACATAAAATGAACATCTCATGGTGGGTAGCAGCATTCCTGACTCATCCATTTGAATAAAACTGATCAAGAAAGTTGGATGGTAGGCCTAGAAGTCTTGCTTCAGATGCAAAAATCTTTCATTCATGAAATTATTATTATTAATTATGATTATTCCTCAGGCAGACTCAAGAGGACAGTTCTAAGCCACTCTTTGTCCAAAAGAGGAGCCTGGAACAGAGTCTTCTGGTTGTGGCCTTATCAGAAAGTGCATCACATTGAGCAAAGCCCCTTGTAGTCCCACCGATGGACTGATGACAACCAGTGGAGGAAAGTGAAGGAGCTTCCAAAAGAAACAACAGGATTCGGAGCGTGGAGGGACTCGCTCTTCTTCATTCTCCTTCCTCTGGAGGATGTACCACCACTAAGTCAGCTGAGAAGAGGAGAAAAGAGAGGAAGATTCTGTTTAGAATGAAGCCAAGATGAGAAAAAAACAAGCAGCCCAAACCAGACTATAGGTCAGGGAGTGGGAGAGCTCGCTGCTTTTGTCCCCACCCCACCCTCACCCCCAATGTGGACAAGCAGGGAGAGCCATCCCCGGAGATCTTTCCACAAGAGTGTTTGGAACCTCCGTTACTCTCTGGAAAGGAGGAAAAAGACAGGAAATCAGTGTTCACGGTTGGGTGGAAGGGTGTAGGGGCATTAATTATTTGTATCTCTTGCTTATTTTATTTATTTATTTAAAATATCTCACCATGCCTTTTTGGTCAAAGGATCCACAGCAGCTTATAGTGTCAAACAGTAAACAATTTAAAGGCAAACACCAATAAATCATTACAATATTTTAAAAAGAATCAAACAAATAGATCAGACCTCTCCAGAAATGGGCACAACTGGTGGACCAGTTTCAACTGTGCAAAGGCACTCCTGGCCACCGCCGAAATTTGGGCATCCAAGCTCAGAGATGAATCCACCCACGCGTCTGTGTTTTGAAGGGGAGTGTAAACCCCCATCCTGCGCAGGCTGTATCTTTCGTCTGACCACGAGCATCTCTTGTCTTCTCCGGATAAAGTTTAGGTTTATTCACCCTCACCCCATCCATGACTGACACCAGACACCAAGCCAGAAGCAAAGCTGCCTCCTCGTATTTAGACGGAAAGGAGAGAGAGTCGGGTGTCATCTGTATGCTGGCGACACTGAACCCTGAAACTCTGGACAACCTCTCTCGGCAGTTTTGTGCAGATGTTAAATACCATGGAGGACAAAAGGGAACCCGGAACACTATTTTCTCATTTCTCCCCTCCTGGAAGGACTGGAGCCACAAGGATTCTTCAGTATCATGGGATCCAAGGAGGGCTTTTTACAACTGCCTCCTTTAATCTGCTTGGATCCGACCCTGTTGCAAGCAACCATTCTCCACGCTTCCTACCCCTTTGATCAGTCACTCTCTGGCAGTGTTTATAAGCCAAGAAGGGCAAATGTGCCATAGACCAAGCGTTAGCCTTCACTTCTTTCTGGGTCCTGTCCACACCTTGAGGTTGCAAAAACCAAAACTTATCCATTTACACAGGACAACCCAGGGCTTCAGCTGCCACAATGGCTAGGGCTGATGGGAGATGTAGTCCAACAGCTTCAGAGGCAGCCTAAGCCTTGGAAGACAAACACAGAAAGAGGAAAGTTCTACTCACTTGCTGCTGCTCTGTAGACTACTTGACGTTTCTCTGCAGGGACAGAATTGGAGAGTTAGAGCTGAAGGCTGTTCCCAGAGATCATCCAAACCAGGCTCAATTATAAGAACATAAATGCTTCCATCAGTCGCTTTTTAGAAGTGCCCTTGCCCTGAATGGGTGTCCCAAAAATCTTTCACTATGAAATGCCGTCTGATGATGCCCTTGTACTGAAAAGTGGGGCTGGAGAATCAAAATGGGTGGGGAGGACCCCCCTCTCCTCTGGGGGAGCTGCAGAAACAGAGAACATGGAGAGAACAGGGGCTTTAAAAGGGTCTCTCTTTCTCTCTCTCTCTTATCCCAAACAGACTCTGTGAGAGGGGGGATTCTTCCTGACCCTTTTGGGTGAGATTCCATCATACTTACCTCCACCAGAGCTGTAGGAACCTCTGCCATTTGCTGGAAAGGAGGAAAAAAAATCAGGAATTCAACATCCATGGATGGGTGGGAGGGGAGAGGGGTCAAGCCCTCTTCTCAGTCACACAAAAATCTAACTGCTACATTAAACTACAAAATCATCCATGCAGGAAGATGATAAAAATGGGACATATAAATCTGGAAGAGACAGGGACAGGAGAGGCCAGTGTCTTCTGGGGAGAAACATAAAGAGCAACTTTTCAGCTGCCCTGTGAAAATAAGACCTAACCTGGAAATAAGCCCTAGTAGGATTTTTCAGGATGCTCGTAATATAAGCCCTACCCCCCAAAAAAGACCCAGTGAAGTGAAACCCCACCCTCTACCCTTGTGAACCAACCAGAAGAAGAGAGCATGACTGTATTTGAATAAATATAGATTGCTGTACATGGGAAAAAATAAAACATCCCCTGGAAATAAGCCCTAATGTGTTTTTGGAGCAAAAATATAAGACTCTGTCTTATTTTCAGGGAAACATGGCACTTCACTTACTGAATCCCAAAAAGGCACAGAGTGTCATGCAGTGGAAGGACAGACGGTGGTTGTTTTGAGCCATCAGGTCAGCTCCCACTCAGGCCCACCCTCTGCACGAGGGACCTCCTTCTGATCACTGAACAACCCTGCTCAGCTCCGCAATTGGGAACGATGGTTTGCCTTCCTCTAGTTTTCACCCTCTAGTTTGGGGGCCTCCCAACCCCCAGGAAGGTTCCAGCAAGGGCCTCTCCAGCCTTAACTGCAAGTGAGAGTTTTTTTTTAGGGCTACGACACCTTTAATGGAATAGTCCTTACATGCCGTTTTCCACATTTTATTTGTTCACTTTTATAGCACCATCAGGAGACCTTGCACGGGAGAAGAAGACTGATGTGTGATATGACCAAGGATGATGGGAGTGGTAGTCAGCACCCTGGAAATGTACCATGCTGAAGAACTTTGCTATAAGACACGGACACAGTACTAGGAACTTGTGCCAAAGGCATGAAGAAAAAGTGAGTTTGGGGAAGGGACGGGAAGTGGAGAAAGGGGCGACGTGGAAGGCAGGCCAGAGGTGGCACCAGGCAGAGAGCGATCCGAGTCCACGAGGTGGCTGGACTGCTGCCCTTCTGGCTGCCAGGGAGCCCAGACAACGAAAGGACTAGCAAATGTTCCTCCAATGCGGTTCCTTCGCTGCGTGTTAATCTCACATGAGAGGACGGGATTGTGCTTTTCCTTCCCACGCCCCTCCCTGGCCTTTATTTCATTTTTTAAAAGAGCATTTTAACCATAAGATGTGAAGCAAATTGCAACTGATGCCTCCCTCACACACCACAGGAGGAAAAACTGACCTTGGGAAACGACTGAGAGACCGACTGCACTCAAAGGACAGGCTATTGATCAGCAAAACTGCTGCCCTCCCCATAATTCTCCGCAACTGCTCTCAATGGCTACGGATGATGGGAGATGTAGTCCAAGAGCTTCAGAGGCAGCCTGAAGCTTGGAATACAAACAAAGAAAGAGGAAAGCTCTACTCACTTGCTGCTGCTCTGTAGCCTTCTTGACGTTTCTCTGCAGAGACAGAATCAGAGAGTTAAGAGCTGAAGGCTGTTCCCAGAGGTCATCCAAACCCACCCCTGGAGGCAGGGAAGGAAGGGCTCCTGGTAGCAACAAACGACTTCATGGGCTCCCATGGAAACTCTCCTGCCTCTGGCCCCTCCCTTCTAGAACCACGGTTGTCTCAGATGTTGCTAAACAACAACTTCCATGACTCTTTGCACTTGCTCACAATAGACAGGGTTGATGGGAGTTCAAGAACCTCTACAGGGCCACTTTCCTCTCCCTCTACCCCAGAAGATCCCTGAGGGGCAACTTAGGTCAGCACAGAAAGGAGGTGGCGCTTCCCATGATACTTTGAGGAGGGGAGATATGGGGTGTCCCTCGTCATTTGTCAAAATTTCCAACGAAGAACCCCCAAAGCCTGACTTTGGCTTGAGACACGTGGGGATCCCTGGGAAAGAGGAGCAGACCCGAGATGCTCGTGATGAGCCCTGACGGAAGGTGTAGGAAGAGAGCAGGGAAGACCAGGCCATGGGTCTCCTCTCAATCTTTCCCCCTGAAAGGAGACTCCACAGGAAAACGTATCCCTCCAACCATACAGAAACCTCCCAACCAAGGCATTCACTCCTTCACTTACTGATGTAGACCCAGGCGCCAGCAATCCCAGCCACGATCAGGAGAGCCGCAATGACACACCCAATAATGAGGCCCAAGTTGGAAGCAGAAACTGAACAGGGAGAAAGAACGAAATAACTGAACACGAACCAAGAACCCTCCTGCCCTGTTCAGGAGGAGATGAAAACTGGCTAAAGGAAATTGGGGAGCCCACAGGGTTAAAAGTGAGTGAGAGTGATGCGAGATTTGAAAAAGACGGTTGCAGCCCCCAAACCCAAGAATGTTCCTCAACGGGAAGGCCACTGATCATGAAGAAGGGGCTAAGATTCCTCCAGAATGCAGCCAGAAGCTGGTGCCTGGCTGTGCATCTCGTCTGCATCAGGTCTGAACAGCAAAGGGAGCTCTCCTAAGGACAAAAAATGCTTGCCATGAAGGGGCCAAATAATTTTGAGACTGCAGAATTCATTATAAGTTGCATTTCCAGTGGAATTTGGGGGAACCACTTCAAACACTTGTTGTATTGAGCTATTTCAATTGTTTTTGTTTGATTCCTTCATAGCAAACATCTGTAAATTTTGACAATAAACCTGATTTGCAATGGGGATTCAATAATTTTGATTACAACTGTAGATTGCATAGATGGCTCCACAAGCCCCCCCCCCAATAACTGCCTGTCAGTTTTGCAGCACCCACGTAATTAACGGGGGAGATGTTGGAATTTTCCATCTTTTTCTCACATGTTTTCAGTGGTTTTGGGGTGTTTTTTATTCATTGCTATCAATTTCTATATGCTGCTGAAAGCCTCTTGAGTCTCCCTCCCCCCTCAGTGAATAGGCCCCTCCCCGAAACACCTCTTTCTGCCCCCACCGAGAAGGCAGCCTCTCCTCCACCCCTCCTGTCACTCACCAGGCGCCTCCCAAGCCAAGACCAAAGGCTCCCCCAGGCTGGCATGGTCCACGTGGCATCGGTACAGGTCTCTCTCCTTGGGGTCGATCTCGATGCTGAGCCAGGCGTGGTAGGTCCCATCCAGATAGGGGGCCACGCTCCTGTGGAAAGTGCCTTCCTGCAGGACCTCTCCCTCCTTCCTCCAAGTGACCTCAATCTCCTTGGGGTAGAAGCCGTAAGCCTGGCAGACGAGGGTCTCCCTGTCATCGTAGCCCTCCTGGTGCGTCACCTTCCCCACGGGACGATCTGCAAAAAACAGCAGGGCTGGGATGAAGACGGAGCCCCTTCCTGTGGCAGGATGGTGGCTTGGCTTCGATCCCGTGGGACTCTTCTGTTCTTCCCCACAAATCCCTCCCCTGGAGAACTCTTGATTTTCGTTTACAGAGAAAAGGAAGGGAATGAGCAGAGCTTTTACTGGTATCTTGAAATGATCTGAAAAGACTCAGCAGCCAAAAATTCACGCTTCTGGGAACTGGCCAGGGCATCAGCCCCAGAGACCGGGTGCAAAAGGCAGAAATACTTTTTGTAGCCGAGGGGCCAGCAAAAACTAGGATCATCTTCATCAATGCCTTCCAGGAAGGCTCTCTACGCCGGCTGCTCTTTGCTCTCTCTCTCTCTCTCTCATCCGTTCCTTCGCTGGCATTTATTATTCAATAGGTGTAGTAAATGAAGCAGAAAGTCCCAGAAGAAAGAGAAACGTTTACAGTCTTCTGAGTTGCTCTCTCATAATTACATAAATGAGCTCTCTCACCAGCAGATTTACGTGGACTAGAGATACCCTAAAGGTTTCTACAACACCCAGCCAGAATTTCAAAAGACATGAGGTGGTTTTTTTGTTATATTTATAATAGCGAATGCCCCTACTGTTGTCGCCTTCCTCGTGAGAGGCGGCCCCAGCCATCCCCCCAGAGTATCTCCCGCAGATGGCAAAGGGGCTGAGCCCCCAGTAATTGGGGAAGAAAGGGAGATGAAAATGTCTGGGAACCAGTGTGGGAAAAGAAAAGAAAAAATGCAGAAAGGACCAAGAATTTACAGCAGGGTCTCTTTCTGTCTAGTGGCCAGTACTGATAAAACATTAGGCTTTTTTCTTTCCTAATATTTTTAATAGATTACAGTATTTTCAATGAGTAACTGAATCAGCGGATATTGATTTAGTGGATACTGGGGTCCTGATATCATTGTGTTTTAATTAGTATACAGTTTAATTGCATTTTAATGTTTAATGTTGTTAATTTTTTTAATTTTGTGAGCTGCCTTGGGTCCCCTTATCAGGAAGGCAGGGAAGGGTTTTTTGTCTGGCGGGGGAAGGATCAGGCATGCCCACCCGTCCCCTCCCCAAAAGCCACCTCATTGGGAAGAAGGCAGAAGGGGAGGGGGGCAGGAAACGATGGACTGTTGGTCCCAAGGAAAATAAATAGGCAAGGAAATAAGTGTCACACAACAACCTCCTCAGTATGAGGCAGGTCAATAGTGCCTTTTTCTTTCTCATGGTGGTGCTGACATCTGGGGAACCTTGAAGCTCAGAGCCCAATGGCGATCATCTTTTTGGAGGCGAGCCAGGGCTAGAAGGCATTGAGGAGGGGGCCGCTTAAATATCTGCAGAAATCTCAGCCATAGCAGTCGGTCCCGCAAACAGGGATGGGGCTTCCAATGCCCATGAGGTGACCAATGCTGTTGCGAGGAAGCCGATTTTGTGTTTTTAAATCTTAGCAGTCTGATGCTTTTTTCTGTTAACAGTTTGAAGAGAGCGATTAGCTTAGGCTGTGGAAAGGAAGACAAAGTATTAGCAGGGGAAACAGTGGAAAGCTGTGTCAGGGACGGAGGGTCCATGATTGCGGGTTGTAATGACTTCTCCCACCAAGAGACTTGAAAGTGCTGTCTCAGTTTCAAAGCCTGCTTTGTAAAACTTTTAAAAAGAATGCAGGATGTAAGCTGATGGGCTTCACCCAAGCAACAAAGGCACAAAGGTGTCCCTCAGAGGTAGGAATCTTCTTAAACAAAAGGGACACATTTGAAAGAAAGTAGGTGCCATAAAAGCGGGGGGGGGAGGGGGGAACAAATGAAAGTCCTTCTTCTTTCTCTTACTTTTTTTTAAACAAAAGGAAAAACAAAAACTCTTATAAAAGGTGCTAAAAGAGAAAGAAAACGGCACTTGCGTTTACAGAATGTGAAGGAGCTCTAAGGAAGGAGACCTCTTTCAGCAGGGGAAAAATAAGAACTGAGGTAACTGTTAGGGTGGGCAGACCATGAGGGCTTGGGGGGAGGGGTTAAAATGGTTACTTTAAGCTCTAGAATGTTCCGAGGCCTCTGCGCACGCACAGACTTAACCCATCAGTGTGAATTCACAGAGGACCACTCGAAGAACCAAAGTTACAGGTAAGTAACCTCTCTTTCTTCTTCGTGGCCTCTGTGAGTACACACTAATGGGTTAATCTGCGCTTGCGCAGAGGCCTCGGAGACGTCCTGAAGAGGGACACCTCAAAGAAATGCCATGAACGCTGCTACTGCTCTAGCAGAATGGGCTTTGATAGAACACAGAGAGGCTTGTGTGTTATCTCATAATCCAGATGTATGGTCTGGACAATCCATCTGGAGATGGTCTGCAGTGACACCTGCTGTCCTTTATGAGGCTGGTGAGGAGAGACAAACAAATGTTTGGTGCTTCTGAACGAGGAAGTCCTTTGAACGTAGTATGATAATGCCCTGCGAACATCCAGCAGAAGGGACTTCTCAACAGGAGAAGATGGTTGAGGAAAGAAGGTAGGTAGGATGATAGGTTGACGAACATGAAAACTGGTTGTAACCTTTGGCAGAAAAGAAACGTCCGGATATAACATAACTTTGTCCGGAAAGAATTGGAGAAAAGGTGGACCTACTCGGAGAGCAGAGAGTTCTGAAGCCCTCCTTGCTGACGTTATTGCCACTAAGAACACCACCTTGAGTGTGAGCAGATGCTCCGAAACAGGTTGCAAGGGGTTAAAATGGAAGGCACGTGAGACAATTGAGTACTATATGTAAAGACCACTGAGGGACAGGATTTATTCGTGGAGGATGAAGACGTAATGCCCCCCGGAGGAACCTCTTGACCCTGTTGTGCTGAAAGAGAGCACCTTCTGATTCAGGAGGTCGATGCGCCACAATGGCGGACAAGTATACTTTGAGAGTTGAGTGTGACAAGTTCATATCAAAGAGATAAGCTAGAAATTGTAAAACTGCATGTACTGAGGTGGGAGACACCGGTAGGTTACGTGCGGTAGCGAATTTCTTATAAGCAGTCCATTTATTTTTGCATAGAGTCTTTGTGGACTCCTTCCAACAATGAGACATGACATGTTTCACCGTGGGAGAATCCGCCACACCGTCAGATGAAGTGAGTTTACATCTGGGTGGTATATCAGCCCGTTGTTTTGCGTCAGTAGATGAGGAAGGGATGGAAGCTTCATGTACTCTGTCGTCCTCGTCATCAACATTGTGAACCACGGCTGACGGGGCCATTAAGGAGCTATCAAGATGACATTGGCATTGTGGTGGTGTATCTTGACAATTGCCCTCATCAATAGCGGAAAAGGTGTAAACATGTAAAGTAGACGACCGCTCCAAGACACCATGAGCACATCGCCCTGTGAGCCTCCCTTGACGACCTCTCGAAAGGTAAGTTGGACACTTTGCATTGGCATGTGTGGCAAAGGCATCCAACACAGGAGCACCTCATTTCTCGCAGATGCAATGAAACACTTCCTGATCCAAAACCCACTCGTGCATCGTGACCGTCGTCCTGCTGAGACAGTCTGCCAAGACATTCTTGTGTGTGGAGATGTAAACTGCTGATGGAAAATTGTGATGCTCCAGGCACCACTCCCAAAACTGAACCGTCAAGTAGAGAAGGGCAGGGGAGTGAGTGCCGCCCTGCTTGTTGACGTAAAAAGTGGCAGTGGTGTTGTCCATCACGATTTGCACAGCTGTGCCCTCGATGACTGGTAGAAAGGCACGGCAGGCTTTGAAAATGGCCAGCAGTTCCAGATTGTTGATATGCAGGGTCCGCTCTGATGGTTGTGGACTTGCTGACCATCGCAATGAGCACCCCAGCACGTGGGGCTCGCATTGGTGGTGATTCTAGTTGTGAGAAACAGAGGGGCAAACAGACGACCCATGAAAAGGTTGTACGGTTTGGTCCACCATGTTAGTTTGTGAGCTAGTTCTGCAGTCACCTGAAACCTTTTCCTGGGGGAATCCTTGAGAGGAGTGAATAGAGACAGGAGCCATGTCTGAAGTGATCGCATCTTTAATCTGGCATGCGGAATGATGGATGTGGTGGATGCCATCAAACCTAGCAGCTTCTGAGCACAGTGTGCGGTGACCAGTTGGAGTGGTTGAAAGTGTTTGATGAGAGTAGTGATCTGGACTGCCCAGTCCTTTGGCAGGAAGGCTCTTGCTTTGCGAGCATCAAGGACGGCTCCTATATAGCTCACAACCCGGCATAGAATCAGCATAATTTTTTTTTAAATTCACTCGGAGACTGAGGGCTCGAAGAAGACGGAGCACGATGGTGTTATGTCTTGCCTGATGCTGAGATGGAGCTACTAGGAGCCAGTTGTCTATGTACAGATAGACGGCGATGCCTTTTGTGCGAAGGAATGCCGCCACGGGTGCCATACACTTTGTGAAGACCCTTGGTGCGGTGGAAAGTCCAACTGGTAAAGCAGAGAATTCGAAGCATTTGGACCCAAGGGAAAAATGCAGGTATCTTTGATGATCTTGTCTTATGGTTATGTGGAAATATGCATCGCTGAGATCGATCACGACGAACCAGTCCCCCTGTTGAAGAAGAGGTAAGATTCTTTTTAGCGTGATCATACTGAAACGACGGTAAGTGATGAACATATTTAAGTCTCTGAGATCCAAAATGGGGCGGAAAGTGTCGTCCTTTTGGGGGACCAAGAAGTATCTAGAGAAGAAGCCAGGATTCAATGGGTCCGGGTAAATGTGCATTATGGCTGATTTTTGCAGAAGGGTCTCTATTTCCTCTTTTAGGGGCGCGGATGGAGGGGTAATAACCATGCGTGCCAGGAAAGAAGCTCCAGGAACTCTATCCCGTAGCCGTGGGCGATGATGGAAAGAACCCACTTATCTGAGGTAATGAGAGACCAATTTGCAAGAAAGGGCGATAATCGGGTGGCATGAGAGGTAAAGGGGCCAGAGATAGTGATAGGAGGAGAGTCAAAGGCCCTGTTTGGATGTGCGGTCGGATTTCCTGTAGGATTGTTGACAACGGTGGTGCTGTTCCTGTTGGCGGGCCGGAAAGTTTCAAGCAGCTGTATAGTACCGTTGTTTACTCTGGTATGGTTTGTTGGACTAGAATGCCTGAAAGGTTGATTGGTGCTTCTAAGGATAACATTGCTCATAGTAAGATTGTGCTGAATATGAGCACGCCATTTTCTTTGCCTCGTGGAGGCCCTTCAATATGTCATCTGTTTTGGGATCAAAAAGTCTAGAACCATCAAACGGTAGGTCAAGAATGTGTGCCTTAGAGGTGTTGGTAATATTAGCAGATCTAAGCCAAGCATGTCGACGAATGGCGACACCAGTCATCAGGCTGCGTGATGCTGCATCTAAAATATGTCTAGCAGTAATCCTCTCCTGCCTGATCAGGCCATAACCTCTTGGTGAATGGACATGCCCCGTGGTTGGAGCTCATCAGGTGCTGCCTGTAGAGATGGAAGGGCTCTATTCCATAGATGTTGATGGTAGGCGCCCATTGCAGCAATATAGTTGGCAGCTCTAATAGTGAAGGACACAAATGAATATGCGCACCGACCTAATGTCCATTTTTCTACCCTCTTTGTTATTTGGGGTAGCGGTAGAACTAGGTCTCAACTTAGATTGAGTCAGGTCCACAATTAAAGAGTTGGGAGCCGGGTGTTTAACAAGAAAGTCCAGATCTGAACCCTGAATTTGGTAAAGGTTTTCCACCCTCCTGGACATTTGTAAGGCAGAACGGGGCTTGTCCCATGGCTGTTTGAGTGTGCGTAATAAGGATGGAATAAAGGCCAATCACAACGGAGGGTTTTGGTCTTCGTCGATGTCGGCATAGACCTTGTCTGTCGCAATATCTGGAGGTTTCTCCACAGGGAGATCTAGGGCTGTTGCAATGCGATGAATCATTGAGAGTAGGATGGAAAGTCAGCAGCTGGAGAGGCGGGATACTTGTCAAAAATTATAGACTCAGGTGTATTGTAGTTAGGAACAGAGCCGTCAGAAAAACTTTCAGCTACTTCCGGATTGCCTTAGAATTCGGAGTGATCAGAAACAGAAGGGTCGGGTAAGGGACGTAAAGGTTTGGACGGTCTTCAGTTCTTGTGCATGATGTTGCGTTCAGTACTGTGGTTGGTACCGTGATCGGTACTGCGATGGGTGCCGCGTCCGGTATCGTGGTGAGTGTCGGTACAGTGACCCTCCAGGAGTCTAATTGGAAGGATGAAACAGAATCTGAAGGCGAACGCATTCAAAACTTTTTGGAGACTTGTTGTTTGGGTCTTTGGAGTGATCACACCGCCGCTTGGATGGCTCGGTACCGAGAGGCTCAGTACTGAGAGTTATGGTACCAAGGGTCCCCACAGGCATTCGACTATCTTTGGGTGGATGAGCTGCATGATGAAGGGGAGCCGACATGTCTGGTACCGCGGCGCGCTTGGCTTTCTTGGCTGTCAGTACCGACGTAGGTATCGATCGGTGCCATTAAGTTTGGTACCGCTGATTTCATGACTGGATGGATATGAGCTCTCGTCCAAGGAGCTAGGTGTAGATGAGGAGGAGCCCGAGAATGACGAAATCGGGGCTGCTAGGCTATAGAGAAGACAAGGATCGTAAAGCTTCTCCATTTGCTGCTGCCAGAGCTTAAGATATTTCCTGGAAATTTTAACAGGCAGCCAATCTTCTTTCGACGTATGGCTTTTACTGCCCTTGGGGCGAGAATGTCGAGCCCCTAAAGCAGAGACCTTCGGTCTCGAGTGTCTCGAAGCCCGGAAATCTCCCAGCGCTGGCTCAGTGTGTTTAGTCTTGGCTTTCTTCTTCTTAGGAGAGGGCAGGGGGAAGGTACTGCTGGAGGTGAAGGAGAGGGCAACCTGGGGGAAGCAGGAGCCGAGGAGCCTCGAAAAGAAATCTCAATGGCGGATTGTGGCGTTAAGATTGGAAGGGACAGAGAGTGGCGGTCAGAGCGTGCAGGTGGCGAAAGGTTCGCAGCGGGCTGAGGAGACTTAGACGATTTAGAAGGGAGCGGAGAGGCCGGCAACTTAGTTTTTGATGAAGCTTTCGTCGAAGGTTTTGACGGTTGGGAAGATTTAGATTTGGTCAATTTAGAAGGTTTTGATTTTAACGCTGGTAAGGGCAGCTCAGAGGCAGCGGAAGGAGATCTGGTCTCCATCCCAGGTGGTTGTAGGGATCTCTCCCACAGAGCTGCATGGAGTTGGAGCTCGCGAAGCCTAAGTCCCTGCTTCGTGAACTTCTTACAGTGACGACAAGATTGAGGAATATGGGACTCTCCCAAACAAAAGAGACAAAAACAATGTCCGTCAGTTGAGGGGATCTTCTTCCCACAGGAGGCACAACTTTTAAAAGTCACTTTGGGTGCCAGGCAAAAAAGGCAGGAAAACTGGGAGAGGGGAAAGGGGAGGGGGGGGAACAGTCCAAAGAAATAATACTTTTTTAAAAGGATAAATAAGGAAAATACAAACGATTAGTTGAAAAGGGTAGGTAAATCATGCTGAAGGTTCAATTTCTGTCACCGAGCTCTAGCCAGGAGACCTGCTGCAGCAGGGGAAGAAATTTGGAGAACTGAGGTAACTGTTAGGGCGGGCGGACCATGAGGTCCTTAGGGGAGGGGCCAAACACACACCGTGTGCTAAGAAGGGACACACACACCACTATCAAGCAAAATCTGTTTGATTTTACTTCTGTAGATTTTCAGGTCAGAACTATGGGAATGTAGCCAAAATTGTATCTCACATAAACAGAGACACAGACACACACCCTTTTGAAGGTGCTTTGGTTCCAGGCTCCCACAGCTTTTTCTGGCCGCCTGGAAGTTCTCCCCAGGAACTAATTGGGGTGGTCTCCACCTGTCTGTCAAAGGTCTCCACCCGTCTGTCTCACACACCCCAAATTTTCCCTCCCCCCCCCGGTTCCATCACCTCTCCTGAGCAGAGTCTCATTCCCATAATCCAGGTATCTCTGCAGCCACTCGATGCAAATCTCCTCCAGATAGGCCTTGTATCTCTGGGCAAGGGCTGGTTCCTTCTCCTGCTTCTCTTTGGTGATCTGGGCCTTGGAATTGGCCGCCGTCCAGGTGAGGGTCTCCTTGTCGAGGGCGATGTAGTCCCTCCCGTCGTAGCCATACTGCATGTGCCCTATTTTGCTCCTGCCCTCCGTCAACTCACAGCCATACATCCACTGCAGGGAGTGAAACCCTGAAAACAGACACACAGGGTGTGTGTGTGAGAGAGAGAGACACAAGAGAGAAAGAGTCGCAGATGCAGAGGGGTGAGAAAGGGGGACTTCCTCCCACAAAACCCACCAACAAACATAAAGCCCCTCCAAAGGGGTCTGAGTGGAAAGATTTCCCTCCGGCAAGGCCAGCCCCCCCCCCAAGATACCATCTGAGGACTTGAGGGGTGACTTGGGGGGAGACACTCCAGGGGAGGAAAGGCCTTCCTTCTTCTTTCATGCATTGCTCTGTTTCAAACACACCCACCTTGCCCTTTGCCTCAAAAATGATCCCCCCCCCCCAGCCCAAGAGTCAGGCAACATCCCGACACGGCCCTGAGGAAGATCCCTCAGCCACCTGGATGGGGACGAACCCCCATGCCTTCCCCACGGAAGATCCCCTTGGGCCCCCTCCCCACAGCCACCCACCCACAAGGGGATTCAGCAAGAAATTCCCCCTCAACACTGGCCCACCCACCCCCGGAAGCCTCCCCGCCTCTCCACCCCCAGGCACCTCCTCACCCATGGTCTGGAAGGGCAAAAGGGGGGCCTGCTGTGCCCCCCATTTCCCCACAGCCAGCTCCCATCCTCTGCCCTCCCCTGCTTGCTTTTTGGACTCACCCCTCGCTCTGCCCAAAGCAGCCCCCTAAATCTGGGGTGGTGGTTTGAACTTCCCCATTCCCCCAAGCCACGAGCCCCTTGCCCATGGCTCCCCACCTTGGCAGGGCTGGCCCTTGGGGTCCTCCCTCCCTCCCTGCCACCTAGGGAGCCCCCCCAGACTATCCTGGGCATACTGGAAAGGCCCTTCTTCCCACCCACCTTGATCCAGTTCCCCCCCAGACAGCCAACAGCCGGGAGTTAAAACCTGAGAAAGGACCCACAGAGGCGGGTGGGGGAGCCTCAGGGGAGGCGAGTGGCACCTCCCCCACTGCCCCACACCACCCCTTCCACCTCCTCTTGCGCCACACAAAAAGGGCCCAAACGTTTTTTTTCCTCCATGAACCATGCTTGTTCTTGGAAGAATCAGAACCAAAGGATGGAGCCAATCCATTTAAAAAAACCCTCTCAGGCAATCAATCGCTAAGGATTGTCACAACCGACATAAGGGGCTGTCACAACCGACATCCGGTCCCACCCACTGCAGGGCACACTCTTGAGCTGGGTAGGACGGAGGTGACCTGGGGACGGAGGAAGTCTCGGAGCAGGAATGTTGGCAAGTCCTTCAGTCCACATTTCCATGGCTCTGCTCCCCAACCACCCATGGGAGGCGCATGCACAGACATTGGGCCTGGAGGGGAAGCTGAGTCAGCACATGCGCGTAGACTTCCCTTCCTGGAGCTGGAACCTGCCTTTGTCAGCTCGGCAGCGAGTGCATTGATGGAGGGGGGGAAGCCGGCTGTTGGAAGGGAAGCTGCCTCTGAGGGTTACGGTGGTGGCAGGAGCAGATCAGAAGGGACTCTCACAGGCTTATGAGAAAATCCCATTGTGGGTGGCACCGATAGAGGCATTCTCATTAAAAACCCTGAACCAGAAAGGAATGTTAACCACATATGAAAATCTGTTAACAAAAGAGCTGAAGATAAGGGATAAACAAGAGCTCGAAAAAATGGGTATAGCGGTTGATTGGTGGTCAATGGTAAAATTAGAATCAAGATACAAAAAAGACAGGAGTGTGGGTTTTTTCAAGGGCAAAGTCCAGGTGGACAGACTGTGGTTATATACGGACAAAGCAATAATTAAGAAAATGTATACATATCAAGAATGTATACATATCAAGAAAACTGACCGCCGAAGAATTGATGCTTTTGAATTGTGGTGGAGGAGGCTCTTGAGAGTCCCCTGGACTGCAAGGAGAACAAACCTATCAATTCTAAAGGAAATCAACCCTGAGTGCTCACTGGAAGGACAGATCCTGAAGCTGAGGCTCCAGTACTTTGGCCATCTCATGAGAAGAGGAGACTCCTTGGAAAAGACCTTGATGTTGGGAAGGTGCGAAGGCAAGAGGAGAAGGGGACAACAGAGCATGAGATGGTTGGACAGCGTCATCGAAGCGACCAACATGAATTTGACACAACTCCGGGAGGCAGTGGAAGATAGGAGGGCCTGGCGTGCTCTGGTCCATGGGGTCACGAAGAGTCGGATACGACTAAACGACGACGATACATATCTATTAGAATATGAGCTAGAGGATGAGAGGGTGAAAGAGACTATGATAAAATGGGCAAAAAAATTTGGGTACAATGTGGACCTTGATGATTGGACTAAGATGTGGAAAGAAAGCTATAAGATCTTTAAGCCAGTAAATCTGAGAGAAAACATACTCAAAATGTTTTACAGATGGCACTATACACCTGTAAGATTAGCAAAAATGTCAGAGGGTAACAGCAATATATGTTGGAAGTGTAAAAAAATGCAGGAACTTACTATCATATGTGGTGGACATGTGAAAAGGTCAAAATTTATTGGACACAGGTATGGGATTTAGCAAAAGAAATCACTCCTTACTGAATGTCATTTCAGGAGTAAATGATAACAAATTGAAGCATTGTCTCATGTATATACTCACAGCAGCTAGATTACTCTGGGCCCAGAAATGGAAAACAGAAGAGGTTCAGACGATAGAAGAGCTGTTAAAGAAGCTATGGGATACAGCAGAACTGGACACTCTATCAGAAGCACTACGGGAACAGCCAAGAGACTATGTAAAGCAAAGCTGGGGACTAATATATTCATGGGCCCAGAAGAAGACAGGCGTTTAGGGTAAAATTTATGACATATGTATGAACCATTTAGTATATATTGTAAATCGATATAGGGAGAGTAGAGGGGCTAACGAGGCTGGAATCTTTAACTCCAAAGGGGGGAGGGGGTATTTTAAATAGAGGGATTAGCTAGGTTTTTTTTCCTTTGTATACATGGTCTGATTTCTTTTTTTGTTTCTGTCTCTTTTTTCTCTTTCCTCTTTTCTGGAGGAAGCTGAACGTGTCTGAGTGATTTACAGTGGTGTCTCCCATAACGAGTGCACCGTTTAACGATGAATTCGCATAGCGATCCCTTTTTTGGGATCGCTAATGCGATCGCATACCGATGCCTAGATAGGCAAAAACTCGCTTTTTTGCCCCGCATAGCGACGAATCCGTATAGTGATGATTTTTTCGGAACGGATTATCGTCGCTATGCGGGGCACCACTGTTCCACAACACCTGAAAGGGTACAGTAGTAAGACCTCCATTGAAAAAAGACCTCCCCAAATCCCACAGCGTTGGATAATTATCAGCCACTCTCCAAGATTTCATTTCCAGGCAAGGTCTTAGAGTGTCTTATGGCGTATCTTGACTGTCTTCCTCAATGCCCATGCTCAGTACTGACCTGATTATCTGCAATCAGCTTTTTCTTTCTCACACTGTAAGAAATAAACACATGAACACATCAAAAAAAATTAGCCCATGAAAACAGGCAAAATACAGATTTTAGTCAGGTTAAAGCCTTGAGTCCAAAACACATCTGACCTCATCTGATGTTGGGCACAAAGTAGAGTCAGGCTTGCTTAGCCTTTGGATGGGAGACCACGAGGGAAATGCCAGGCATCTCTAGGAAGGGCAAAAACTCTGCCTTAACTTTGGAAAATTGTTGTTGCTCATGGCAGCTGGCAATACTGTAGTGAACACACCAAGGATCTGACGCACCAGCCCAAGGCTGCTTCCTATGTTCCTAAAATAAACATCAGGGCTTGATGAGTTTAAATAACATAGCCAAAACCTAAACAGTCCAAGTCTGAGGAGACCTACTGAATCAAGGGGACTTGCGCAAATATTGGCTTTACATTTGGCAGTTGATTCAAAGGCTTTATTGCAGATGGGACTAGCAATGAGATCTAGAATTCAACTAAGGGTGCAGCAAAACCGGGGGGGGGGAGGCACCTGTGATCCAATTCTTTTCCAATTGGATTTCTGAGGGAGACAGAAATCTCTGCAGCTGTCCAGACATCAAACAATTGGCAGGAATCAGCAGGGGCAGAGAGCTGGGCCTGCACAGCAGCAGCAGTAGCTGCCTTGGACAAGGCGCTAATTAAGGATGTCTATTTCTTTTATTACTTTTCCTGAAGTGCAACAGCAATAGGGAAGTCCAGTGCTGCTTTTTTAAAAAGAAAAAAGAACCCTTCTTTGCAGACAACAGGTGTTCAGTTGAGGCAAACGGACTGCCCCACAAATGCCCCCTTGGCTTTGGATCAGGTGATCATGCTGGGCAGAAAGTGGGCAAAAGTAACTTGAACCCCTCCTCCCCCCCGGCCCAAAAAAAGATGACTCCCCAATGGGTTTCCCCACATTGAGCTTTAAGGCATAGAGTCACACCTGGTTTTAATTTGAAGTCATCTGTGCCTAATCCACTGCAAATTGTGGAGTAAGTGTTGTCAATGTAGTCGCCCCCCCAATCCAGCAAGATGATCATAAACCACATTCTGTGGGGACCCTGATAGCCAGAGGCTGAATATAGCGTGGAGCTTCCAATCCTCAGGGCACAGAGGCCCACCTACCTCAGGGCAAGCTTGACAACTATTTGTCTGTAGTAGGACTTACGCCTGAGTAGACCGGCACAGGACTACACTGTTGCTGGGCTCCAGAATGTCCAGTACAACAAAGCATTCAGCTGAGCAGCCGCCGCCGCCGGTGAAGCAGCCCAAGGGACTACGAGGGGCTTAAACTTTGACCCAACAGCAAGAAGTGGAGAAAGAAGGGGCACCGGGGGGGGGGAGGTTTCGAAGGGGGACCCTGTCATTGGGAGGGAGGCTGGGCTGAACCCAGTTAGAGGCCCAGAAGGAGCAGCTGTGGAGGCAGGGAGAACTTGAGAGTATTTTCAAACAGCACAGGAGATGCTGAACGGAGTGAGGATGGAACCTTGTGCCCTTTGCGGAAGACAAATAACCACACCTGGCCGCTTTCAAGATCACCTCGTTTTGATGGGAAAGGGGGGAGGGAGGCTTAGGGGAGAGCCGGGGCCATAAAATGGGCCTCAGGAGGACGACATGCAGACCCTTGCCTAGCTCTCCACAGTCTGGATTACTGCGTGTTCAGTCATGTTTGTGGTGCTGAACTAAACTGAATAATTTCCCCACATTTCTACTGAAAGCTGCATTCAAAGAAACCTTGTGGAAAAATAAAGGAAAAATTAAAATCATTGCCTCAAATTGGGCCCAGGTAGCCATCAGCAAGCAGTGCAGACTTATTCTTATTGAAGTAACATCACATTGACATCATGCTCAGTTAACAGCTAAGCGATCACGTTCTGTATCAACTGAAACTCCAAGACACACTTCAAGGGCAGCCCCACGTAGAAAACACTGCAGCTGTCAAGAGAGACTACAACTATGGCATCAGTAACCGTAGCCAAATCAAGTGGACTTAGAAAAGGTCAAAGTCAATGCATTAAAAACACTTCCTACCACCCCTGTCCTGTGAGAACTCAGAGATGCTCAAAAAATGAGCCAGTTTTGGAGGTAAACCTGTATGGTCCAAAAATGTAGTGAAGGAAAATCCACAGCTGGGTCCGAGGATGCCTGTCTTTGGTCTCCGCACCACCCCCTGCCACCCTCAAATTAGAAAATGTTCCACTTTAAAGGCTGTAAGCCGGAGGGGAGAGGCTTCCCACCCGATTTCCCGATAGGCTGCATGGCCCTGAATGGCCTGTCTGTCTTCCTCAACCCCTTGCCATCTGGTGAGGAACGGCTCGGCTCTCGTTTTCCTTTTCCTTCGGCTACCATACTGTTGTTCTGACTCGCTTTGACTCCCCTCTTTCTCTTTTCTCCGGAGTGGGGCTTCTCTGTCCTGCTCCTCTTCCCTCCCCCAATCAAGGTCAAGCCCACTGGAGGGAAAAGGGGTGTCTGCCCTGGGTGGCCCTTCCCTCCATGTCCCTCCTTCTCCCAACACCAGCCCACGAGGAGAACTGCTCCCTCTCCTGCCTTCTACTCACCTCCACTCTGGTTGTAGCGATTTATTGCGATCCGCAGGTTCTCTCTGAACACCTGCTCAGTGGTCTGTTGTTTCTGGGTCTCCGTGTCCCAATACCAGGGATTCTCCGCCTCCACCTTCTTGATCCAGGCTGCTCGAGGTTGCATTCTACGGGTGTTGCTGTCATACTGAACAAAAAGCTGGCCGTCCACATACCCCACAATGATGAACTCAGGCAGCCCCTGGTTGGCTTCTGACACTCCTGTGTAGAAATACTGCAGGGAGTGTGAGGAGGAGCCTGGAAAGGGAGACAGAGAGGGAGCAGAATTAGGACGGTCTAGAAGATGATGTCACCCCCACCCCCACAGAAGCAGACTATCAAAGTCTCATGCATTCAAGGCATGTTTCCTCTTTTTGGCGGGAATGAGAGCCAGAGACGATTTTAAAAAATGAACACGTTCAACTTTATTCACTCTAATGTCAGCATCAACTAAATTAAATGGGTCAAAACAACTCAATTCCGGTAAAGTCTTGTAACTACGGATCTTTACATCTGGTGTGAACAAGTTGCTCTTTACATCGGGGCCAGGCCGAAACGCTCCCGATCAGTTACCACCCTCAAGGGGATACTCCTTACCGCGCATACTGTCCCACAACAGGGGTGTCTCGCCCAGTCCCCTTCCAGAGGCAGATTGTTTCAAGAGGGACTGGGACGAATCACCTTCCTCCCTCCACCTTGGTTGTGGGGGTAGACCATCACTGCCCATTCTAGTGGTCTAACCCCCTTGCCTTCTTGCTTTGGAATGCCTGGATCTGGGAGTAATCCTCCACCAGTTTTCAGGTTGGGAAATTCCTTTGATAAATCACGGACCTTATTATAAGCGCACTCTCATTCATCCGTTTGCACTGCGCAATCTCTCATTCGTCTCTGTGTCTGGTCCGTTTCTACTCTAAACTCCCGCGCATTGTCCGACTCACAACCCCCTCCCATACTATCAAATCTTGCTCCTCCCCTTTATCTTCTGCTAGGCACACTTCTAATGCCTTCTTATTTCTCCCTTCTTCTTCTTCTATCTCTATCAACACTCCCTCTGCACATCCGTTCATGTCCTGTGTACTCTTGTTTGAGAACGGCACACTAGCCTCCTGTCCTTCACAACATATCAGAAAAATATTGTAAAATGCACCTATAAATGCGGATCCACATGGATTTTAGTTAAATAGCATACATATTGCACCAATCTTTAACAGATACTTAAGTTTTTGATTAAAACTTTTATCTGTTATATAATACCAGTCAATGTTTTTATAATGTTGACTGTGCCTGGTGTTTCTGAATAATAAACATTGCTGTCATCATCAGAGGTACCTGGAGAGGAAGGGGTCTTAAAAGGCTGTCAGTTACTTTATGCCTATTCATGTTCTGAGTTTTTTATTTATTTAAAGAAACACAGCAAGGGGCCCTCCTTGTTTGTGCATGTTTGGTACATGGGTGCAAACACAGAGACATAGCACTTGCATCATCAGTTTGGCTGTCCAGAGCAGACGGTGGCCTGTGAATGATGCTGAAGGAGGGAGAAAGGAAAGCAATATAGATCATTTCCAGTTCGCCCCCCTCACTGAAAGATCTCACAACTTCGCAAGAATGAGAATGGGAAGCATGAAGCTGCACCCTGGAGAGTCGCATCTCCTGCTGTCTCAAGAGGGCACCATCCAGAATGTCCTCCTGATCTGGGAAAAGATCTTGCGTGGCTTTCTTGCTGAAACACTCCCATCCCGCTGGAAACGGCACCTTCTACAGGGAATGTTCAGGAAGAAACCAACACAGGGCCCAAATTCGGAGCAAGAACTTGTTTCTCCTTAGTGTCCAGTTGCTGCTTTTTCCTTCCACAGATGGAATAATAGAACCTGCACTCTGGACTTTGCCTGCCTCCAGCAGATCCCTCTTTTTGGTTTATTCAAATTTTCCAAACGGCATTGGTGGATTTTGTGTGTCTGCACTACACAATCACACAAAGAGAGCACAAATGCTTCCTTTTTAAAGTCTTTCTACAGGTGCTCCAGCACTAACTGATATAACAACGTGACCGTCTTACACAGATTAACTGGTCCCTTGCTTGGGAAGATCTGCAAAGCATTTTAAATCCTTTGAATTTTATTTATTATTTTATTTATTTATTGGACTTATATACCGCCCCATAGCGCTACAAGCACTCTCCGGGCAGTTTACAATTTTAATTATACAGGCTACACATTGGCCCCCCAGCAAGCTGGGTACTCATTTTACCGACCTCGGAAGGATGGAAGGCTGAGTCAACCTTGAGCCGGCTACCTGGGATTTGAACCCCAGGTCGTGAGCACAGTTTTAGCTGCAGTACAGCGTTTTAACCACTGCGCCACGAGGCTCTTTTGAATTTTAAGCCCACAGAAGATCCTCCACATTACCAGCATATGCCTGGAAGTTTATAAAGATCCCTGGAACACGAAAACACAAACAAACAAACAAACAAACAAACAAACAAACACACACACACACACACACACACACACACACACACACACATACACACACACACACCAAATTCAAAACACTGGATCTCTGAGAAAACACACCTGCGGCTTCAAGTGGGAAAAAACTAGAGACCTTTACATAGACCTCCAAGAACTTCAAGGAGAGTTTCATGTGCCCCAGAAGAGGAAGCTCTTCCCTCTACTGTACTCTTCACCATTTCTAAGCGGATCAGCTTCCTGGACTAAGGAAGGCCAGAGGGGCTGCCCCCTGACTGCAAATGCTGCCCTCAGATGTAAGACAGCAAAAAGGCAGCGTTTTTTTCAAATAGGGTTGTCAAGATTTGCACCTCATTTTTTAATGTTTACTTAGACACACAAAAACATCTTATTTTCTTCTCAAAATATGTTTTTCTTCATTTATTTTAATGTTACAGAAAAGCATAAGAGCAGCCCAGCTGGATTAGGACAAGCTTCTCTAGTCCAGCTTCCTGGATCTCAAAGAGAGAGCTGTCTCCCAATATCCCTTCCCTGCATCAGGCATTTGGAGGTCCCTTCCTTTTAAAACCTTGGAGATTATCCCCATCCTGGCTGGTCACCTGCGATGGACTTTTCCTCCAGGATTCTGTCCAATCCCCTTTTTCAAGGCATCTAGGTCAGATGCCAGCACCACATCCTGTGGCAAGGAGCCCCACAGACTCATGTTATTGAGGGTGTGGAATTTACAGACAACAGAAAATCAAGCACAAGAGAATCTAGCTAAAAATGTAGTTCAACTAGACACAACTGCACTGCTAAAGACACAATTGCACTGCTAAAAGCAACAACATTCAAACAGAATACAGTATGGTGCCCTGCTCCTGATACCTGATGGGTAGGACAACAATCTACCAGCATGCCACCCTAAATTTCCCCTTTACTGGATTGTTGCCCTGCCTCTAGAAATCAATCCATAACATGTCCTACAAAAATTAATCATGTATCACAACTGCTGTCAATGGGATGACACATACAAGTGAGCCATTAAAATAGCCACCTGTAAGGAAGTTCTCCTCTGGCCGGGGGAGCGCTGGTGGTGTAGGCGGGAAAAAGAGTCGGAGGCTCGTCATAAAATCCAACATTGGAAAGTTTATTGTTTACAAAGCTTAACTCTTTCGGATCAAACGGATCCTGCAACAAACAGTCATCTAACAGATGATACCTCTTCGCGCGCACATCAGGAGGCATCTCTTGAACACCTAATAGGGGGCCGGTCCGAACTTCTCTCGGTCGGTCATTGGGCGGAGGGGGGCACTCCGAACGGCACAAACCGTTCCGCAGCAAGGATGCCTCGCCCAGTCCCCTTCCAAGGGCTTCTTCTGATATTCGGGTCCAGGGCGTATTACCCTCCTCCCACCAGGGTAATTGCGGTGATGTACCGTCACCAGCCATTCCAGAGGCTCGTATGACTTTCCGGACCCCCGAGGGAAATTAGGATCTGGCAACAAACCTCCTCCAGTTGCCAGATTAGGGAAACCGGCCGCAGCTCCAACAGGAGTCTCAAATCCAAGCATGGGTTCCGTTTGAACCCCTCGGTTCTTACTCCTCTCTATATTCGCGTCGGTACAGATTCTAAAAGCCCACGCGTTTTCCTCTCCTTTTATCTCCTCCCAGACTATCAAATCTAGCTCCTCCCCTCCTTCCTCTACCAGGCACACTTCCGTCGATTTTACTGGCACTACTTCAGTCTGTTCAATGTCAACCAGTATTCCTACTGCGCATGCCGCCTCTTCTACTGTCTGGCTTTCCACGGAGGGCGGCGCACTCCTCTTTTCTCCTTCACACCACCCCATGCTCTGCATTTTAAGAAATCATAGCCCTCATTTCCCTGGATCCAGAAAATTAAAAAACAGGTCATCTTGATACAACACGATTTTTACAAGGAATAAAGCTGAAACCATCACCAACACAGAAATCACACTTCAGTGTGACAAACAGTATGACTAAACCTGGTGTTTTTGCAACAGTGCAAAATGATAAATTGTAAAAATCTATACCTCAGATCCATGGTGTTGTGCCATAACAAGTGCCAAACACCCCTGTGGCTCACTCTGTGTTTGCCGGATGGTATGTGTGATTTAAATTTATTTATTTATTTATTTTCTATATTGCCAATATGGCTGTAAAGCTCACTCTGGGTGGTTTCCAAACCAATAACGACATTAAATAATAACATGGACATCACAATAATATAAAAATAGGCAATGAACAGACCTTAAAAATTAAACTAAGAAATACAACACAAAAGACTTTAATAAAAGTACTGTACTCAAAAAGGCAGGATCTGCAATTTATGAGCTGGAAGAAACGCTGCATTCTGTCCGTGGACTATTTCGGAAGACCCGTCTAAATCACCAGGTTTTCTGGAGTCTCTTAAAAGTTATCAATGAAGGGACCCTCCAGGCAAACCTCAGGCGGAAGGGGGTTCCAGAGATGGGGTGCCACCTCCAAGGCGGCCCCATTTCTGGTTTTCTCTTTCCAAACTTCTCTCGGGGTCGATGTCCTTCAACAGGTTAGAAGGGGACAAGATCAGACTGAAAGCCATCATCCTTCCCAGGTATTGAGGAGGGCCTGGTTCCTTGTCAGATCCAAGGCAACCCAGAGGACCTGGTGTTGATTTCAAGCATCCCCCCTTCCACCCAAAGCCCTTTTCCTACCTTATCCGAGTCCTTTCATCTTACCTACTGCAGCAAGATCTGCTCTTGGGGGGGATCTGGGAAGGTCGGGAGTTTGGGGTTTTTTAAGCATAAAAAGGAAACCCTCCCAGCCAGTGGTGGGATTCAAATAAATTAACAACAGGTTCTATGTCCTAATGATAAATAAATAAATAAATAAATAAATAAATAAATAAATAAATAAATAAATAAATAAATACCCAGGACATTTTTTTAAAAAAGGTACCACATAAGCAACAGTCTTATGTGGTACCTTTAACTTGAAAAAAATCATAGTAAAATGAGGACGGTTGGGTGTTTAACTGAAGTGGTCTCACCCCAAAACTTTTTCCCTCTGTGTCCTGCCCTCATGCCTTGTCAATCATCCCCCCCCCCTCTGCCTCGAGGCCATGAGCTTTCCTCCAGTGACATCAAGGACTCATCCTCCCCCCTTTCCCCCATTGACGCCTCTGCTCTTTCCAGGGCTTTATCTCTCTCACCCACACCCCACCTCAGATGGCTCAGTGTGGTACGGGAAGGGAGGCAGCTAAATGTGCCCCCCTCCCTCCGCTCGTCGCTGGTCACCTGGCCCCTCCTCCTTCATTCATCTCAGGCCAGCAAACGGTTCTAAGAACCAATAGTACATTTAGGAAGCGGTTCTATAGAATAGGTGCGAACCTGCTGAATCCCACCTCTGGTCCCAGCCCCCGAGTCTAATCAGGCCCCTCCTGCTGCGCCAAAGGAAAGGCGGGCACTGCACAGAGAAACATAAACGTATTGTATTCCCTCCCTCCCCAATTCTGCCCCTCTTTGCTCATCATCTTTTCCTTTATTCTGCACCTGAACGTCACCTGACGTCACACCTGGACGCAGGGGATGCTGCCTCATCCTGACAACCCTCATCATCCAGAGAAGGTGAAAGAGGGCGTCCTCTCTTCAGCTATCTAATACAGTACTATGCGGACAGCACTTCGGGGAGGGGGAGTCGCTCCAAAGTCGAAGAGAAGGGATGTTTTCTTTTTTCAGCCTATGAGACCAACAGCCGTTGAAAAGCGTGGATCCGAAAGGGGACTGACTTCGGATTAAATGGCGGAACTGACACGCACACCCTTCCCGGACCTCTCCCGCCACCCAAAACCCCCTGAAAGGTTTTTATCCGTCGAGGACAAAAGCCTGAACGGTCGGGGGAAAAGTGGATCCAAGAAAGGGAGCGACTCCGGATACCTCGGAAAATCAAACTTCGACGCCACTTCTGCGGTTCTCTCCACCCCTTTTCTCACGTTACTCACCCTCGCAGCCCCCCAAGAGGAGGACGAGCGCCCCCAGGAGCAAGGCGGGCACTCCGGGCAGCCTCATTTCATTCTCAAGGCCGAACCTCGTACTTTTTCCGTTGGGTTTAAGTTTTTAATCCGGAGCCATACTGAACGCTCACTCGCAACCGTCGCCTGACCTCTTCCCTATTTCAGACAGAACTGCCAGGATTGGTGGAAGGGAAAACACTGGACCAATAAGCTAAAAGAGTTTTGATTTCGTCAGTAGTTGCTACCCAGAAGACCCACCGCCAGCGAGCGGCTGAAAGCAGGACAGAGAAAGAGAAAGTTGGGTTTTTTCCGGGAATCCCCGCGAAGGGGCTCCGCTTGGAGGGAGCGGCGTTTGTGCGGAGGGGAGGAAGGAAGGAGCCCCCCCCCGGGGATCGAGGGGGGAGGGAAGGGAAAGGGGGGGCCCTTGTGCCTGGCGATGCAGGGGGACGTGTGTGGGCGCCCAGCGGGGGAGGATGGGCTTTGGGGGGCGAAGGACCTGCTTCGCCTATGGTGCCCGACGTGGGAGAGCAGCGCTTCCCATTTAATCAGCCAGTCAATCAATCAGTCCTTATTTTGCAGTCTCCGACCTATTAAGCTTCCCATTTAAAAAATAAACGGTGGCTGGAAAAGGAACGCTTCGTTTCCTGAGGCTTGTTCTGTGCCCGCAGTGGGGAAACGGTGGAAAGAGTAACGACACGTCATTATTTTTCTGTGCCAAGAAGGGGGTCGTCAGGGATGGTTTTTGGAAGCCGGAGTGCGATACAGGGTTGCTTTAAGGGCTGGGAAACATAGACCTGTGGGGAGAGGCTCAGGTGCACCTCCCTCCCCTGAGAAGGTGGTCTCTGTCCAGAGTGAAGGAGGCCTCAGATCAAGGCAAAGAAGAGGGGCCAAGCGGAGATATATGGCTTTGGCGCCCGGTTCCAGTACATACATTTCTGCGCTTCCCATTAATTCCGACTCAAAAGCGATGCTGCCTTTCCAGTGTTTTCTCCTCCTGGCCGTCAAGAACCACCACACAGGCCATCAGGGTTCATAAGATAGGGTAAGAAGTGTTGACCGGATTTTTAAAAAGGGGGGCAGCTTCCGGGACTTCCCCTTGCATGGTGTCACTTGGTTCATGGCGGTGGTGCTGGGGGAACATCCTGCTCAACCCCTTGACCCTTGCTTGGCCTGTGGCGTCTCTCAGGGTTCCTGGATTCCCCGTACGATTTCATATAAACATGAAAAACCTGAAAAAGGCTGTCCAGCATGTTGTGGTCTGGTCCCACCAGTATGCTACTTCTAGTATGTATTACTTCTTAATTTTGGGGAGGCGTCTGTGACAAGAAAATGACATAAAGTCTGAGAAATTCCTGTCAAGATGCCTGCAAAAAATAACCTTTAAAAATAACTTCTAAAGAAACAAAAATATTTTCTTCATTACAGGTGCAATCAATTCATTTCTCCTTGTCATCTTCCTTTGGAAATGTAATTTTGTCAGGCCCTCCTTATACAAACAGGTAACGTCTGACAAGCATGTTCTTTGTAATTTAAGGTGACCAAATGAAAAAAAACACAAAAAAACAGGATTCCTGCATTCACTGCTGCTCAGAGACCACTGGTAATTGTGTGGCTTAAAAAATCTTGTAAGATAGATAGATAGATAGATAGATAGATAGATAGATAGATAGATAGATAGATAGATAGATAGATAGATAGATAGATAGATAGATAGATAGATAGATAGATAAAATGTTAGTACCTTTTTAATAATTTTAATGCTGCTTGCATTCAAAGCTGCATCTGGTGAAATGCCCATTTCAAAGCAGTTATTCAAGTTGCGGGGACCCTGTTCCCTTTTAAAAGAAATCAGCTCCCCTGAACTTAATTACTGTACTTTGCTAGGCTGTGAAGCTTGAACGGTTGGAGACAGGACTGATGGATGGAGTCAGTGGCTTGAAAGGGGAGGGTCGCCATTTTGTGTCTCTCTGGTCTGCGTGACAGAGCCAGCCTGCACAAAATGGCTTCCCTTTCCGGAAGGCAGGGAGAGAGAGCCTCTACATACCTTGTCATTTCCCTCCCTTCAGAGCAGAATGTTATTGTGGGAGAAACCAGGCAGCCAAGGCTGAAACCGAAAGTCACCATGAGGCTTGGCCTGGGACCAAGACACAAGGAATAGCTCAGGGATGGCAAAACAACGCCCTTGACCCCTCCACGCAATGCCCTCTCCAGCATTCATTGCCTGCACTGAACTGCTTGTCTTTCCTGCCCTAGAGCTCTCAGAGAGGTGGATCTGGCAGCTGGCTAGCTTCTCCTCCAGCTGGATTGTCGTGTTTTTTTTAAAGCTATCCCCCCATCTGTCACTTTTCTGGAAACCTCCACACCCCCTCCGTGATCCTTTGCTGACCCTCCACCAGGACCTCTTTAGACTCTTTCCAGCCCTGCAGAGATGGGCTTTTGGGTGGTTTAGGGGCAGCCCTAAGAGGCACCACAAAGTTTGTAATTCAAAACAACATGGAGATAGTACCACTTCTCTTAATTGAGGCAGGGAATGGACAGCATTTCCTCCAACACTGGACCAAGAAGAGGGGTCTCTATGGGTGGGTGGTACCCTGTGGGGTTGGCAGCGCAGAAAGCCCAGCCCCCAGTGTTGGCAGATGCGGGTGCAAAGCGCCTCTTGTATATTCATGCATAGACGCATGTGGCCAGGGAAGCAGGCATCCAGGTATCCCCATGGACCCCTTCTGCCTCTGGCAAAGAGGGAGGCAGGCAGGACACAAGATACAGGAAATCCTCGAATAAGAACCACAGCTGGGTTTTTTTTTAAGGTCTGTATTTTTATTAATAAGCCAACTTCCTATAGAGTCTTTTTTATAGACAAAAGTAATTTATTCTGACAAAACTCTGGTCTCAGAATTAAAAGCTGATTTGGAGGGGGAAATGCCACTTCCAGATTCAACCTCTTTGCATTTCAACAAATCGTAAACACCTGATCGCTCCAGCCATGGCCAGGATGTTTGTGGTGAGTAGTTGTGATGCTGTCACCAGCTATGCCCGTGTCTGTCTTCACATGGTGCCACCATTTTGGGTCCACTTCTTTCTGCCCAGCTGGACCGCCATAAAATGGCTTCTGTTCCAACCACATTTTTCCCCAGAACGCTTCTGTTCTGATCCGGAGGCTTGCTTTGGGCAAAGTCTGTAAGCGACGAAGACGAAAAGCTGCATCCGTGCAGCAGTTACGCTGCTGGCCTTGGGAATGACTGAGAAAACATCTGCCCAAGAAAGGAAGCTTTGCCTCCCCTCACTAGCCACCTGGTGAGTCCAGCATCCCTGCAGAAAAAAAGCCACCCTGGGCCAGGCAGGAAGCAACCCGCCAGCCATGTTTCTTCCTTCATGTGTGTTGAGGGCAAGTGCATCAAACACCCACTCACCAGCCTAATTCCCTTGAAGTACGGGGTTGTGAGGGGAGAAAAAGAGCCACATCTTGCGCGGTTGTGGTGATAGGTGCTTCTTCTCACCTCTGGCAGAAGCTGTGATTCTGGATTTCCTACTTAAAAGCACGCAAAAGACATCCATTTTGCTCTTCAGATTTTTTTAATTTCTGCGAACACTTCCACAATAGGGATTTTTTTTATGTTAGATGAATTAATATATACATTTTATGTCCTTTTGTACATCCAAGTTTCTGGACAGAATTTCCTTTCATCCCACTCCTACAACAACCCTGTGAAGTCGATCAAGATGAGACATGTCACCACTAGACAGTGTACGTCACGGCTGAGGGGAGACTTCAACCCAGATCTTTCTCAGTTTCTTATAATTTGCTGCATGCAGTTCCATTTACATCTGGGAGCCTCACCAAGGGCACTCTATCTTGGTCGCTTGTGCAGGGCCGGTTCCCCAAGAGAACTTCGCCCATGCTCTAGGGTGCCCTCTTGGCCACCAAAACAACACCGGAATCCAGCCATCAAAGTACAGTACTCAGAGGTGTCCCCAGTAGAGCTGAGCCTGCTCCTGGATTTTCTCTCTCCATCTTTTTCTCCTGCTGCAAGCACTTTTAAAATTATAGTTTTCATGCTTTGACATTTAAAAAAAAAATGGAAGTGCAACTCCTAGTGCTTATAAAGTAATCATCTTCAAGAGGAAATTGCTAAATTAGAGATCAAGCTTTCGGCTCTCTCTCAAGGCAGCAGAATTCATTACCTTTATAGTCAAATATGGGGCGAGAAGGAGCTGTGACAGAGGGAGAGAAGGTTTCCCTTCAGTAACCATTCCTGCTCCCCCACCCTACATTTCTTTCTAATTATAAACTTGACTTTTTTTCCTCACTGCTGATCCTCGACTGCTCCCTGCTGGAGAGCAGCAAGAAAAATCAGGTGGTTTCCGAGAAATCAGACCAGGCTGGAGGACAGTCTGAGCAAGTCACACACACACACACCCAGTATCTTCACACACCCACATGGCCCGGGCACACAGCGTTGTCCTTGGCACCTGATGTATGTTTGGAGCACAGGAAATGGGATATAAAAAGAAGGAGAGAGGGAGTCCCTGAAGAAGGAGCAGCTATGCCATCGGCAACTCAACAAGCCCAGAAAGACAGACCTGTGGATCCTTGAAGAACAATTCTGATCACCACAGCAAAGTTATAAAATAAAGTACAGTTAGTACTGTGTTTCCCTGAAAATAAGACCGGGTCTTATATTAATTTTTGCTCCAAAAAACACATTAGGGCTTATTTTCGGGGATGCTTTATTTTACAGTCATGTCATCTTCTTCTGGTTGCTGCACAAGGGTGGAGAGCGGGGTTTAACAACTGGGGCTTATTTTTGGAGTAGGGCTAATATTATGAGCATCCTGAAAAATCATGCTAGGGCTTATTTTCAGGGAAACAGGATAAATATTTCTGGGATAGGGTACAAGAGCCCTCCAAAGGGAAGGGGTGGTCATGTGTACTTCCCTCTTCCCCCCCCCCCGAAAGCAGGATGTTGCCCACCCCCTGTTTGCTGATCCTTTGATCGACAGGCCTCGGACCGTCCTCTGCCTCTGAATTTGAAGCGAGGGAAGGCTGGCACCCTGGGAGTCAGGCTAATTGTAAACAGTATATCTATGTTTGTTGTCAGGGCAGTAACATGGCTTGGCTCTGCACTCCAGCACAAAGCACCCAATTTGGCTGCACTGCCAAGACAGACTGGACTAGGTCGGAGGAAGAGGGGGATGGGGCCAACCCTCTTCTGGCCAGCCCGTCCTTCGAAGAGTTCCCATCCTTCAGCAGGGGTGTGCATGGAGGCTGGAGAGGGGAGCTTGGCCTTTGCAAGGTCGGCCAGCCACATGTGGAAAGCCTGCACATGCTTTGAGCTCCATTTGTGTGTGGTGGGGTATTTTTTAATTCTCCAAAGATCTGGATACTTTGACATGTTTTGACCCAATTCCCAGAGTTGAGCCACCTTGAATCACACTTTTCAATCTGTATAATTGCTCTCTCAGCAAGAGAGAAGCAGAATCTGAAGCTGCCTTTTCAAAGAAACGGGGGAAGAGGGAAGCAGCCAGTCCTGTCCCTTCCCTGTACTGAGAATCCTCTCAGTGCTGGACATACAGAAGCTGCTCTGTCATTTCTTAAGGGATAACCAACCATCTCTATGGCCTGCATTGTCCCCTTAAGCCATTTCAATGTTTTATTTGTCTGAATTCCAACTGGCACTGTACACTGGTGTTTCCCCCCCTCCCCGAATCCAACTCCTTTTTGCACAAGGGCACAGAAATTGGGACCCGGTTTGAGCTGTGCCCTCTGGGAGATCATCCAAGATAATCCATGTGACAGGTCTCAAAGTCAACCTAGGGAATTGTTCATTGCAATTCAGTGGATAAGTTGTTACAGGATCAGATTTAGTAAGCAACATGTAACAAAGGAGCACAGCTGAGTTAATTGAGGCAGCTGTGGGACAACCAATTTGATTGGAGAAACCAAGAATAAAACTAGCCAAGCTTACAGAGACAAACTGTTGGGTAGTTTGGGCTGTTGGATAGTTTGGGTGGTTGTACTGTTGTGTTGCTGGTGATTGTGTTGCTGAGAGCTGTATATTCTGCATCGTTGGATGAAGACTTGCCATATTGCAAGGAGAAGATCCTGGAGGAAGACTATCTCCGTGGTGAGAGGAGAAGACTTCGTGGATGCTGGACTATTTACATTGGTAACAATCTTTGGTTACTGAAAACTGTAATTTACCATTGCTAACTGAAGAACTACTGTGATTGACCAGGACTGTATAAAGACCAAGAGAAGCTGTATTTACCCCTGTATATATGGACTTTAATGTAAATAATATTTTCAACACCACAACAGTGTCTGTTTGGTTTAATCTCTGGGCAGTTCACTTCACCATTACGCCCCTGGCGTAGTCTGGTAACGCAGCACCTCTGTCAATTGGTTATGGGCCCAGACAGCGCACCAGACTGCATCCAGGTATAAATTTAAGAAGTTATTGAAGAAACTGCTGAACAGAGAGAGCCAAGTAGTGTGGGCTACAGTCTGTGGTGAAAATGGCCAACGAAATGTCTATGGCTGGACTGTGCATAAAAAAGTTGAATGGGGAAAATTATGCAACTTGGCAGCAGAAGGTTCAGTTGCTATTGCAAAAGGAAGCATTATGGGACATTGTAGAAAATCCCCCAGCAGTCCTAAATGAGAGGAAAAAGAAACTAAATGCAAAAGCACTGGCTATTATTGGGTTAACTCTAGAAGACCGTCTTCTTATCCACCTGAGAGGCCAAAACTCAGCAAAGAAGGCATGGGAGGATTTAAGAAGACTCTTCGTAAGAGATAATGTTGGAAGCCAGGTACAAATTGCCAGAAAACTTTTTCGAACTAGACTGCAAGCTGGAGGGTGTATGCTTCAACATTTAGAGACAATGAAGTCAATGTTGATGGACTTACGAGAAAAGAACATCACATTTACAGAAATACAAGAAGCATTTATTATCCTGTCTTCATTAGATGAGTCATATGATCAGCTGGTGACCAATTTAGAAATTCTTCCTCAAGCAGAGCTAACAGTAATTAATATAACGAGCAAACTGTTGGAAGAGGAACAAAAGAGAAAAGATAACAAACAGCTCCGAGACTCCAAACTCACTAATCAACGTGATAAGCTGAAAGAAAGTGAGGAGGAGGGGGACACAGCTGCAAGCATTCATTCTGGAAAACGCTGTTTTTCCTGTGGCTCAAGAAAACATCTGATGAAAGACTGTAAATTTAAGAAAGGAAAAGAAAAACAAACCAGACGCAAGAGAGAAACACTAAGCCTGACTGAGGAAATTTATAACTCTGAACAGGGTGAAGAGTGGATTGTCGACTCAGGAGCAACTGCCAGCATGTGTAAGAGCAAACAGCTAATATTTAACTACCAACCTGTATCCAACCAACAAGTATGCTTAGCAAATGGTGTTAGTGCTAAGGTACTGGGAAAAGGTAAAGTGAAATTGCCTTATATTGCTAGACCAATAGATGTTTTACATGTTCCAAATTTGAAGCATAATTTACTTTCTGTGAGTTCATTAGCAAAGAATGGGTTTGTTAGCACTTTCTATGAGAGTAAATGTATAATAACTAGCAAGAACAATGAAAAATTGAATTGCTATGCTAGAAATAATTTATATAGACTAAACTGTACTAAGGCTAACAATGTCTATGAGAACAAATGTATACACAAAGATTGTATTCATTTATGGCATCAAAGACTTGGACATGCAAACTACAAAACACTTAGAAAAACAATTGAAAACTCAGTAGGAGTTAATCTAAAACAATGTAATGAATATGTGAATTGTCAAGCATGCCAATTAGCCAAGAGTAAGAAAGCTCCTATAATGAAACATAGTGATGTACAAGTGAAAAATATATTAGATTTGGTGTCAATTGATGTAATTGGACCCAAAAGTGCATCATTAGGAGGAGCTAGATACATTCTCTCTATCCAAGACCAAAAGTCCAGGTTTGGATACTGTTATCTTATGAAAGATAAAAGTGCAGTACATGTAGAGTTTGAAAAATGGCTCAAATTTGTAGAGCGTAAAACAGGGAAAAAGGTTAAGGTGGTACAAACTGACAATGGAACAGAGTTTACAAATGCCAAATTTCAAGCAATATTAAAGAAAAATGGCATTACTCACAGGAGAGCCGCTCCCTATACACCTACTCAGAATGCCTTTATTGAAAGAAGGGGCCAAACTCTGCAGAACATGGCTGAGGCAATGATTAGGGGGAGTAATCTATCAGAGAAATATTGGGGTGAAGCTACACTTTGTGCGAATTTTTATATTAATATTCTTTGGCACAGTGGAATAAACAATATACCCTACACAGTTTGGACTGGGAGAAAACCAAATTTAAAATTTTTACACGTATTTGGATCTCCTGCATGGGTTCACATCCCAAAAGAAATAAGGAGAAAGGGAGAGAAGAAAGCCAGGTTGATGTATTTCCTTGGATATCAACAAAATAGGAGAGCATTTAGGTTTGGGTTGCCAAATACCAACAAACTTGTAATAAGTAGCAGTGCTTCTTTTAATGAGCACAGTAACTGGGACAAAATATGTAAACCCCCAGAAACAATAATTAAATTGCATGAAAGGAATGAAAGTAGTGAAGATAGTGCAGATGAAAGTGACTCACAAACAGAGCAAGAAATTAAAGGAGAGGTAGAACCTGAGGAAATGCAATCAGATAAAGAAATTCCATCCAACTCAGAAAGGAGGGAAACTCTAGAGGAGGACAGAGAATTACCTAGGAGGTCTAGCAGAGAGAGAAAAACTCCAGACAGGTACAAGCCTGAGACCTATTACTGTCTCAATGTGGCTGAACCAGAGACATATGATGACATATGTAATATGCCTGAGAAAGAACAAATAAAATGGAAAGAGGCAATGGAGAAGGAGTTAAATTCATTAAAACAACTGAAAGTTTATGAGGAGGTGAAACTGCCTGAAAAATCAAAAATAATTGGTTCCAGATGGGTATTTAAAAGGAAGGTGGATGCCGATGGTAATGTGAGGTATAGAGCAAGGTTAGTGGCAAAAGGATATGCACAAACTTCAAACGACTATGATCAAGTTTTTGCACCGGCTCTAAGACCAGAGACATTGAGATTTGCTTTAACCTATGCAGCCAAGCATAATCTCATGACCAGGCATGTTGATATAGAAACAGCCTATTTATATGCTGACCTGAAACACATAATTTATATGGAAATTCCACCAGGAATTGAAAGTGAAGGTAAATGCTGGATATTGAAAAAAAAGTCTATATGGTCTCAGACAAAGTGGCCATGAATGGAACCAACATTTAACTAAAACTTTAAAAGATAATGGTTTTGTGCAAGGAAAGGCTGACCCTTGTTTATTCATAAATGAGAGAACACAAGCTATAATATTAGTATTTGTGGATGATCTAGCCATATTTACCAAAGGTAAGAAAGAGGCTGAAGAAATAATCCAAATGTTAAAGAGACACTACAAATTGAGAGATTTAGGAGAAATAAGTAACTACTTAGGAGTAGAAATAGAAAGAAGTAAGAAAGGATTTAAAATAGCCCAAAAGAGCAAAATATTAAAACTCCTAAAACAGTATAAGATGGAGGATTGTAAAGGTGCAGCAACTCCAATGAACATAGAGTTCGAGAAAGAAGATATTAGTGGCCCAGATTGTGATATTGATGTATATAGATCACTGGTAGGCAGCTTACTATATTTGAGCAGATGGTCAAGGCCAGACATCTCTATAGCTGTAAACCTGCTATCTAGGAACGTGAGTAAGCCGAATGAAAGGCATATGCAATCAGCAAAAAGAGTACTTAGGTATTTAAAGGAAGCACAAAATAAAAGGCTAAATTTAGAACCAGTGGGAGAACTGTCTATCACTGCTTATGCCGATGCAAATTATGGTAGTGATTTAACAACCAGACGATCAACATCAGGCATGACTGTGCATTTGGGAGGAAGTTTGATAAGCTGGAAGACAGCTAGACAGAAATTTATATCGTTGTCTTCTGCCGAATCTGAGTATGCAGCATTATCTGAATTGTGTACAGATCTAGTATTCTATAAACAATTGGCACAAGATCTGGGTGTGAATATAAAATCACAAATAAAGGTTTTTGAAGATAATCAAGCTGCCATACAAATGGCAAACTCACCAAATGTAAAAAGCAGATCTAAACACACAGATATCAGGTACCAAAATGTAAAGCAAAGTATAGAAAATGGTTTAATTGAACTGGTATACTGTGGAACAGAAAATAACAAAGCTGATTGTTTGACAAAAGTATTGGGGCCAACTAAACATAACAAAGCATGTGAAATGTTGGGAATGATATAAAGTATGTATGTGAATGTAAAAAAGAACTCTGTATATGTTCAAGGCAATGTACAATGTATGTAACAGAATTGCTATAAACAATTGGAGGAGATTGACAGGTCTCAAAGTCAACCTAGGGAATTGTTCATTGCAATTCAGTGGATAAGTTGTTACAGGATCAGATTTAGTAAGCAACATGTAACAAAGGAGCACAGCTGAGTTAATTGAGGCAGCTGTGGGACAACCAATTTGATTGGAGAAACCAAGAATAAAACTAGCCAAGCTTACAGAGACAAACTGTTGGGTAGTTTGGGTAGTTGGGCTGTTGGATAGTTTGGGTGGTTGTACTGTTGTGTTGCTGGTGATTGTGTTGCTGAGAGCTGTATATTCTGCATTGTTGGATGAAGACTTGCCATATTGCAAGGAGAAGATCCTGGAGGAAGACTATCTCCGTGGTGAGAGGAGAAGACTTCGTGGATGCTGGACTATTTACATTGGTAACAATCTTTGGTTACTGAAAACTGTAATTTACCATTGCTAACTGAAGAACTACTGTGAATGACCAGGACTGTATAAAGACCAAGAGAAGCTGTATTTACCCCTGTATATATGGACTTTAATGTAAATAATATTTTCAACACCACAACAGTGTCTGTTTGGTTTAATCTCTGGGCAGTTCACTTCACCATTACGCCCCTGGCGTAGTCTGGTAACGCAGCACCTCTGCCTGCATTTGTGTTTCTAAATTCATCCCCCCCTCCTTTCCCATTCTCTCAATTGGAAACAGAAATAGCCGTAACTTGGTGGAATTCAGAAGTTGAGGAGTCACTTCCAAAGAGTACTTGGGAGCCACTTAGACGGGGACATTGGCCAAGGCTGACAAGAATTTCTGTAACATCGCACCCTCATACATTGCACTGGTTGACTTTGTTTCTGTTGTTCACATGGATATATTGTTGGAATTATCCTGCAGTGCTCAACTAAGAGCTTTGAAAAACAGTGCATTCTTTTTCTAAACGGGAGCTGGGCCTAGGGATCGGGGCCTGAAGAAAGCAAGGCCAGTTACAGGCCTAATGTGATGGTCACACAAGGCAGAAGCGAGATGAAATAATGCAAGTGGAAAGGCTATCTAAATAAACAAACAGGACTGCCAGCTGAACAAAATACAGTGGAAATCCATGGAAAAAGACTGGATCAGAATATTTTTATTCTCCTTCACCAACAGCCGGCACACACCACAGTTTTCTTAATACTTAAACTTCTACCACGGACTGCTCAGTCCTGCCAACTCAGGGGCAGCTACACTTCGTCCTGGAGTTCGTGTGTGAGGCCAGATGCCCCTTTGCCAAGCTTCTGCTTCAGCTCCCAATCTCCTTCCTTGTATTCCAATGGAAGGTCCTTATGTTGTGCAGTAGACACACACACACAGCCCTGATTCCAGCCTATTAAACAAGAGGTTTCCATCAATGCTCACTTGCTGTTTTTCCCTTGGAGAGAGAACATCCCATCATAGCACGAACCCGTGTGTCCATGTCACAGCAATTCTGAGGTGAGCATTTGGGACCTTCCGGGCTCCTTTTGAGTTTGTTTTCTGGGGTTATTCGCCTGCACTTCCCATCATCCCTAATCAATCTAACCAGTAGTGAGGAATGTTGGGAACTCCAGTCCAGGAGTGTCTGCCACAGTCTTTCCCAGAGTGCCCCCCCATCCTTCCCTCCCTTCTTTTCTACCCAGCAAAACAACAGCCTCTGAGTCAAGTGGGAAAGTCCCGGGTTGTTCCCACAGCACCAACGGTCAGAGCATTTCCAGTTCTTTTTCTGTGTTTCTTTGTTATCTTTGGGGGGAGCAGGGTGAGGTGAAAAGTGCTTCACTGGATTCTCAAACTGGAAAAAAAAATTGAGAAAATTACAAAAATGGGCAAGCTGTAGCTTTCAAAGTGATAGCTACGTTGTTCTGAGCAAACCTATTAGAGAGGGGGAAATAACAAACACAAAGCTACCCAAAATAAGAGACAAAAATGTCTAACCTGTACAAGATAGGCTAGCAGAGCCTAACTTGGCCACCACTTTAAAAATGAGAAGTATGAAAGGCAGGGGATTCAGCAGAATGGTGGAGATCCAGCAACCTCATGAAGTTTCCCCAGGTACAAATAGACACCATGTTCCTTACGTTACAGTGAAAAACACTTTATAGTCCACATGTCCCACCGACTGTGGTGAAAGATTATGCAACACTCTCCAAACAATTAGTGAACCACCTAATCAGCATCCTATACAGCAAAGAAATGAAAACCTGGAAAGATACTGCAGATCTCGAACGACAACTACAGAATCAGCCCTCTGCATTGGAGAGTGCACAAACATGAACTCAGAATCACAGAATAATGTAGGATCATAAGGGAGATGTGGTCCTTGATACAGCTTGATAGGCTAGAAACAAGAATTATAGAAAAATGGAGTTGGAAGGGGCCTCTAAGGTCATGGAGTCCAACCCCTGTTCAATGCAGGCATCCAAGTCAAAACAGATCTCACAGAAGTTTGTCCAATTATCTCTTGAATGCTTCCAGTGTTGAAACAACGTTGAAACGCTCTCCACCTCCTGAGGTCATTGTTTCCATTGTATTGCTCTAACAGTTAAGAATTTTTTCCTAATATTTAGATAAAATTTGGTTTCCTGCTGCTTCAGCCCATTATTACATGTCCTGTTTGCTCCTTTTTGCCCTATTTAAAGATAGGGACAATGTTAGCCCTCCTCTAGTCATCTGGCTCTCAACCCATCCTCCATGACTTAAAAAAAAACCTGATAGAGGTTCTGTGATCTCTTCAGCCGGTTCCTTCAATATCTTGGGATGCATTCTTCCGGCTTCAGGGATTTGAACACATTAAAAGTAGTGAGGTACTCCTTAACTCTTTTTTTTATCAATCTCAAGCTGCAATCCTATCCCCATCTTTTTCCCAGCACCACAGAAAGAACAACACTGCATGACTGCTCCTGAAGGTCAGAACAAGGAACCGGACTTCCATATCAAGCACTTCCACCACAGTGCTCAGAGATCATCACCGAGCAACAGGACTTGCCACACCATCTCAGCTGGACAGAACGAGATGCCATCCATCACCTCAAAAACAATCCCAACATTGTCTTCGAAGAGGTGGATAAGGAGCTGGGTGATTAGTGTGTCTTGTTGTGGGTGTATTGTTGTGATAAGGGGGAGAGATTATCTGTCACTGTGATTGATGGGTGTCATGAGCTGGTCTTTTGTGTGTAGTGATCACTGGTCCTTGTGGCTGGGTAGAATTCATTGACCTTTTGTACACTGTATTTTTCAGAGCCGTAAACAAGTTTTGTTGAGTTTCAAACTTTCCTCTTTTTTGTTGAAGTTCTGCTGGTGCTTGTGGATCTCAATGGCTTCCTTGTGCAGTCTGACGTAATGATTGCTGGTGTTGTCCAGTATTTCAGTATTTTGAAATAGAATTTCATGTCCTGCTTGTTTTAGGGCATGTTCAGCTACTGCAGATTTTTCTGGTTCTTTTAGTCTGCAGTGTCTCATGTTCTTTGATTCTGGTGTGGATGCTTCATTTTGTGGTTCCAATATATACCTGGCCACAAGGTATATACCACAAAATGATATCGGCAAGGAGCCCACAGTGTGCTGTCCTCCAGGGTGACTGCCCCCAGAGAAGACCGCGGCTGATAGAGGGGGTTCTAGTGGAGACTGAACAAGAACAACAAACGGAGCGACGGGCTTTGGAGGTTTGCTTGGCAGATGATGAAGGGGTGGAGCGAGATTTGATTATCTGGGAGGAGGTCTTAAATGAGGGAGAGACTGCACAGGCTTTTCAGATAACGGTTGAACCACAGAAAGAGAGGGTAGAGAAAACAGTGCAGACCGAACCAGAAGGAGAGCACGAATGTCTTGTCAGGCTGCTGAAAGAATTCCCTAACCTTCGCACTGGAGGTGGTCTTCTACCAGACCCTGTGGGAAAGAATGCTGCTGAAGGCAAACTTGAAGCCTTAGAATGGACGGTGGTCATTTACCCCCACAACCAGCGTGGGGGACGGAGGGTGATTTGTCCCAGTCCCTCTTTAATACAACAACAACTGTGCGAGGGGGACTGGGCGAGGCATCCCTGTTGTGGGACGATCTGCACGGTCAGGACCACCCCGTTGAGGCCAATGACGGATCGCAAGCGGTTTGGGCCAGCCCCAATATAAGAAGTGAGTGGACTACACCTGAATTGAGGGTTAAGAGTTATAAAGTTCTTCCTAAGTTGAGTTTGATTGATCCGTTTGAAGCTGTGGAACAAGAAGTTTTGATTAATAAAAAAGAATCTGTTAAAGGTTCAAGCCAGCCTTGGGGGGGCCGCCCATGGAGAGAAGCAAACCCATTCACAAACTGTCTTTGGCCATAACAGCAGATAACATTTTGCTGCATTGCTGAGCAAGGAATGGGGGGAGGGGAGAAGAGAGATTGAAGACTGAGGAGAAAAGGGAAGAAAAAGGCAGAATGAGGGAGTTACCCCACCCGCTGGCAGCTGCCCCTTCTCTGCCAGGAGAGTTTGCTCTTCACTGAAATGGAAAGCAGCTTGAGCAGGGTTTTCCAACAGTCCATGGGGTAACAAAGAGTCGGACACGACTTAACGACTAAACAACAAAACAACAACCTATTATTAATGATAGATGTCCAGGCCATATGTCATTTTAGAAGAACCAAATAGAAATTGTTTATTGATACAGGTGTTGACAGAACAAGCAATGTTGTTCACTCAAACAAACATTCTTCTTTATCCACCATCAACCACAGCTCTCCCACCCAAACTCCAAAACTCTCTCAGTTCTCTAATTCAGGGGTCCCCAACCTTGGGCCTCCAGATGTTCTTGGACTTCAGCTCCCAGAAACCCTGGCCAGCAGAAGTGGTGGTGAAGGCTTCTGGGAGTGGTAGTCTAAGAACATCTGGAGGCCCAAGGTTGGGGACCACTGCTCTAATTAACACTCTAATTCTCCATCTCAAAACCCTATCTAAACCTTATCTAAAACTCCCCCCTCCTTCTGCTGAGTCTCTTATCCCTTTTGACTCTGCCCCCTCCAGCACTCCCATTGGTCTATGCAAATAGCAAATGAATATTCATGACCTGGGTGAACGCCACAGTGTGTTGTTGTTTTTTTAACCCCCCTGTCTGTATGAATAAGATAGTTTCCTTTACAATCTTGCTAATAAAGCCAAAGTCATTTCCTCTGGCAAAACTCTGGTCTCACAATTAAAACATGATTAGAGAACAAAAACAAAACACCACTTCCTGATTCAACATCTTCGCATTTCAAAACACCTCATCACTCTGGCCATGGTCAGGATGTTTATGTAATCTACGCTCTTCACATGCATGGCTAGTTGTAATCTGTTGTCGCTTTTAAAGATCATTATCTGTGCCTGTGTCCTTCTTCACCTGATCCATCTCCCCACAACCATGTCCACTGTGTGTAGAAACCTAGGGCTAAATATTTCATTCTCTGAGTCAGAAGACGTTGGTTGTCCTTATGAAACCTCACACTGAAAAAGAATTTATTGGTCTTTAGATTATCACAGTACTTTGTTTTCATTTTTGAGTGTGTAGTGAAAATCCTTTAATTGCTGAATGAACTTGAGGACACAGTGCCTCTGAGCATGTTCTGGCCATTTTTTCTCCATGGCAAAAACTGTTTTCGAAAGGTATCAGTGTAAAGATCTGTTTCTAACCATGTACAGACAGCACAGTGCATTATATTCCTCTGACAAGACACAGCCATATTTTTTCCTGTCCTGTCACAGAATCTTGGTGACAGTTTTTTAATTGCTGGGGTGAGAACTGTGGCAGATACAGTGTTCCTCCTTCTCTGGGATGTGGAAATTCTAGCCTGAGATGTTTAAATGTTTCGAACTAGGTGACAAAGATGATTCTGTGAAGGGATCAGGCGAACGTTTGAGGCAGGGGCTGCCAGGATCATGCCGCCATTTTGTGTCCCCTCCTTTCTGCCCAGCAGGACCTGCACAAAATGGCTTCCGTTCCAGCCACATTTCAACTTAAAACGCTTCAGATCAAGAGTCTTGTTTCGGGCGAGGCCAGAAACCGAAAGCTGCAGCCGTGCACCAGTTACGCTGCTTCGCTTGGGAGCAATTGAGAAAATATCTGCCAGAGAAGCTACGCTCACCAGCCACCCAGGGAGCCCAAGGTCCATGCCAAAAAAAAAAAAAAAAAAAAAAAAGCTGCCCTGGGCCAGGCGGAAAGCAAGCTAGCAAATTTGCTTCCCTCACAGGTGCCTCAAACACACGGCGACAGGCTGAACTCTCTTGAAACCTGAGTTGTGAGGGGAAAAGAGCCACATCCTGTGTGTTTGTGGTGGCACCGTGATTCAGGATTTGCTGCTTAAAAGCAAGCAAAATGCCTGCTTTGCTTTCCAGTTGAGATTCTCTTTGTTTCTGTCAACCCTTGTGCAGTGAGGGCTGTTTTTGTTGATGAATTATATATTAATATAATGTATAATATTCAGTTTACTCGACATCCAGGTTTGCGGGAAGGATCTGACAACATTCACTCTCATCCCGCTCCTGTAACCACCCTGTAAAGTTGGTCAAGATGAGATGAGACACGTCTCAACATTGTGTGCGGGATTGGAAGCCAGATTTTCCTTATCAGCACTGGACATATATAAAATAAGAAATAGAATTCATAACAGATATAGGACAGCTAATAAGGCAGAACATACAGTATAAGGAAATACTGTATAGTTTTTTTCATCGTGCATGACAAGAAGGGGGGGTGGATTTCTTATACAGCAATCAAAAGCTGCAGGTGCCCATGAAATGAAAGTTTTAATAGACACAATTTAAGCATGAGTGATGGACCGTGAAGCTGATGCAAAATTTTAAAAATATCAGATTAAAAGTTAGCTTGAATAATACTCTCAAATGTTCTATAGTCTCTCTCTCTCTCTCTCCCACCAGATGCACCTTTAAAATAAAGATTTTCATACTTTTGACATTTGAAGAAAATGGGCAACAACTGGTAGTGCTAATGAAGTCATCATCCTGAAAAGGAAGTTGTTAAATTTAGACATCAAAATTTTGGCTATATGTCACAGCAGCAGAATTAATGCCACATAGCAAAAGATGGGGAGGGAAAGAGCTGTGAGCTGATGAGAGATGGGGTGAAAGAAAATGGATAGGTAGAGAAAAGGGAAGTTTTCTCTTCAGTAACCTTCCTCCTCCTTTTGCCCCACCAACCCGGACTTACTTTTAACTATAAACATGATGGGTTTTTTTCATGATTCTCCACTGCTCCCTGCTGGAGAGCAGCAATAAAATAAAATAAAATAAATCAGGTGGTTTCCAAGAAATCAGACAAAGGCAGAGGACGGTCTGAGCAAGTCACGAGGCCCCCATGAGTATTTTCACACACCCCCACACAACTCAAACCATGTTGCCATTGGCATCTGGTGTATGTTTGGAAGAGAGGGAATAGGATATAAAAATAAGAAGATCCTTGAAGAACAATTATCACCATAGCAAAGGGTGAAGGGTGCCAGAACTAATTTCTTTCCATTAACCTGTCTCTGATATTTTTTCAATTAACCAGGGTCAAGGAAATCCAATACTGTATATACAGTGGTGCCTTGCTTAATGAGTGCACCGTACAACAACGAAATCGCATAGCGATCCCTTTTTTGGGATCGCTAATGTGATCGCTCAACGAGCTTTAGATAGGGCGAAACTCGCTTTGCGAAGATCGGTAAGCGTTTCGCTTACCGATCTTCGCAAAACGAAGCCCCGACGATCAGCTGTTCGGCGGACAAAATGGCCGCCGGAAGCCCCAAAATGGCCACGTGCAGCGTTTTCATGCCCTCCCCTCGCTTAACGAGGGCGCGAAAATGGCTGCTGGCCATAGGAAACTTCGCTGAACGGTGAGTTAAGGAGCCTTTTGGAACATATTAAACAATGTTTAATGCGTTCCAATGGCTTTCCCTGTCCCGTTCAGCAATGTTTCGCTATAGCGAAGGTTAATCCGGAACGGATTAACCTCGCTATGTGAGGCACCACTGTATTTGATTATTTTCAGCTGAAAGCAAGCAAAGATAATAGACACAACTTTGCCCATCAAACTTGTGGAGAGCAGCGTGCTGTGCTCATTACAGAATATATTTTTATAAGTTTAAATGAGAAGAGGGAGGCAAGGGGTGGGGAGAAGGAGGGGGAAAGGAGAAGGAGGTTCTGCAGGTGTTGGGACTGTGGACAATAATTCATTCTTCCCGTTTATATATTGCGGAATGGCACAGCTGAGAGAAGATGCCATATATTACGCTGGAAGAAGGAGAAACAAATACATTCATCGTCATGGAGAAACAACTAAGGGGTGGTCTTGTGTCACCAGAGGTGATACGAGGTTCCAGTCGGCATCCTGGTTTGTTGCTGAGTTGAATTACAATGTGTGTATCATTCTTACCAGGCCTGCTATTTGTGAGGAGGCAAAGCAGCTTCGCCCCCAAATCTGGGACACTGATGGGGTGTCATTGACCCGAAACACTTTTTTACTTCAGTATGGCTGTTTAATGACAGAACTCATCAAATAGCAGAGCCTCTGTCCAACACTTTTGAACCCCCCATCATCCAGTCATTCTTCCCCTTACGAACAGGAAAATAGGCTTTCAGTGGTGCATCAGCGCCCTCTGGTGCCCAGAGCAAGCGACGCCCTTTCTTTTTCTCCCCTGATTTTCCAGAAAAGGCAGCTCTGCTCTGCAGACCTTGAATCTCTCCTTTAAAAATCCCCTTCCGGCACTTTCTTATCTAACACTGGGGCTGGTGAGCAGTCCATGGCCATAGACGGCATATTTCCACACCCATAGTCCGACTGTCCACTTCCCCAGCAAGTTGCCGCAGGAAGAAATTAATCCGAAGATTAACGGATTAATCTCTTCCAAACATTAACGGAGAAACTGCATCTGCTGAATGTTTATCTGCCTTACAACTCTTTAAAAAAACAGGACCGAAGCATACATGTTTACGTAAAGTATCTAGTTGTTCTTACAGTCTATGCTGTCAAATTGCTTCTGCTTTATGGCAACTTTGTGGATGAGGGGCCTCCAGAAGGTTTGGTCATTAACAGCCCATCTTGCAAGTCACCCATCTTGCAAATTAGTAACTGTGGCTTCCCTAACGAGTAAATCTGTCTCGTGTTTGGACTTTTTCTTCTCCTGCTGCCTTCAACTTTTCCCATTTATTTTGTAATTATTTGAAAAGTTTAGGAAGACTCTCTCATCACCCTTTCAAGTTGATTGTTTTCATTAAGATCAACCATGGAAGTGTCCCAGAAGGCTGAAGTGTCTTGCCTCTGTAATTTCTGTTTGTTTAAATATTCCTACAATAGGCTTCTATCCCTTTATGGTTCTGATACAACACATACATTCATAAGGGATTCCCACAAGCTGACACTTGTGAGAGGAAAAAAACTCTTACTGTGAACACATCCTTCTCAGAGACAGTGCACGGTGGTATACCTGGGAAATTTATTTATTTATTTATTTTTATACTGCAGTAAGGTCGGGCACCAAAACCCAGAGGGTGCGATACTCTGCAGCCGGAAGGACATAAACTCACCGTCCCCGAGTGTGTATCTCGCAATCTGGGAGAAAAAATGAGAGAATTGTTCCTAACTGCTCCTCCCCAGAAAGAAGAGAACAAAAAACAGGCAGGTCAACCTGGCTGTGCCGTGCTCAGGCCTAGCCATTCCTCTGTCCACGTCAATCTCACAAGACCCAAACTAGAGAAGCACAGTACTGAGGACCCAGCGACCAATCTCTACCTAGTTACAGCTCTGGGACCTTACCAGGGGTGGAGGAACAACCAACTCGGTATCCAAGTGCTCCAACCCAACGAGCTTTCCAGAGAAGTCCTGAACAATTATTCTTTACAGTATGGATAAAAAATGGCAATAACACATAATAATACCACATTCTCTGTTTATTTCTTCAATGGGCCTACTCTTGGTTGTGAATTAATACTACTTTTCAGCCAATTCTTCTAGCTTTTTGGGTGGCTGTGTTTGTTTCATTTTTGGACGTCATGTATCCTCCCCTTCAGTAAAAAGAAAGTGTTCCCAAGTCAGATTACAAAATGAATATCAAATGGGCGAACACCCAAGTCACTGATAAGTCACAGCATCGCTGTTTATGCAGCACTCCAATACAGAAAATTCCTTTTGGTTGATTTGATCTTGTTAGTTCTTCTGCTTCTTTCCAACTTCTTGAGTCTCTCCCTTGTCCATTCAAAGCCAACTCTTTACTGTACAAGTAACACCTGCAGCCCCTAAAAAGCTCTCAGCTCACCCAAGGCTACCCAGGTTGGCTCTTCTTCCAGGAGGCACAGGTAGGACTCGAACTCCCAACCTCTGGCTCACCAGCTGGAGGCCTAAACTCCCTGAGCAATCAAGTCAGCTTCTTTGCAATCAAAAGGGACCACAAATATAAACTAGCAATAGTCAGTTTGGAGTCACTGAAGAAGTCACAGTGAAAGAAAGGAGAATCCAGAAGGAGCTGCTTTCGTTGCTGGAAGGCCCTCATTCCTGGACGACAAGGGTCACTCTACAAAAAAGGAGAAATAGGAGATGAGGTTGAAGGATGAACCTCTAAGAATTAACCCCACATTTAGACAGAGGAATGACATCTCTCTCTCAGGAAGAAAAAGAAGCAGATGGGGACAGGTGTGTGTCCTCACTGTGATCTTGTAAACTGTTGGGAAGAAGCTTCAGTCCAACCCACCTTTGCCGGTGCTGTCTGACCCAGAGTCACTTGCTGAAAAAGGAAAGGAAAGGAAATCAGGATCTTTGAAGTGGTCTCCTCTTTTTCTCCCTTTCTCTCAAACATGAACCAAGGCCATCCCAAGCCATTTGGCTGCTTGGAGCGAAAGACAAGATACCGCCGTCTCTTCAATCTTCATACAATGGTTACTAACAACAGAGGCAGGTCCCGAGCACCCTCCTTCCATGCCTTGATTGACTCCTTCCTGTCTGCAACCCGGTGCGCGGCTGCACTTCATTTTGAGGGCCAGACGCCTCTCCTTGCAACTCACAGATCCGAAAAATGGCCTGGCCGGACACAGAACAGGGATCCTTTTTTAGGGGTACTGAAAGCTCCCTGAGAAGGCAGGGGCTTCCCTGACACCTCAAAGAACAAGAAGCCAAATGGGATTTATACTTCCGTAAGGAAAATGGTGTAAGTTGCAGCAATGCATGCACAAAACGAACAAGGTGCTGGTCGCGTTTCTGACTGCGCCCAGGATTGGATGCACGCAGCCGGTGACACAGCCACCCCTGCATTAATTAGCAACAAGATGGGATAAAAATACTTTCTATATAAAAAAATACATACACCTCAGCTGGCTCTCCTTCATCTCAGAGGTCAAAAGAGGGAGGAATCACTGACCTGAGGCGGCTCGGTACCCATCTCGCCATTTCTCTGCAGAGAAAGAAACAAAGAGACTCATCGGTACCAGCCCTCGAGGTCATCCAGTCTCACCCTCTGCCCTCCAGAAGCCCACCCCCTATGTCTTTGTGGTTGGCTTTTTCTTAAGGGCCTCTGTGACCTCCACCCAGGTCATGAATATTCATATGCTATCTGCATAGACCAATGGGAGTGTTGGAGGGGCGGAGTCACGAGATATAAGAGACTGAGCAGGAGGAGCGATCGGGAGTTTTAGTTGCGGAGATTGAAAGTTTTGGAGTTTGGGCAAAGGTGCGGTGGTTGAGGGTGGATGAAGGAGGAGGTTTGTTAAGAGTTAACAACATTGCTTGAACTATCATCACATGTAATAATAAACAACTTCTGTTTGGTTCTTTTAAAATGACACATTGCCTGGACCTCGATCATTAATACAGTGGTGCCTCGCTTAACAAGAATAATCCGTTCCAGCAAAATCGCTGTAGAGCGAAATCCTCATTAAGCGAAATAAAAAATCCCATTGAAACGCATTCAAAACCCATTCAATGTGTTCCAATGGGATGAAAAACTCACCGTCCAGCGAAGATCCTCCATGGGGCGGCCATTTTCGGTGCCTGTAAAGCGAGGAATCCATCCAAAAACACATTAGGGAGCCATTTTACACAGTGGGCGGCCATTTTGAAGCCGCCGATCAGCTGTTTTAAAAATGTCGTAATGAGAAGAATTGGTTCCTGAAGCAGGGAACCAATCGTCGCAAAGCGGATTTTGCCTATTAAAACATCGTTTTGTGATCGCAAAAGTGATAGCAAAACAGTCATCGTATAGCGGTTTTATCATTTAATGAGGCAATCGTTAAGCGAGACACCACTGTAATAGATAATGTCAGTTACTGTTGTTGTTTATAGGACATGGATAGACAGTATGTGGGGCCAGATGGCATGGCCGCCTATCTTCCTCCTCTCTCTCTTTGTAGAATCATAGAATAGTGAAGTTGGAAGGGGCTATAAGGTCATCAAGTCCAACCCACTGCTCAATGCAGGAATACAATCAAAGCATATCTGCCAGGTGATAATCCAAGTTTCGTCAGCTCTGGTAAGGAAATGGCTGGGTCGCGGAGGGCGCGGCAACCCAGCAAGATCCCTATACCATCCCTGGCCCCAATCAACATGTGGATGGCCTCCAGACCCGGCTTCACCACCAAAGAGCGCCTAATAACCTCCAAGGTATTTCTATAGACAATGGCTAGTCTAGTCTCCCCCCGCCCACCCCTCCAGTCTACTCTGGTGTTGGACTGCATAACCTGGATAGAATAGTAATAATAATATATAATGGTAGTCAATTCTGACTTATGGTGACCCTTTTCAGGGTCTTCCAGGAACAGAATATTTAGCAGTGGTTTTTCCTTCCCTTCTACTGGAGGTATTTTTGAGATGGTGCAGCTTGCCCAAGGCCACCCAGGCTGGCTCTTCTCTTGAGGAGCCCCAGTGAAGAATTCAACTCCTAGCTTCTGGCTATCCAGTTTGCAGGGATATAATAATAATAATAATAATAATAATAATAATAATAATAATAATAATAATAATAATAATAATAATAATAATAATAATAATAATAATAATAATAATAATAATAATAATAATAATAATAATAATAATAATAATAATAATAAACAACAAAAATAAATAAATAAATAAAGACAGACAGACAGACAGACTTGGGCACAGATAGAAGGGAGAGAAAAGGAACCAAGGATCCCACCTCACAGGCTACACTTGGCAGGATGATCTGCTCCTCCAGCCAAAGGAAGAGCTCCCCACCCCCACCTCCACAAATGCACCCACAATTTACTCACTGATTTGCACAGTAGCTCCGACAACAACCACCGCAGCAAAGACGGCTCCTGTGGTACCCAAAATAATTGGCCAGATAAGGGATGCTGTGGGGGAGGGAGGAAATGGGGAAGGAAGAATAAATCATTGAAAGAGACCCTGGAAAACATTATCCGGTTACGGGGAAAACCTGTGGCATGGCAGAACCAATGGAGAGCAAAGAGCAGTCATCACCTGGAATGTTGTGATACAGAAGGCCTAACTAGCTAAGATTTTACTATGTTACAATGAGCCATCAAGTTGGCACCAACCTATAAGAACCCTAACGTGGCTTTCAAAGGAAGTGAGGTATTTAAGGAGGAGTTGTGGGTTTTTCGGGCTCTTTGGCCGTGTTCTGAAGGTTGTTCTTCCTAACATTTCGCCAGTCACTGTGGCCGGCATCTTCAGAGGACAGCACTCTGTGCTCTGGTGTAGTTTGCTTGGGAGTGGAGTATTTATGGCTGTGAGATAGGCTTTTGTCCTATTCAGGAGATGGGTGATTAGTGTGTCTTCTTGTGGGTGTATTGTTGTGATAAGGAGGAGAGATTATCTGTCACTGTGATTGATGGGTGTCATTAGCTGGTCTTTTGTGTGTAGTGATCCCCGGTCCTTGTGAGCCCAAAAAACCCACAACAACCATTAGATCTTCGTGAATATATGTAAGGAGTGCTTTTACCAGTTCTACTCCACAATAATGTAAATCTATCACTGGTAAATGTTATCCTGAAACCAATAGTACCTATTTACATTACGTCACCGTAAAAACTGCATTTGGCCATTACTGAGGTTGAAATTAAACTATTAACCACCATTATTGGTCGAGGATCTCTGAGGACCACCCACCCCCTCCTCGATTGCTGGCAAGGTTTGCATGAATCCTTCATGGTTGGAGGTGGGACAAGAGGCAGATGGCTGCCTAACAATGCAGGCGCATTTCCTGCCCTGCGTCCTAGGAAAACACTACCAGCCCTGGATGAAAATTCTACACAAATAAGAGTACAAATAAGAGGATGAAAATTCTACACAAATAAAGTATCTCCACTAGTATAGGCAGAAGGTGCTAGATTTTACAACTTCAAATGCTACCTTGTAGCTTGGTTGGCTGGGAAGGATCTTTATAGGCTGGGAGTAACTGTCAATCTGTCCAGAGACTAACCAATAGTTCTCGCCTGTGTGCCAGAATTCTGAGAAAGCCCCGCCTCTTTGCTCAGGTTCTTTTCCCCTGAGAGAGTTTATTAATATCCATTGATGGTGTTTAGCAGAAAATTCTGTTTAAAGTATATTGGAGCAGAGTTGTTAAAAAGCTGTCATATTGCTAGTTAGTTAACTTGTTGTATATATATTTATACTTGTAACTAAAATGAAACAGTTTGTTCTTTATACTAATGTGTCAGATTGTGTCACTGAGACTGTAAGTACCAGTTAATGAGAAAGGGGTGCATTATCTGGGAACTAGTAACTACTGTTCTTCATGAGTCCTGGCACGTCTGCTGCACAGTTGAGGAAAGTTAACCACAAAGAATTACAAAGGTTTGCAACAGAAGGGTGGTGGCAAAGTTGTGCGTTTGTGCATTTGTATGATTAGAAGGTAGTGGATTTTCAAAACTCAGCATCCAAATTATTTGCCTAAGAACACACCTGGAGATGAAAACATCTCTACTGATAAATCACCCTGCTTTCCCCAAACTTGGGGTTCCTCACCTGGTTCCTCCCAGGCCAAATCCAGAGGCTCCTGCAGCCCGTTATGATCGATGTGGCACCGGTAGCGGTCGCTGTCTTTGGGGTCAATCCTGATACTGAGCCAGGCATGGTAGGTCCCATCTGAGTTGGGGGCCACCGTTCTATGAAAAGTGTCCTGTACCCACACCTCCCCATCCTTCGTCCACAAGGCATCGATCTCCCGAGGGTAGAAGCCATAAGCCTGGCAGACGAGCATTTCCATGCCATCGTAGTCCCCTTTCTTCGTCACCTTCACCACCGGGGCTTCTGCAAAAGAAAACAAAGCAAAAACGATGAGCCCCTTCATCAGAAGCAAAGCCTTTCTTGTGGGTGGCTGGACAGATGGTGTATTTTTAACAACAGGGGTCTGGGCTCCAGTTCTCAGAATCTGTGGTACAGGTATCCAACTGGGGAGCCAGAGGTTGGGAGTTCGATTCCCCGCTGGGCCTCCTTGAGAGGAGCTGGACTCGATGATCCAGAGGGTCCCTTCTAGCTCCGCAGGTCTAAGGTTATTATTATTATTATTAATTTCCCAGCCAGAATTCTGGGAGATGCAGCCCCAAAACAGAAGTCCACAGACTAGCTTTCCTCACTTCTAGGCTGCCTTGTTCGGCCTGGTTCTTTTTTCAAAAACAAGGAAACTACCCCCGTGCTGCCTGGGAATCACAGGGCTTGGGAAATTACAAAGCAACACAAGTTTATGAGGATAAATTGGTTGCTTGTTGACCCAGCATGAGGAGATGTAGAGGGAGGCAAGAGAAGACGGGACTATTTCATCCAGTGCATTATATTTAATGCATTATTCTTTAAATGACCTGAGTAGGAAAAGAGGAAGACCAAAGATGAGATGGATTGACTCCTAAAGGAAGGCACAGGGTTGAGTTTGCAAAAGCCAAGAAGGGCCGTTGAGGACAGGACACCTCGATCACTCTCTCATAGGGTCACCGCATGTCAGAAGCAACTTGACGGCACAGAACAGCAAGTGGAAGGGAAGACAAGGAACCCCAAATCTCTCACTGCCGTAGAGAAGAGCCTTTGATCGCTTCTCAGCAGCCCTGCTGAAATTCTCCCTTTTCCTCAACCCTGAACACGGGTTGCCGTAAGTCAGAATTGACTTGGCAGCACATCGTGGTACCCCTCCCCTTTCTCTTCTTCTCGAGTCTCCCAATCATCTGGAGATGTTCCAGCTTCCCGAGACCCTTCTCTTCATTTTTCTTTTTTTCTCTAGTTAGTTCAAGGCAAAAAGACGCTGTTCTCTTTTCCACTTCGGTTTTCATAGCCACCTCCCAAGGCAGGTGAGGCTGAGCATGTATGATGGACCACAAGGGCTGGTCACTTCAACAGGCCAAGGATGGCCATTCTTCCTCCATTTTAAATGGCTACTCCATGAAGCCCCAAGATGTTCTGATACGAATTCTAGCCTCAGATTTCAAAGGGAGGGAGAAGATGACTGACTGTCCTGCTTGACCCCCATCCCTACATTCAGATGCCAAAGTTGGCCACTTGATTTTGTCATGAGATGGGACATTTCTAACTGGCATCTCTCCCATGTCTCTAGAACCATTGTTGTCATACGCCATCAAGCTGGTGTCTTTCTTTATGGAGTCAATCCTATGTTCCATCTTCCTCTTCTCCTATTGCCTGGTACTTTTCTCACCATGACTGTGTTTTCCAGTGAGATCCAGGCCTTCCCTCCCCAGATAAACTTTCTTCCTCCTCCCTCCCAACAACCCTTTCTCTTGCAAGACGGTGTCCCAACCGCCACTCACCTTCGCTTTGATTGTATCGTTTTCGTAACATCACCAAGTCGCCTCTGAAATTTTCCTCATCATGCTGCAAGATCTGAGTGTACCGGTTGATGTACCGAGGGTCCTCCTCTGCTGCCTTCTTCATCCAGGGAGTCTGGGGTAGCATCTTCCTCGTGATACTGTCATAGCGTGCGAGGAGCTGGTCATCAACATAGGCCACAGCAGTGAAGTGGGGCATCCCCAGGGCGGGTTTTGTCACAGAAGTATACATTGTCCAAAAAGAACGGGAAGAGGAACCTGAGAAGAGAGGGCCAGAGTTGACTGAGGGACACGTGGTCTGAGAGGGCCTGCGCCATCGAGTGCTGCTGAGTTCCACCCCTTCCCACTCCAGCTCCAATTTTGGAGGCCCAACACACATGAGAAGCTCAGTCCGTTATATAGAGGCACAGGCAATATGAAGCCCTCAAGCACACAGGCTCCTGAACTAGGGTCCCAAATAAATACAACTCCCAGAGGGCCAGACCATGATCTGTGCTACCTATGGCTTCTGGGAGTTGTAGTCCAAGGTTTGGAAACCACTACTCTGGTTAGGGCTGGTGAGAATCGTAGTCCAAAACCACCTGGAAATTGCCCACCGGCAGGAAACATAGATCACAGGAGGGCTGCCCCAAGCCATTTCATTGTCTGAGGGAACACAGTCGCTCATTTTATGCACCACCAGTGTTCAGACTGGAAATTTATTATTTGTTTTATCCCTGGCAAGAAGAGAACATACTCTAATATACCGGAGGCATCACACCTCCAGCCGACGTGGAAGCGGCGCCGAAGGAAGCCGCACAGCCAGGTGAGCGCCACTGCCCAGAGGGAAACCATGCCAGAGCAGGAGGTAGTGGGCAGACGGGGGGAGTCTGTCTGGAAGAGGCGCCCGGGCCATTGCCCTTGGCCAGGAACCCTTCGCCTGGAGGAGGCCGAGCGAGAACTGGGAGTTTGCCCCCCCCGAAGGGAGGGGAGCTCTGGAGTAGGCACCCACCCACCCGGATCTGCCCCGGCCCGGTCTCTGGTCCCGGCCCCATTCCCTTTGGCCAGGCTTTGAGGCTCCCTTTCTCTCCTGCTGCCTGGTTCCCAGCTTTTCTAGCCGCTGCCTCTTCAGTTTCTCCCCCGCGCACGGACAGCCCTGGGTGCCAGAGACCTGCGGGAAACCCAGGGTGCTTTTTAAGGTTAGGTGCTGCTTTTTGCTTTTTAAAAACTGTTGTGGGTGGGCTTTGCAGAGTGGGTTTGGGCTGGGGGCTTATGTTTCTGGTTTTTGTTGTTGTTTGTTTTTGTTTGTTTTTTGGGGGGGGCTTGCAGTGTTTTGTTTTTATTTTTTTTTAAAAAAAATGGGGAAGCTGGAACAGATTAATCATGTTCCCATGCAGTCGTATGGGAAATGGTGCTTTGATTTACGACCATTTTCTGGAAGGGATTATGGTCCTAAGTCGAGGCACCACTGTAGGTAGAGAGGGTGGTCATGATATTGCAAGCGAAAATAACTATGTACTGAGAGAACTGTTGATGAATTGCTTATGTATACTGAATATCTGAAAAACCTCCGTTATTACTCATTCTGCTTCACTTCAATAAATAAGTCCTGTTTCTGTTCACAAGACAAGTGTTCTGACAAATATCCTTTATATTGTGGATTGTGATAATCCACTGGTGACAGTGAGAAGAGAAAGCGATGTGAGCTTTCGTGAGGGAAAGACAAGCAGGGGCCACGAGGGTAAACGCTACAGCCACATTTGCTGAAAGTTCATCTTCCATGTAACTATTGAAGAGTGGAGGAAGTCTTTTTCATCCAGTCCCCCTATTCCGATCTCTTAACCAGGAACTTAACTCAGCCTCTGCCCACTCAGACAAAATCAGAATGAGACCCTCTGCAAAAGTACTCTTTAAAAAACACACATTTTTAAAAGGGTAGAAACGGTTTGAGTTAGAAGCTGGCTTAAACCCACAAGATTCTGGCTTAAACCCACAAGATTCTCTCTTTTTAAAAACTGTTCACATCTCCAGAGTTGACCTGTTTGTAAGACGGTTTGCTATCTCTCTCACACACCAGCTTGAGCTTCTTTTGGGGGCTGAAGATGGCAGCATTTAAATTCGAAGAAAAACAGGAAACCACCGCTCAAGGAAGGAAAGATCAACCAATGCAAAGTAACTGCCATCATTCCTTGTCTTGTGATCATGGCAAGAAGGTATGAGGATTTTAGCTATTTGAAGCGGGAAAGCGAAACGTGACACTTCTCACAAACTCTATGTAGTAATGCATGGGGAAGATCAGGGCCGGCTCTAAGGTAATTGAATTATTGTCACTTATTTAATTTAGCTCATTTTCTTCCTCCACTAAAGCTCAAGGTTATAGGTATTTAGCTGGGGAGCCAGAGGGTCAGAGTTCAATTCCACCACTGCGCCTTGTGTGAGAAAAGCCGCCCTGTGTGACACAACCTCACACAGCTGGATCAATACGAATGTGACAATGTGCTCATTTAAAATCACTCTGCACCTACATCAAAGCTAGTCTGGACAGGGTGGTTGTGAGATTTTAGGAGTTGCCGTCCAAACAAATTATTCTTCTAAGCTGTTCCCCAGGCAAATCCAAGTATCCCAAACCAGCCACTTTTTTTTAGCATGTGAGAAAGGAAGCTAAAAAAAATTACTTCTCTCACTCCTCTCCTCTTGCCACCCATCTCACAACAGTAAAACCCACAATCACAATGACCCTAAAATTTTCCTGCCGGTTCATGACACCTCAAATCTGCTGCCTGAGGCAACTGCCTGACTTTGCCTCATGGCAGGGCAAAATAGGATTCTGGGCAATATAACTTAGTGAAAGTTGTTATGCTGGGCCATCACGTTTCCCTCGACTTATGATATGACCCCATGAAAGAGTGATCTTTCTGCTTCTTCAAATTCAAAGCACGTGAGGTCTAATCCAAGATCTGTGTCTGGTCCTGGTTAAGGAAACGAGGACCAGTTCCTGAATTGAAATACCATTGAAAGGTAATCTTATTTATTTAAATAGGCTTGGGGTTTTTTTAATTTATCTTTTTAGCTAGTCCTCTTGTATGTCTCGCTTCCTGCACTAAAGCATCAGCTTTATTTACTTGCTAACTGCAATAACAGCCTGAGTCACTTACCATAAAAATGGGAGGGAGGCATTAAAAACATAAAAACAGCCAGAAGCGAAAGTAGATGTGTGTGTGTGTGTGTGTGTGTGTGTGTGTGTGTGTGTGTGTGTGTGTGTGTGTGTGTGTGTGTGTGTGTGTGTGTGTGTGTGTGTGTGTGTGTGTGTGTGTGTGTGTGTGTGTGTGTGTGTGTGTGTGTGTGTGTGTGTGTGTGTGTGTGTGTGTGTGTGTGTGTGTGTGTGTGTGTGTGTGTGTGTGTGTGTGAGGGTTCATGGTTCAGGGCTTTCCGCTCTTCCCAAGAAGGAGTCGACACCGCTTTTTCTGCTGTCAACTTTTCTTTATTAACAGGAATAAAAGGAACTTCACTCTTAACTGGTATGTCTGCTTTGTTCTCTTGCCTTACAACCGGCTCAGGCAAGGGTATCCAAGAAGTATCAAAAACAGATTTAACTGGTTCAGAGTCCCAAGGTCCAACGGGGACCTCCCCCAACAACTTGTCCTTCTCCTCCCGGTCAAACGGACTTAACAGTGGGAGGGTTTCTTCATCTCCCATCCACCCCCAAGTGGGGTCTCCTTCTCCTGGCGAGGTACTCCAGGGACCAGGTAGCAGCCCATCTTCCTCAGCTCTTCTATATGCCATGCTTGCCTGGCCGCCTTCTCTCTTTCACTCGCCTCCTTAGCCTCAGCCAGCTTCCTACGCCAGAGCTTGGCCTCCGTCTCCCCCCAGTAAGAAGGCTTTTGCATCAGGCCCTTCTTACGTCTCCTCTCGGCCTCCTCCCGAGGCACACGCACTTGTTCCCAACGCTTGGTCCACGGATCCTCTATCCAGACCATCTCCCAACCGCCTGGGATATCATCCCGTTTTACCGTTATATATCCCAGCCCCCCTTCTTCCCTGTTTAACCCCTCCTCCTTTCTTCCCTCCAATTCTTCCTTATATGGCTCAGGTGTCATTAACCCCTTAAGTGCTTCCTCCAAGTCGCTGGTATCCACCGCACATGACACCTTTCCATCCGGAGGTGCTCCTCCTGACTCCTGCGCGACGGCCCCCTGTTCTGTCTTACTACCAGGGGAGGCGGGGGGGCTAGTCTGGGTCAACTTGGATGTCTTTAAGAGAGTCGGCTCTACCAGAAAGACCCGGAGCTTCTGGTCTTTCCCTTCACATACCCCCCCCATCCGAGAGGGCCGCACTCTCTTCATCCTCACGCGCCCACGGACCCTGCCGAGAAAAATAATCAACATTAGCATGCGCTGACCCCTTTCTATACCTCACCGTGAAAGAGAAGGGTTGCAACGCCAGGTACCACCGGGTAAGCCGGGGATTCGTATCCTTCATACGCTCCAACCATTGTAGCGGCGCATGATCCGTCACCAAGTGAAAAGGAGCCCCTTGCAAATAATACCGAAGGCTATGGGTGGCCCACTTAATGGCCAAGGCCTCCTTTTCTATAACTGCATACCTTTGTTCTCTGGGCTTCAGTTTTCTGCTTAGATAAAGGACAGGGTATTCCACATTTTCCCTAATTTGTGACAATACCGCCCCCAGACCCCTATCTGAGGCATCTGTGTATAAAGTAAAGGGTACAGAGAAGTCCGGTGTGAACCGAGTGGGTAACTCACAAATAATGGTTTTAAGCATCTTAAAGGCCTTTTCTTGATTCTCCTTCCAAATTACCCTATGGGGGGCCCTTTTCCTAGTAAGATCTGTCAAAGGTGCCGCGATGGACGAAAACTGGGGTATAAACTGACGGTAGTAGCCCACCAGCCCTAGGAACTGTTGCACCTCCCTTTTGGTTTTGGGTCTATACCATTCTGAAATTTTAGTTACCTTTCCTTCTTGTGGCTGTATTTCTCCCTGTCCTACCCTGAAACCCAGGTACTCTACTTTGGGCAAACCTATCTTGCATTTCTTGGGGTTCACAGTCAAACCCGCCTTTTTCAATTCCAGGAGTACCATCTTTAAGTGATGCAGATGTTCCTCCCAGGTTCTACTGAAAATTATGATGTCATCAATGTAAGCGGCCGCACAATCCTGGATCGGTTCCAACAACTTATCCATTAATCTCTGGAACGTAGCCGCCGCCCCGTGCAGTCCGAATGGCATTTTTACAAATTGAAACAGACCTTTAGGGGTGCAAAAGGCAGTTTTCTCCCGGTCTTGGGGGCGTACTGGAATCTGCCAGTATCCTTTAGTCAAATCAATAGAGCTCAGATACCGGGCATCCCCTAATAGGTCTAACATATCTCCTACTTTGGGCATGGGATATGCATCAAATTTTGACACGGCGTTTACCTTCCTAAAATCCACACAGAACCGTAATGAGCCATCAGGCTTAGGTACCATAACTGGAAAACTCCTCCAGGGCCCTTTAGCGGGTTCTATGACCCCTAACTTCAACATCTCCTCCACCTCTTGTTCAATCACATTCCTCAAATGCCTGGGCCAAGTCCTGTCAGAAGATCTTACCACTACTCCTTCAGGGGTTTCTATGGCGTGTTCTACTAAATTGGTTTGGCCTGGGATCTTTGAAAAAACCTCGGGGAATTCTTTAGTTAAATTTATTGCCTGGGCCCTCTGATCGGGCCCTAGAAGCTCTCCAAACATCACTCCCTCCTCTTCCGTCAAGTCACTGCACTCCGGCCCAAAGTCTTCTTCGGGTTCGCTGCCGAACAACGCTTCCCTATCGACCCATGCTTTTAATAAGTTTACATGCATCACCTGGGTCTTCTTTTTCCTATCCGGGGTTTCTATCTCATAGTCCACTTCATTTATCCTTCTCTTTACTTGATAGGGCCCGTGCCATTTGGTTAGGAATTTGGACGTTTCTGTGGGTAATAGCACCAGCACCTGCTGTCCGGGTTCAAACTCTCTAACTCTGACCTTCTTATCGTACCCCTGTTTTTGCCTCCCTTGTGCTGCCTGTAAGTTCTCTTTAGCCAAGTCCCAAGCTAGCTTCAAGTTATTTCTCATATCCACAATTTGTTGTAGGGCGTTATAGGAGTGGTCTTCCCCTTCCTCCCATTTCTCCCTTACCAGGTCCAAAATCCCTCGGGGACGCCTACCATACAATAGCTCAAACGGGGAGAACCCGGTGGAAGCTTGTGGAGCCTCCCTAACGGCAAACATGAGGGGGGCCAAATAGGTATGCCACATTTTAGGTTTCTCCATCGTAAGCTTCCTCAGCATGCCCTTCAAGGTCCGATTGAACCGTTCTACCAAGCCGTTGGCTTGCGGGTGATAGATGGAAGTTCTCAGGGGCTTTACTCCCAACATTTCCCACATCTGTTTAAACGTGGCGCTCATAAAATTGGACCCTTGATCTGTCAACACCTCACGAGGAAATCCCACCCTTGAGAATACGCTCAGTAACTCCTTCGCCAACACCTTTGCCGTAGTTGTCCTCAAAGGTATGGCCTCCGGGTACCGAGTAGCATAATCAATAATCACCAGAACATACTGATGCCCCCCATTAGACTTAGTAATAGGCCCTACAATGTCCATAGCAATCCGATCGAAAGGTCTGTCCACCAGGGGCATTGGCCGCAAAGGTGCTCCTGGTCCTGCCTTGGGTTGGGTCCATTGACATTGCGGGCAAGATTTGCAAAACTCCTCTATTTCCTTATTCATTTTTGGCCAAAAGAACCTTTGTTGTACCCTTGCTAAGGTCTTTAGGGCGGCCAAATGTCCCGCTACTGGTAGGTCATGGGCCCAATGCATTATCCACCCCCGTAGACATTGAGGTACCACCAACAGGGTCTCTTCTTCCCCCTCCCGTTGGCGCACCCTGTACAATAAGCCTTCCCGCAGTTCAAAATAGCTTTCCCCTTCCTTAGTAGTCCCTTCCGTGGTAGCTTTGTCCAAGCATTCTTGCAAAGTCACATCGTCTTGTTGTAGGCCTCTAATTTGATCCCTAGAGAGGCCCATTACTTCCAGTTCTTCTTTCCCCTTCTCGTCCTCCCCAGCACATCCCTCTACCTCTTCCATCGTTAAACTCTCCACGCCCGGCCAGTCTCTTCCCAACAGCATTTCTCTGCACAACCCTGGAACTATCCCCACTAAGAGTTCCCTTTTGCATCCACCTATCTCTATTTCCACCCTGGCTGTTGGGTATTCCCGAGAGTCTCCATGGATGCAATTAATCACCATAACCTCTGGTTGTCGTTCGCCCTCCAGTTCGCGTACTAACGTCCGGCTACAGCCCGTATCAATGAGCGCCTTTTTCCATTGTCCATTAACCTTGGCGCTAACCAACCACCCGGGGTGACTTTCAACACCCACCTTAGCTAAGAGGGCATAGGTGTGGGACCAAGCACACTCCTCCGACGGGCAAAATTTCCTTATATGCCCGAATTGGCCACACCCGAAACAGGCCCCCACCTTCTCCTTGCCCTGCGACCAGTTCGCGGCTAGTCTGCTTTTCGGGGGATCAGCAGCGGTCGCAGCTTTCGGCCCTTTGCTCCCCGGGGAACCGGACCGCTCCTCCTTTACCACGTCCGCCTTCTTCGGTATCGCTCCTGGACCTCCGCGCGGAGCCGCCTGCGTCGCCATCTCCGCCATCTTGTCTCTGCCTCGTGGTCTCTCCCCCGCCGTCGTCATCCGGTTGGACCACGTGTCTTCCGCCGCCAGGTAGTCCTCCAGCAAGGTTACAGCGCCCTCTAGATTGGCGGGCTTATTCTTCACCACCCAGTTGCGCTGTCCTGGATTTAGCATTGAAATTAGCTGCTCCATTAGGAAAACCTCCAACACCTGCTCTCCCGACTTCCCCTTTGGTTGGATCCATCTGGTCGCATTCACCCTCATCTTCTGGGCCAGTGTACGCGGATGTAGTCCTGGTTTTAACCTCAACTCTCTAAACCTCCGCCTATACGCCTCCTCATTCAAATTCAACGTGTTCAATATCGCTGTCTTAACCGATGCATAGTTTCCCGCCTCCTCCGGATCCAACGTATCCACAATCTCTTGTGGTAACCCTGTAAGGTACGGTGTTAAAATGAGTGCCCACTGCTCTTTCGGCCATTGCGCAGATGTCGCTATCCTCTCAAAAGTGTTTATAAAGGCCGCCGGGTCGTCTTGCGGACCCATTTTCTGTAGTTTTATAGGGGGACGTGTCGCTATAGCGGTAGTCGTCACCCCCACGTTAGGAGTAGCCCGTTGGTTAACTGTCATGTTACGCAGCTGCTCCACCATCATACGTTGTTGGTCCGCTAACTGCCTCATTAGTGTCTCTTGACCTTCTGTTATGCGTCGAATCCAGTCGTCTTCATTAGCCGTCTGGCGGGAAAGCCCCCCGAGTTGGGCGCCAATATGTGAGGGTTCATGGTTCAGGGCTTTCCGCTCTTCCCAAGAAGGAGTCGACACCGCTTTTTCTGCTGTCAACTTTTCTTTATTAACAGGAATAAAAGGAACTTCACTCTTAACTGGTATGTCTGCTTTGTTCTCTTGCCTTACAACCGGCTCAGGCAAGGGTATCCAAGAAGTATCAAAAACAGATTTAACTGGTTCAGAGTCCCAAGGTCCAACGGGGACCTCCCCCAACAACTTGTCCTTCTCCTCCCGGTCAAACGGACTTAACAGTGGGAGGGTTTCTTCATCTCCCATCCACCCCCAAGTGGGGTCTCCTTCTCCTGGCGAGGTACTCCAGGGACCAGGTAGCAGCCCATCTTCCTCAGCTCTTCTATATGCCATGCTTGCCTGGCCGCCTTCTCTCTTTCACTCGCCTCCTTAGCCTCAGCCAGCTTCCTACGCCAGAGCTTGGCCTCCGTCTCCCCCCAGTAAGAAGGCTTTTGCATCAGGCCCTTCTTACGTCTCCTCTCGGCCTCCTCCCGAGGCACACGCACTTGTTCCCAACGCTTGGTCCACGGATCCTCTATCCAGACCATCTCCCAACCGCCTGGGATATCATCCCGTTTTACCGTTATATATCCCAGCCCCCCTTCTTCCCTGTTTAACCCCTCCTCCTTTCTTCCCTCCAATTCTTCCTTATATGGCTCAGGTGTCATTAACCCCTTAAGTGCTTCCTCCAAGTCGCTGGTATCCACCGCACATGACACCTTTCCATCCGGAGGTGCTCCTCCTGACTCCTGCGCGACGGCCCCCTGTTCTGTCTTACTACCAGGGGAGGCGGGGGGGCTAGTCTGGGTCAACTTGGATGTCTTTAAGAGAGTCGGCTCTACCAGAAAGACCCGGAGCTTCTGGTCTTTCCCTTCACATACCCCCCCCATCCGAGAGGGCCGCACTCTCTTCATCCTCACGCGCCCACAGACCCTGCCGAGAAAAATAATCAACATTAGCATGCGCTGACCCCTTTCTATACCTCACCGTGAAAGAGAAGGGTTGCAACGCCAGGTACCACCGGGTAAGCCGGGGATTCGTATCCTTCATACGCTCCAACCATTGTAGCGGCGCATGATCCGTCACCAAGTGAAAAGGAGCCCCTTGCAAATAATACCGAAGGCTATGGGTGGCCCACTTAATGGCCAAGGCCTCCTTTTCTATAACTGCATACCTTTGTTCTCTGGGCTTCAGTTTTCTGCTTAGATAAAGGACAGGGTATTCCACATTTTCCCTAATTTGTGACAATACCGCCCCCAGACCCCTATCTGAGGCATCTGTGTATAAAGTAAAGGGTACAGAGAAGTCCGGTGTGAACCGAGTGGGTAACTCACAAATAATGGTTTTAAGCATCTTAAAGGCCTTTTCTTGATTCTCCTTCCAAATTACCCTATGGGGGGCCCTTTTCCTAGTAAGATCTGTCAAAGGTGCCGCGATGGACGAAAACTGGGGTATAAACTGACGGTAGTAGCCCACCAGCCCTAGGAACTGTTGCACCTCCCTTTTGGTTTTGGGTCTATACCATTCTGAAATTTTAGTTACCTTTCCTTCTTGTGGCTGTATTTCTCCCTGTCCTACCCTGAAACCCAGGTACTCTACTTTGGGCAAACCTATCTTGCATTTCTTGGGGTTCACAGTCAAACCCGCCTTTTTCAATTCCAGGAGTACCATCTTTAAGTGATGCAGATGTTCCTCCCAGGTTCTACTGAAAATTATGATGTCATCAATGTAAGCGGCCGCACAATCCTGGATCGGTTCCAACAACTTATCCATTAATCTCTGGAACGTAGCCGCCGCCCCGTGCAGTCCGAATGGCATTTTTACAAATTGAAACAGACCTTTAGGGGTGCAAAAGGCAGTTTTCTCCCGGTCTTGGGGGCGTACTGGAATCTGCCAGTATCCTTTAGTCAAATCAATAGAGCTCAGATACCGGGCATCCCCTAATAGGTCTAACATATCTCCTACTTTGGGCATGGGATATGCATCAAATTTTGACACGGCGTTTACCTTCCTAAAATCCACACAGAACCGTAATGAGCCATCAGGCTTAGGTACCATAACTGGAAAACTCCTCCAGGGCCCTTTAGCGGGTTCTATGACCCCTAACTTCAACATCTCCTCCACCTCTTGTTCAATCACATTCCTCAAATGCCTGGGCCAAGTCCTGTCAGAAGATCTTACCACTACTCCTTCAGGGGTTTCTATGGCGTGTTCTACTAAATTGGTTTGGCCTGGGATCTTTGAAAAAACCTCGGGGAATTCTTTAGTTAAATTTATTGCCTGGGCCCTCTGATCGGGCCCTAGAAGCTCTCCAAACATCACTCCCTCCTCTTCCGTCAAGTCACTGCACTCCGGCCCAAAGTCTTCTTCGGGTTCGCTGCCGAACAACGCTTCCCTATCGACCCATGCTTTTAATAAGTTTACATGCATCACCTGGGTCTTCTTTTTCCTATCCGGGGTTTCTATCTCATAGTCCACTTCATTTATCCTTCTCTTTACTTGATAGGGCCCGTGCCATTTGGTTAGGAATTTGGACGTTTCTGTGGGTAATAGCACCAGCACCTGCTGTCCGGGTTCAAACTCTCTAACTCTGACCTTCTTATCGTACCCCTGTTTTTGCCTCCCTTGTGCTGCCTGTAAGTTCTCTTTAGCCAAGTCCCAAGCTAGCTTCAAGTTATTTCTCATATCCACAATTTGTTGTAGGGCGTTATAGGAGTGGTCTTCCCCTTCCTCCCATTTCTCCCTTACCAGGTCCAAAATCCCTCGGGGACGCCTACCATACAATAGCTCAAACGGGGAGAACCCGGTGGAAGCTTGTGGAGCCTCCCTAACGGCAAACATGAGGGGGGCCAAATAGGTATGCCACATTTTAGGTTTCTCCATCGTAAGCTTCCTCAGCATGCCCTTCAAGGTCCGATTGAACCGTTCTACCAAGCCGTTGGCTTGCGGGTGATAGATGGAAGTTCTCAGGGGCTTTACTCCCAACATTTCCCACATCTGTTTAAACGTGGCGCTCATAAAATTGGACCCTTGATCTGTCAACACCTCACGAGGAAATCCCACCCTTGAGAATACGCTCAGTAACTCCTTCGCCAACACCTTTGCCGTAGTTGTCCTCAAAGGTATGGCCTCCGGGTACCGAGTAGCATAATCAATAATCACCAGAACATACTGATGCCCCCCATTAGACTTAGTAATAGGCCCTACAATGTCCATAGCAATCCGATCGAAAGGTCTGTCCACCAGGGGCATTGGCCGCAAAGGTGCTCCTGGTCCTGCCTTGGGTTGGGTCCATTGACATTGCGGGCAAGATTTGCAAAACTCCTCTATTTCCTTATTCATTTTTGGCCAAAAGAACCTTTGTTGTACCCTTGCTAAGGTCTTTAGGGCGGCCAAATGTCCCGCTACTGGTAGGTCATGGGCCCAATGCATTATCCACCCCCGTAGACATTGAGGTACCACCAACAGGGTCTCTTCTTCCCCCTCCCGTTGGCGCACCCTGTACAATAAGCCTTCCCGCAGTTCAAAATAGCTTTCCCCTTCCTTAGTAGTCCCTTCCGTGGTAGCTTTGTCCAAGCATTCTTGCAAAGTCACATCGTCTTGTTGTAGGCCTCTAATTTGATCCCTAGAGAGGCCCATTACTTCCAGTTCTTCTTTCCCCTTCTCGTCCTCCCCAGCACATCCCTCTACCTCTTCCATCGTTAAACTCTCCACGCCCGGCCAGTCTCTTCCCAACAGCATTTCTCTGCACAACCCTGGAACTATCCCCACTAAGAGTTCCCTTTTGCATCCACCTATCTCTATTTCCACCCTGGCTGTTGGGTATTCCCGAGAGTCTCCATGGATGCAATTAATCACCATAACCTCTGGTTGTCGTTCGCCCTCCAGTTCGCGTACTAACGTCCGGCTACAGCCCGTATCAATGAGCGCCTTTTTCCATTGTCCATTAACCTTGGCGCTAACCAACCACCCGGGGTGACTTTCAACACCCACCTTAGCTAAGAGGGCATAGGTGTGGGACCAAGCACACTCCTCCGACGGGCAAAATTTCCTTATATGCCCGAATTGGCCACACCCGAAACAGGCCCCCACCTTCTCCTTGCCCTGCGACCAGTTCGCGGCTAGTCTGCTTTTCGGGGGATCAGCAGCGGTCGCAGCTTTCGGCCCTTTGCTCCCCGGGGAACCGGACCGCTCCTCCTTTACCACGTCCGCCTTCTTCGGTATCGCTCCTGGACCTCCGCGCGGAGCCGCCTGCGTCGCCATCTCCGCCATCTTGTCTCTGCCTCGTGGTCTCTCCCCCGCCGTCGTCATCCGGTTGGACCACGTGTCTTCCGCCGCCAGGTAGTCCTCCAGCAAGGTTACAGCGCCCTCTAGATTGGCGGGCTTATTCTTCACCACCCAGTTGCGCTGTCCTGGATTTAGCATTGAAATTAGCTGCTCCATTAGGAAAACCTCCAACACCTGCTCTCCCGACTTCCCCTTTGGTTGGATCCATCTGGTCGCATTCACCCTCATCTTCTGGGCCAGTGTACGCGGATGTAGTCCTGGTTTTAACCTCAACTCTCTAAACCTCCGCCTATACGCCTCCTCATTCAAATTCAACGTGTTCAATATCGCTGTCTTAACCGATGCATAGTTTCCCGCCTCCTCCGGATCCAACGTATCCACAATCTCTTGTGGTAACCCTGTAAGGTACGGTGTTAAAATGAGTGCCCACTGCTCTTTCGGCCATTGCGCAGATGTCGCTATCCTCTCAAAAGTGTTTATAAAGGCCGCCGGGTCGTCTTGCGGACCCATTTTCTGTAGTTTTATAGGGGGACGTGTCGCTATAGCGGTAGTCGTCACCCCCACGTTAGGAGTAGCCCGTTGGTTAACTGTCATGTTACGCAGCTGCTCCACCATCATACGTTGTTGGTCCGCTAACTGCCTCATTAGTGTCTCTTGACCTTCTGTTATGCGTCGAATCCAGTCGTCTTCATTAGCCGTCTGGCGGGAAAGCCCCCCGAGTTGGGCGCCAATATGTGAGGGTTCATGGTTCAGGGCTTTCCGCTCTTCCCAAGAAGGAGTCGACACCGCTTTTTCTGCTGTCAACTTTTCTTTATTAACAGGAATAAAAGGAACTTCACTCTTAACTGGTATGTCTGCTTTGTTCTCTTGCCTTACAACCGGCTCAGGCAAGGGTATCCAAGAAGTATCAAAAACAGATTTAACTGGTTCAGAGTCCCAAGGTCCAACGGGGACCTCCCCCAACAACTTGTCCTTCTCCTCCCGGTCAAACGGACTTAACAGTGGGAGGGTTTCTTCATCTCCCATCCACCCCCAAGTGGGGTCTCCTTCTCCTGGCGAGGTACTCCAGGGACCAGGTAGCAGCCCATCTTCCTCAGCTCTTCTATATGCCATGCTTGCCTGGCCGCCTTCTCTCTTTCACTCGCCTCCTTAGCCTCAGCCAGCTTCCTACGCCAGAGCTTGGCCTCCGTCTCCCCCCAGTAAGAAGGCTTTTGCATCAGGCCCTTCTTACGTCTCCTCTCGGCCTCCTCCCGAGGCACACGCACTTGTTCCCAACGCTTGGTCCACGGATCCTCTATCCAGACCATCTCCCAACCGCCTGGGATATCATCCCGTTTTACCGTTATATATCCCAGCCCCCCTTCTTCCCTGTTTAACCCCTCCTCCTTTCTTCCCTCCAATTCTTCCTTATATGGCTCAGGTGTCATTAACCCCTTAAGTGCTTCCTCCAAGTCGCTGGTATCCACCGCACATGACACCTTTCCATCCGGAGGTGCTCCTCCTGACTCCTGCGCGACGGCCCCCTGTTCTGTCTTACTACCAGGGGAGGCGGGGGGGCTAGTCTGGGTCAACTTGGATGTCTTTAAGAGAGTCGGCTCTACCAGAAAGACCCGGAGCTTCTGGTCTTTCCCTTCACAGTGTGTGTGTGTGTGTGTGTGTGTGTGTGTGTGTGTGTGTGTGTGTGTGTGTGTGTGTGTGTGTGTGTGTGTGTGTGTGTGTGTGTGTGTGTGTGTGTGTGTGTGTGTGTGTGTGTGTGTGTGTGTGTGTGTGTGTGTTGGACACCTGATCCTGCCAAGAACGGCAGAGCCGCATAGTGGTTAGAGCATTCAGTGGGGGTTTCAGGAGACTTTGGTTCAAATCCTCACCCTCTCCTGAAACTGCCTGAATGAATCTGGACCGTTTACACACCTTCCCCCGGGGATGTGATGTGGACACCAAGGTGAACTACCTATGCCACTTAAGAGGGAAAGCGGGATATAAATGGAACAGATCGTTATGTATGCTGCTTCCTGGTCCTGAAGCTGGCCCTTCGACCGAGAGCAATACGATGGGAGGAGCAGACTGAAGGGGAAAAGTGGAGTTGAATTCGGATTAAAAAGGTGGTCAGAGCAGCAAGGATACACAAGAGGACCCATCACAATCCTGCAGATGCGGATTGTGCCCCTCCCTCCCTCCCTCCCACAAAGTCACTTAAAGCCAAGAGATACTTGCCCAAGGAACTTCCCAGAAAGAAGGCGCTCGTTGCGAAAAGCGAAAGGAGACACGGAACCGAAGCCATTTCGCTCTCATTTCTCTTGCGAGCTACTCAACCGGCTGGCAAAGTAATCCAAAGCAAGGCGGCGATTGGCAGAGGGGGAGAGAAAATCAACCAGTCCAAAAAAAGGCTGATTATGACGTAATCAGTTGCTGGGTCAAACGTTGCGCGGCGACGGCCTGAGCTTAGCCTCAGAGGAGGAGAGCGGGTGAAAAAGTTACTTTTTTCCCCCTCCTTCGGCTTAATAATATTCAGAATTTCCTCATTGATCTGGGGAAAGGAGACCCGGGTGTTGCAGTCCAAACAAGGTAGTTTCCCAGGCTCTGGAAGGCAAGGCTGTAAAAGACTGGGACCAAAGCCAAGATCATCCACACTCTTGTATTTCCCAGCACCGTGTCTGGGTGTGAGAGCCGGACAGTGAAGAAAAATGACGGGGAGGGGGAAAAAAGGAGGGGGGGATTCCCAGAAAGACAAACCTGTGGATCCGAGATCAAATCAAGCCTGAACTACCTCTGGAGGCAAATAATGTTGAAACCAGAGGCTGTCCTGCTTTGGGCATCTCATGAGAAAGGATTCCCTGGAAAAGACAATAATGTTGGGAAAAGTGGAAAGCAGCAGGAAAAGAGGAAGATGAAATACAAGATGGGCTGACTCCTTAAAGGAACCCACAGGCTTCAGTTTTCCGGAGCTGAGCAAGGCTGTTGAGGACCCGGCATTTTGGAGATCGCTCTTTCATGGGGGCAGCATTAGTCGAGGGAAACTTGATGGCCCAATATCACAACTTTCATTAAGTTATATTGCCCAGAATCCTATTTTGGTGCAACGGCTTTGACCAATAATGCAGGAAATGCTCCAGGATTGAGAGTCTGATTTACGTTAGAGGCACCCTAAAGAACAAGTGGGACTTGGAGATGAAGGAGAGATATGTGATGGGGTTGGCGTAGCCTAGGGTGACCCAAGGGAGCTGCACTGCCTTCAGTCTTTTTAATATGTCAGCCTCCCAACCGAAATTCGGCTGGCACCCTGGCTGGGTGTTTTCAAAAGCCAGCTGAAAACTTGGCTATTCAAGCAGGCCTTCCCTCAAGTCAATTAAGTGATTCTTATTTCTCTTTCTTTTGATTCATGCCATCTTGGTAATGTTTGCTTCGAATCAATTGTTATAATTGTAATTTTATGATTTTATATATTTTATATTGTTCTGTTTTTATCTATGTAAGCCGCCCCGAGTAGACATGGTCTAGAGGGGCGGGGTAAAAATCCAATAAATAAATAAATGTCTCATTCGCCTCAGATTTAAGGAAGGCAACAAGAATCTGATGCTGTACCTTTTCAGACTACTCCTCAGGGAGGAATAGGCTTCTGAATACTTCTCCAGACTCCTGTTTATTGGACGCCTCTCTGTTATCAGCACCTGTGGTAGCTCCGTTGTTGTTGCATGCTTGTCGAGTCGGAACCAACTTAGAGCAACCCTAACAGGATTTTCAAGGTGAGATATTTAAGGAGTGATCTTACCACTCTCCCAGTCAGTTCCCATGGCTTGATTAAGGATTTGAACCCTGTTCTCCAGAGTCCTAGTCCATCACTCTATCCACTACACCACAGGGGGCATCTCTACCGTGTAGAAAAGAGGAGAGGGGTGGCCTCTCTCAAGGACATCCTGCTTGTAGGTCGGCAAGGGCCAGTTCAGTCCTCTGGCTGTCCCCGGGTCAGACGGTTAAGTCACAAAGGAATGATGGCTGAGAGTCCAGCAAAGCAAAGCAGCTTGCCCAGGTCCACACAGGCTGGCTCTTCTCTCAAGTGAACCAGTGGGGAATTGGTCTCCCAGCCTAAATCATTGAGCTATCCAGCTAATACTTTTATTAGACCTCCAATACAGTGGTGCCTCACTTTACGATTGCCCCGCATTACGACAAAACTGCATTACGATGATCTTTTTGCAATCGCAATTGTGATCGCAAAACAATGGTCTGAATGGGTTTTTTTTTCGCTTTGTGATGATCGGTTCCCTGCTTCGGGAACCAATTCTTCGCAAAACGACGATTTCCCTCCAGCTGATCAGTGGTTTCAAAATGGTCACTGGGTAAACAAAATCGCTCCCCGCTGTTTTCTGGGACAGATTCCTCGCAAGACAGCCACCGAAAATGGCCGCCCTATGGAGGATCTTCGCTGGACGGTGAGTTTTTAGCCCACTGGAACGCATTAAATGGGTTTTAATGCGTTTCAATGGGCTTTTTATTTTCGCATTATGTTTTCGTTCTACAGCAATTTCGCTGGCACCACTGTATATTAAAAACAAGTGATATATGGTGAAACCCAAAATACACACTCCTGAGGTGTATTACCAGGACTGGGCACCAGATGGAACAAGAGACTATTCTAGATATAGGTGGCTTAAGGCAGGGGTTGTCAACCCCCGTCCTTGGCCCAGTGCTGGTCCGTTGGCTTGCCAGAACTGGACCGCAGATATGGATCTCCATTCCCCCCACACGCACGTGGGGGGCATGTCACGCTCACACGGGGGTGCGTGTCGCACCCGTGGTGGGCATGTCACGCCTAAAGGGGGCGTGTCACACCTGCAGGGGATGTGCTACGCTCACGCACATGTGCAACACACACCACACCGGTGTGACACTCATGGAGCTCACTCCCCCCAGGCGGTCCGCGGCCCCAAAATGGTTGGGGACTGCTGGCTTAAGGGAAATGGACTTGGGGGTCTGTTGTCTTAAAGGAAAGCAGCTTCTGGTGAAATGGAGATGCTGTGGCAGGTGGTTGCTGGTTTCAGGAAAGGCTCCCTTGTAGACAGGGGGGCCAGAAACCCAGTTGTTTGGCAAACTGGCCCAGGGTTCCCTCGCTCCATCATGCATGGACACTAGACAAACTGGAAGAAAGTGCGTCACTTATCCACTGTTTTCAGCATCCACCGGGGGGGGGGGGGACTTGGAACCGATTCCCTGCAGATACTGCAGCCAGTTCAGTTTGGCAATTTTTCCCACCTGGTTGCTTCTTCCATGGATGAGGACACACTTCGGTTTGGTGGAAGGTGAAAAGCAATGAAACATAACGAGGAAGGATGTATGTTTCGATGGATGTTTAATGAAGAAACCTTGCTATCAAAAGTTTTTTTTTTAATTAATTTTTACTATGTGCCATGAAGGTGATCTGATTTAGGGCAACCCATCCCAGATTATTTGGTTACGAAGTACTTAGAAGTGGCTGCCTCCTTTCTGGTGGGACCAACACTTTGGGACCACCACGTAGCTTGCTCAAGACAGCACTGGTGGCAGGCCCAGATCTTGAGTTCATAGCCTGGAGTCCAGTCTGCTGAGCTATGTCAGCTGGAATTAATCTTACATTTCTAGAAAACAGCATTAAAGGTTTGAGGCAATTTTGGGATGTATGAGACATCATCAAACTGTATACACGCTAGATGCACTCTGAAATCACCAAAATCAGCAGCAATTTGTCTTTCCTCAGTAGCGATTTTCGGCTGATGAAATCATCACACAAGTATGCATCCTTCAGTCTCGAGAGACTATGGTAACATGCTCTGAAGAGCACTTAGAACAGCATCTAGTGAAGGCCAATTCGAGAGTGACAATCCCTTCCACACTGAAGGCAAATACAAGCTGTCCCCTGTCCGGCTCCCTGGTTTTGCTGGTTTTGCGACTGCCTCTTTGCCTCGGCCTGCTGGACAAGGGTTCCTTCAAATTGGGAGAGGCCATGATGCATCACCTGCCTCCAGGCTGAACGCTCAGATGTCAAGGTTTGCCATCTGTTGAGGTCCATTCTGAAGGCCTTCAGATCCTGCTTGCAGATATCCTTGTATCGCAGCTGTGGTCTCCCCCTGAGGCACTTTCCCTGCACTAATTCTGCATACGGGAGATCTTTTTGAATCCGACTCTCAGCCATTCTCACAACATGCCCAAGCCAATGCAGGCGTCGCTGTTTCAGTAATGTATACATGAATTACACACAGAACTGCATAACAGGAATTCTAGGGATCTATTCCATCCACAATCCTGTTATTTCTCAGATTCACAGGACTTTTTATGTAATCTGAAGCATTTGCGCCACCTGAAACTCTTCCCACACGGTGAGCATGTGTACGGTTTCTCCCCCGTGTGGATTCTTTGATGGGTTTTAAGGTACGAAAGCTCTATGAAGCCTTTCCCACAGTCTGTGCATGTAAACGGTTTCTCCCCTGTGTGCACTTTCAGGTGGAGAGAGTAGCTTCTTCGGTGGCTGAAGCTCTTTCCACACAATGAACAGTTGAAGGGCTTCTCCCCTGTGTGAAGTCTCTGATGGATGGTAAGAGAGCTATTACGACGGAAGCTCTTTCCGCACTCAGAGCACCTAAACGGCTTGTCTTCTGTGTGCATTATTTTATGGGAACTGAGGCTTGCACTGTGGGTGAAATTCTTTCCACACAACAAGCACTTGTACGGTTTCTCCCCTGTGTGGATTCTTTGATGCATTCTGACGTCTGCGGTTCGGTTGAAGCGCTTTCCACAGTACGGACATGGAAATGGTTTCTCATATGCACCGGTGCTACAATGCAGCAGAAGGCCTTCGCCGGAGCCACACTCCGAAGACTCCCATAATTTCTTCCAGGTATGTAGTTTCTGATGTAATGTCATATTTTTCTTATATTTGAAATCCTTTCCGCACTCCACACACTTGTATGCTTTCTCCTCCGTGTGTACACTTTGATGCGCCTTGAGGTATTCCCTCCGCCTGAAGCCCTTTCCACAACTTGAACATTCATATGGCTTCTCCCCTGTGTGGATTTGTTTATGTATACTCATATGTGGTTTACTAATGCTTTTCCCACATACCTCACACTTAACTTTTTTATTTTCTTGGATCTGTAATTCATCTAAGGGTATTTGTCCTTGAGGTAGAAAGGAAATGCTGTCTGTGTGTGCCATTCCTTGGACTCTTGTTTCATGAATGGCACCACCTTCAGTAATCAAAAACCTATCCTTCCGCTTCTCTTCAGCTTTGGTTTCCATGGTTCTCTTCAGTTCTTCCTCTTCTGGATAGCTAATTCTTTGTAAATCTCCATGCAGAGCTTCTTCTTTTCTGCTCTTCCACATATCGTCTGCTGGAATAGAGCAAAACAGATGATAAATTGGTGAGGGAAAAAGGAAGCTTCATTGTCAGGGTGCAAACAGTTGATAAGCATCAAAGAACTGTAGAAGATTAGATTTGAAGCAGGTAACTACAACAAAGTTCTCAATTCTCTTAAGCTGTATAGAACTCTGTGGTTTAGAAAAATGTGGATGTACACAGTGGCTGAAATCCTGTTGCAAAGGATAGTAAGCCACTAGGGTAGGCCCAGTGAATCCATGGGGATTTGGTGAGTCAACTCCTCCATATGTTCCACTGATTCAATAGGCCTACTCTACTTATAAGTCACTATGCTAAGCAACAGGATTTCAGCCAATGGCTCTCTGGTCGTATTTACTTTTCTTTATTTATTCTAAGGCTTAGTGCATTCACTGCCCAAAATCCGGTTGGTTAACCCAAAAGTGTAATTTTCAGAGACAAGTCACCTCAAGTGAAGAGGTGAGTTGCACAACTCAACATGGAATTGAAAATGTCTAAAGAGATTTCTTCTGGAAATAGCTAGACTTGAAGTAGCTTAGCCTCTAGAACGAACAGTGGCTCCCAACCTTGTTCAAGTCATGACCCCTTTGTATAATAGCTATGTAACCTGTGACCTCCCCGCCACATTTGCATAAGTAGGCTGTTGTCATTGTTCCCCAATATGGTGGCACTGCGGATGCTGCTAATGCTGCTCAGCCTCCTTTCATTCATTCATTCATTCATTCATTCATTCATTCATTCATTCATTCATTCATTCATTCATTCATTCATTCATTCATTCATTCATTCATTCAAAAATAGCCCTGGTTATGAGTTCTCAAAAAGCAGAGGCTACTTTCTCCCCCAAAAGCGCCTGTTACTCTTACATATACATAAACGCTAACTTTAATATCCCAAAAGATCAAGGAATTATTTGATGAAGGTGATCAGTGACTCCCTGAAAACACTTTGCGACCCCTTTGAGGGTCACAACCCCCCCCCCCAGGTTGGCAAACAATGCTCTAGAAGTCACACCACTAAAGTTTCACTGGTGTACGTTCTTATTAGGATTACTGGCCATGGTTCCCCCCAGCTTGCTCTCTCAAGAAACAGGAGAGAGTTGGCTGATACCTGTTCCAGTTGTTCACCCATCCAGTAGTGTCCAGTCTGACTGGCTGTGATTCTGCAGCAATAACAGTAAATATTTTGCTCTCCTTTCATAACAGCTCAAACCTGGTGGCTCAGCTGACAACGTTGCTATTTCGTGCGGTAGAACAAGCCCCACACTCTCATATTTACTTCACCTCCTTTGCTAGCGAGCTACATACGTAGCCTAGAGATTGGTCTTCCCAGCTTCCTTTCCAGATAAAGCATTATTTTATACCTCAAACACATTTTTAAAAAAAACATTTGGCTTACAGTAATAGAGCTGAAATTATATTCCCCCTCCTCCGCCCAAAATCAGGAAATTCTGACTACAGATTAACACCTCTTTTGATTCAAAGCTGAGGCACACAGGTGCACCCACCTTGTACCTTAACTTCTGCACCATGTAAACACAAAAGCTGAGTTCTACTGTATTATCCCCAAAAGGAAAAAAAGATCCTCCTCTTATCCAGATTTAAAACTTTTAAACGCTTGGGTTCAAGTTTTCAAAGATGAAGCCATGTCAGTCTGATTCAGCAAGAATATTGAAAACAGAAGAAAAACAGAAAAGAAACAAAAACCTAATTTCAGCCTCCTAATTCTACAATCAAGAGCCAGTGTGGTAAAGTTGATAGAGCGCTGGACTCTTAAGATTCAGGAGACTTGGGTTCGAATCCCCCACTTGGCCATAGAGATTGATGGGAGGTATATTTTAGGGGGAGATTTTTTGTGGATTACCACCTACTTTCTCAGACCCACGGAAAGAAAGGAGCCTTACCCACAGAGTTCAGGTTTGCATAATTCTCTGCCACAACCTCGTACTGTAGGGTCCTTTGGCCTGGATTCAGCAGCGCCCACTCCTCCTCAGAGAAACATACAGCCACGTCTTCAAAGCTCACTGGAGCCTGAGGAAAGAAGACTCACATTTTATCCTCATAGATTGTGGTTGTTCTTTACCAGACAATCGTGTCTGAATTATGAGGACCCTCACAGAGTTTTTGAGGTGTATGAAATACTTAGGAGAGGGTCTGCGGGGCCCGACCCCCACCCCGTTGTGTGTTTATATGATCAAGGGAGGATTGTCTGATGCTCTATATACAGTCCTCCACTGCGGCCCTCACAAAAAGTCAGGAAAGGCGAGATGGCTACAGAAATGGAAGTTTTGACTGAGAGAATTCAGAGTTCTCATGGGGTAGTTTTGGAAAAAGGGGAAAGGAGAAGAAGCAGATTCTCAGAGATTCTTGGAGATACAAAGGGACACCGAGGGACATTCAGGGAATCCACAAGCCACCTCCCCAGCAACTGATCTACCTGATCTGGTTGCGCAGAAGCGACTTCCAATCCACCACCAAGAAGAGGCATCTCCGTGGGCACTGCCCGCGTCTTTCCACCACCTGTATGTGACACCAGTGTAGCACGATAATACTGCACCTTCCATACAGAGATATGCATTTCATTTTACACAACCCACACCCAGCTCCATCTTGTATACAATGGCATACAACCCCCTACCTACCATATTGGCTCTTTGCACAATTCAGAGTGATAGTCTGGACCTCAAATACAGCTGCAGAAGTATCATTTTGTTTACATTCTGCCAGTCAGGGATTTGGAAGAGTCTATTCTTGGTAAAGGACTATAAATATTTCCAGCATGCAATATCAGAATTGGCCACTAGAGGGGACTAGGTAATACTCCTCTGAAATGTTCTTTCCTTTTGGTTAATAACATGTGTGTAGGCATCCTTCAGTCTCAACATGCTCTGTATGGAGGACTTGGAACAGTGTCTAGTGAGGCTGAGAAGGCCAATTCGAGAGTGACAATCCCTTCCACACTGAAGACAAATACAATTGGTTCCCTGTCCAGCGTGCAGTGCAATTAATACTTGCTGTTGTAACAATAATAAGCTGGCTGCCTGTAAATTCTTCACTTACTCTGACCATTATCCCCTCCACACTGGAAGCATCAACAGTGGTTCAAACAGCAAAATACAAGCACATCACTCACACAGGTCAAAATCCTGTTGTGTATGTTATATTTGTGGAAGGGTAATGATGTCAGTAGCAGGGAGAGAAGTGTAGCAATTAAAAACTTCCTCCTTCTGTTTTGTGGCTTCTCTGAATCCCAAGTAATCCCTTTCACTGCATGGAAGCAATGGGAGACACAGGATAGGAGGAGGAAGTCTTTAACTACAAAAAATCTCAGCCAGAAAATGATATTACTGGCAGGGAGTGATAACACACCCTCTTTCCATTCCATGGTTCTCATAGCTTCAATGCAATGGAACAGATTACTTGTGAGTTGAAGAAGCTGCAGGACAGAATGAGGAAGTTGTTGATTATTGACAATCTTCCCCTACTAATGACAGCAGGTGTAACTTACACAACAGAATTTCAGCCACAGTCTCAAGGGAAATGTAAAAGGGCTCCCAGGTTTTAAAGCACTGGGTGAGGCAAGTCAAGTCAAGGTGAAATATCCCCCCCCTCTACAACCTTACCTGGCAAGGAGGCGCCTACAAGAGAATCCTGCAGAATACACTTGAAGGACAGGCTTTGTTGAGCTTCTTGTGCCTCAAAAGCAGCTCCTGTCAGTAGGCCCTGGAGGTAAAAATACAGGTTAAAAATTCCAATAAATAGAAGCAAAGAGGTGTGTTTCAGAATTGCACAGGATTCCACGGAATTAAGGAACAACAGATACAGTCATGGAGGTGGGTGCTCTGGGAGGCCGTATGTTCAGGGGCCGCCCACAAACTATGTCCTTCCATCCGGATTAAAAATAACAACACCGCAATTGCAGTGGACTGAAATCAGAGCAAACAAAACAGAAACAAGGAAAGAGCACACTAGACAGAAATCATAGGCATCCTTCAGTCTCAAGAGACTATGGTAACATGCTCTGAATCGAGGAATGTCCTCTCCAGAACATGAAGCCCGGGTAAGGTAATGTGGAGGATAGGCTGTTACCCAAGCAGCAGATCCCCCCTCTCCACATTGCTGAAATGATCCAATGGAAAGGCAAGAGCCAATACAACTGGTTCCAGCAATGTCGCAGGAGTTGGCAGAACGACACATACTGCCTTCGGGACTCCAGCTCCGGATTTTGCCTCGAGGTTAACTCCTGAAGCCTTTTCCATGAGTGGATATAGCCACAAGGCAGTGGAGGTTTGAAATCAGAGTTTTCCTTCTCCTAGATGGGCTGCCTTCCATGGCTGACGAGCCCCACCTACCCGGCTAGACAGAAATAGAAGGCCAAATATAAGACCTACAAAGAAAAAAAAGCATCTGTCATAATTTCCTGTCAGACACTCTGTTCTCACCTTTTCTTTTTGTGGTTTTTCATTCTATTAAATATACTCAGGCCTCGAAGGACACTACGTGTGGGAAGAGTGACTGTTGTAGGTTTTTTTAAAATTATTTATTATTTTTAATTCTGCATCACCCAGGCTTCCCTGGAACAAGTTCTAAGACTTCCCTTTTTTCTCCCCAGGTTCTCCCCTGAGAGCTAGGATCCTTTCCTCACATTGTCTATTGCCAGAAAGAACAATAAGATGATAATCAAACACTAAAAGGGCCAAAATAGTGCCCCCAAAGGATAACCAGCAATAAAAACCGGAAGCAGAAGTGCTATTAAAAAAATAAAAAGATAAAAGGGTTGTTCCATACCATCAAGGCATTCCCAATTTTAGGGTGACCCTCAGGGGCTGCCAGGAAAATAATAATAATAATTCGAAATGTGGTGTTTGAGGAGAGTTTTGCAGATATATCCTGGACTGCCAGAAAGACAAACAAGTGGGTCCTAAATACAAATCAAGCCTGAACTCTCTCTGGAGGCAAAAATGTTGAAACCGAGGCTGTCCTACTTTGGGCACATCATGAGAAGGCAGGATTCCCTGGGAAAGACCCTCATGCTGGGAAAAGGGGAAGGCAGCAGGAAAAGAGGAAGAACAAATATGAGATGAATGAATTCCCTAAAGGAAGCCACAGACTTGCATTTACAAGAACTAAGAAGGGTTGCCGAGGACAGGGCAATTTGGAGAGTGCTCATTCATAGAGCCCCCGTGGAATGACTTAACGGCACATAACAAAAACAAATGCGGGTTCCAAGGTATGTGAGCTGCTCAAGGAATCGTTTCTTTCCCACACACATACACGGCCCGAGTCTGAACAGCCAAGATGAGATTTGAACCCAAGTCTCCTGAGTCCCCGTCCAACGCTCTATCCACGCTGACTTTTGAGTATAAAATTAGGAGCTGAAATAATTTGGGGCAGAATGTCAGAAAGAAACCTTTTTTGGACTACAGCTCCTAGAATTCCCCAGGAGGACCATGTTATCCGGCAAATTCTGGGAGTTGTAGGCAGAACCTAAATTCCCATGCTCTAAGAATTCACAAATTACACACCCAATGAAATGGAAGTCTCTTACACACCAGGAAGTATGTGGCTTGACCAAAAAAACCCCACATCTCTTATGTCCACCTGAAAACCATCTCAAGATGCCACCAGTACTTGGGCGACTGAAGCTAGTCTGCACTCAGGTCTACATCACCGTTTTAGGGCCTCATAATTCACATTTTGGCTCCTACGGACCTGTCTTCTCACCCGCTGCTCTTTCTCCTGGTCCTCTGCTCGGCTCAGGAGGTAGCCTTCTGCCAGGGCCACTGCTTGGGAACTGGTCTCTGGCTGGCATTCTCTCACCCAACGCCCAAGTTCCAGGGGAAGGATGGTCAGAAACTGCTCCAGGATCACCAAGTCCAAGATCTGAGCCTTGGTGTGTCGCTCCGGCTTCAGCCACTGACGGCAGAGATGGTGGAGTCGGCTGCAAACTTCCCGAGGCCCCACATCCTCCTGGTAGCAGAACCGCCTGAAACGCTGGCACTGTGCAATTGCACCGAGGCCGTCCTCATCCTGAATTTTCCCCACTGTTCTTTCACAGAACTCCGTCTTGTCTCCAGCCTGGATGTCCAGGAGGCTCCTTCCGGCCCCAGAAGCTGCCGCGTCAGGTTCTTCCATCTTCAGTCCCGCTCAGACGCTGAGAAAATGGAAGAATCCCCTCGTTCTGCTGCTACACGCCCTTCCTTCAAACCAGGAACGTTGTGATTTAAAGAGGGTGAACAAATCCAGCAAAGCCAAGGAGGGTTTTTTTGACCAATGGGACAATAACATACGTCAAGCAGAAGGAAGCTTTAGAAGGAAAACTGGATGAGCGATACTTGCTTTCCTCCTAAAAGCAAAAGAGATGAACAGAGAGACTCTGAAGGAAACCGGAGACAGAGTTTTGAGTTCCCAGGGGTGTTCCTCTGCTAAAGATATGCCAGCCAAACCCCTGACCTGGGTCATGTATACACACCATCTTGAGGGCTGCCCCACTCTTCCCCTTCTACTTTGCCTCCCTCTCTTCTCCTCACAAAAACCCCTTGGCTTGGTCCATGTATCCCTCACGGCAAGCCAGACTGAAACCGATTCTCATACAAACCAATTCAGGGTGTCCGTCACAAACTATCAATGCAGGATGTGTTATAAAAATCTTATAGTGCTCTGAGGAGTTTGTTCAAGTCTCATAGATTTGACCTTGGCAATCCTCACCTTTTATTTTCCTTGTAGAGCGGTGATTCCCAACGTTAGGTCCCCAGGCGTTCTTGAACTACAATGCCCAGAAGCCTTCACCATTAGCTGTGCTGGCCAGGATTTCTGGGAGTTATAGTCCAAGAACCTCTGGGGACCCAAGGATGGCAACATCTGTGACGGACTGATATCCCTGGTTAGAAGTTGGGAGGTAAGTAAAGGTAACGGTTCCCCTTGAGATTTAGTCCAGTCGTGTCCGACTCTAGGGCGTGTTGCTCATCCCCGTTTCCAAGTCGCAGTGCCAGTGTTTGTCCATAGACAGTTTCCGTGGTCGTGTAGCCAGCGCGACTAGACATGGAATGCCCTTACGTCTCAATGAAGTTGGGGAGACTCGAGTTCAAATTTCCACCAGACCATGACATTCACTGGATGACCTACCTGGGGTTATTTATTCCTCTGCCTCCTCTCTCAGCCTAGTCTACCTCACACAAGGATGGTTGTGAAGACAAGGCGGTGGAGAGCTGCACCGCCCACCTTCAGTCCCCCGGAAGAAAAATGGGATAAAAGTGTGACAAAATACAAATAGAAATCCCTTCTAAAAGTCATTTTAAGTTTCTGCCTTTATTCGACCAATCAGAAAGGCACAAAATACTTAAAGGCTGCACGAAAATAGCTCATTTTTATTTATTTACAGTATTTCAAATATATTTCTTTACCCTGCCTTCCTCCTAAAAAGAGGACCTAAGGCTTCTTATTAAGCCACGTACTCTCTAAGGTTATTATTATCTAATCAGCAGTTAAGCCTGCCTCAGGCTCCGGGTCAGAGGGACTACATCTCCCATCACCCCCCTACTGGCTCTGGGGATGGGAATTGTAGTTGTGGGCATGGAATGGGAGCTTCAGAGTGTGCTGGGGTGGGAGACCGTGGCTGTGTAGGCTTCCTAGCTTTGCACCAAAGAGGAGAAACCATCATCACACGGGGATTCTCGGGGAAAGCAGCCCCCCCAACCTGCAGCACCCCCTCCTCGAGGGTTTTCTCTCCCCCCTCCCTGGCCCTTCCCTACCTGAGCATCATCCACAGCATCCTTCTGAACTCTGCCTTCTCCGGATCCTTGGCGGGGGAATCAGCAACCCAAAGAAGCTCCCGGCGGCCATCAAAGCCGCTTCTTCCCCAGCCACGTGGGGCGGTGGGGGCGGGATGCGGCTTCCGTTCTTAAATCCTCGGTTCCAAACGGCCTCTCTAGGAATCTCGCCTCTCTCGCTTTAACCCCCCCCCCACTCTAGGAAGTCAACGCAACACCGTCTTGTTGCCAGCGTTCATGCCTTCAAGGTCTCCAGCCTGCTTGAACAGAGCAGATGATACCAAAAATGAGAAGAGGGGGAAAAGCAACAACCAGAGGTTGTGGCTCTTGGACCTCCAGCAGATTGTGTCTCGTTTGTGGAGTTCCTCCGCCACAGGGAGGTCCGGACACAGGGAGGTCCGGATCGAGTCACTTTTCTTCCTCTTTGAGTCCTTCCTGCTGTCCCTTCTGGATAGGAGGAACTGGCTGAACTCCAGCAGCATAATTTATGCTTCCTAGAATTGATGACATACTCTGTGCAGCATAGTGTGTGTGTGTGTGGCAAACCAGGGAGGATTTTAACTTCTGAAAAATCACTGCAACTGAGGACATTATTAACCTTACTCAGTTTAAGTTACAGTGGCTGGCTTTTGGCCACTGTGAAATCCTATTGTGAAGAACCAGATGTGGGTGTCCAGGGTACAACACATGCTACAAAGCAACCCCAAACTGGAAGGAAGTGGATATGGAACTCTATAGGATTAAAACAAAATTCACACGTGGATTGATTAGGAGCAATCATAAATTCACTGAACAATCCTTCAGAATTTTTCATCAGGCCACAGGGAGAAACATTAGAAGTGGGGGAGAAAAAGGCTTGGTGAAAAACAGGGTTGAGCCATAAGAGATCTGTCATGAAACTGAACTAAGCAAGAAATGTCACAAGTCAAGGCAGTAAAAACGTCCCCAGTTTGTACAAGGCAAATCTTGCAGGATCAGATCCAGATAGATCCACCCAGTCCGATATTCTTGTTCTAAAAAAGTTGCCAGCCAAATACTTCTCAAAAGATCTCAAGGATTTCGTGGTGAAAACGAGAATATTTTAAAAATACAAGCTTGATTGTTCTTACAAGTTAATGCTGTAATTTTTACAATTCTGTCTTCGTTGTTGCTATGTCATGTGGCATTATCAGTAATTAAAAAGAAGGTTTTGCCTTAAGAAGGGAGGGAGGGAGGAATATAGAAAAGGAAGGAAGGAAGTCATTGCTGGTGAAAAGATGATGTTGACCCTAGTGTTGGAATTTATTAAGAAAATGAAAATTAATTGATCAACATAGAGCCATGGCAAAATTGGAAGGATTTTATAGGTCATTTAATTCTAAAGCCCTAACTAGTAAAGATCATGCTATAACATACAGAAGCTTGCTGGATAGCTTAGTGGTTTAGGTATCTGGCTGTGGGGCCAAAGGTTGGGAGTTTGATTCTCCGCTGTGCCTCCTGGGAGAATAGCCAGCCTGGGTAGCCTTAGGGCAAGATGCACAGTCTCAGAGTGCCGCCCTCCCAGAAACCACTTCTCTGTATTTTCTACCTGGAAAAGCCTGAAAATAAGTCAGAATGGAATTTATGGCACATCATTATTATATCACATAAAGCCTTGAAATGAAGTGGACTGGAGTACAATGAACATCATCCAAATACCTGGCATACTCGGAGGTTGCAAATTGCGAACATTAAAGGAATCTGAGAAGATAGGAATCATATTTAAAGAGTTTATTAACATCACTCACAAAATTGTAAGGCTAACACTTAATGTTTGGCACTTGTCAATAAAGGGGAAACAACAGAAAAGCCAAAGATATGATATGCAACAGTTGACTTAAGAAAAATAAAATGCAAAGAAAAGTAAAAGGTGAATGTGTTTCAATCATGTCACCTGAATAAGTACCGTGCTTATATTTTTCCATGTATAAGATGATGCTTTTGTCTAAAATATTTAGATTAAAAATTGAGAGTCATCTTATACACAAAAGTAAGGAGGGGGAAGGGATCAAAGCGCTTTGATTCCTGCTTTCCCCCTCCACTTTCCTGTGAGGAAAGTCTTTTCCCCCTCCACTTTCATCACAAAAAGTGGAGGGGGAAAGCAGGAATCATCAAAGCGCTTTGATTTCACGCTTTCCCCTCCACTTTCTTGCAAAGAAAGAAATTATGGGTTAGAAAGGGGGGCATCTTAGACATGGGGGTGTCGTATACATGGAAAATATGGTATGCCAGAGTTCTGCTGTGATTTCTCCCCTCACACACTCATGTTACCTATTATCCAACAAGAAAATCGTGGGGTCCCTTGTCCAAAACTCAAGACTAAAATGGATAATAGCTTTTCATGGCCATCAAAATATTAAAAGCATGCAAGATTTCATGATCCATAGGAGTCTTCTTTACAGCTGGAGGCCAAACTTGACATTTTGAGCTGACACAGGGGAGAGGGACAACAACTCCCATCATGCTTTGCTGGCTCTGGTGATGGGAACTATAGTTCTAGACCCAGAATTGTACAGCTGAAATGTGCCAGGTTGGGAAATTGGCTGTATGGACTCCCAGCTTTACACAGAGGAGAAAATCTTCTCCAGATGGGCAATGTATAGGAACCCAAAAAGTTAAAGAAATTCAATCTCATTTTTCTGCCAGCCAGTAGCTACCTTTCCGTGCCTCTCCTCTCCCCCTCTGTCTGGCGTTCTATATTAGAGAGTTTCTCCACCACGCCAATTATTTCTTTTAATACAGATCCTGATATCATAATAGTATCTTGTCAGCTGTTAGCTTTTCCCTATTTCCCCTCTGCCGCCTTTAATTCTACAAATCCCCGCCTCAGGAAGGACCCTGCTAGACTTGGAAGCTCTTCTGTTTTCAATATTTTATTGACCCAGCAAAAGGGCTGCTAGATTTTGTAGAGGCTCTTGTGGGGATCTGCCGCTAGCAGTTAACAGCTGAGTAATTGGCCATAAAATCAATCTATGCCATTTCTTTTGGGAGAACACTCTGTGATACGACAACACGTGGTCCGTTGGAAAGAATCACAGTCGTCTCTCTCTGCGTGGGTTCCGTCATCACAGCCGGTGTTTGTGAGGCGCCGGAAGGCTTTTCCGCCCCCCGAGCATACATATGGTCGGAGTATACGTGACTTCTCTGATGGGACCGGAGGTCTAAACTCAACGTGAACTTCCTTCCGCACTCGGCATACCCGTATGGTTTGTACCCCGTGTGCCACTTTAAGTGGTTTGAGTGACTCTGGCTGTTACCGAACGTCCTTCCACAGGATGAACACCGGTATTGTTTCAACCCCCGGGGAATCCGTTTCGATGGCCTGTGGCGTGCTTTTTGACAGAAGCTCTTACCACGCATACGGCACTGTAGCGAAATGCCAAAAGGTGACATCATTCCTGCCTGTCCATCACAGAAGCTCAAGGGGGAGGAGGGTTCTGTCATCACAGCCGGTGTTTGTGAGGTGCCGGAAGGCTCTTCCGCCCCCCGAGCGTAGATATGGTCGGAGTATATGTAACGTCTCTGATGGAACCAGAGGTCTAAACTTGACATGAATTTCCTTCCACACACAGCACACTCGTATGGTTTGTCCCCCGTGTGCCGCTTTAAGTGGTTTGAGTGACTCTGGCTGTTACCGAACGTCCTTCCACAGAACGAGGACTGGTACAGTTTCAGTCCCTGGGGAATCCGTTTCGATGCCCTCTGGCATGCTTTTTGACAGGAGCTCTGCCCGCACAGGCGGCACTTATTTGTCTCTTCTTCCAGGCTGATGCTTTCAAGCATCGCTTCTTCTTGGAGGTCAGTGTTTCCAGATGCAAAGGACATATCACCATCATTTATTTCCTCCTGAATCAAGCCATCCTGGATGTCATCGTCCCCTTCAGAAGAAAAGGATTCTTTTCTCATCTTCCGTGCGGCTTCGGTCTCTGTTGCTTCACTTTGCTCTGTTCTATCAACATCTCTAGCTTTCTTTAAGGACACTCTGCATGATTCTTCTTTTTCCTCATCGTCCAAGGCATCATCAGCTAGAATGAGAAGGGGAGAAGAATATCAAGAACCCCGGGAAGAAATGAAGTTTTAAGTCATGGAACAATCCAAGGTTTCCAAGCATTATTGTGGAAGACAGAACAGACTACTGCCCAGCCCTTGATTGGCATGAAGTACTTTCTGGAGGGGAGTGGGTGCCACTTTCGGACCAGATAGGCGGGGTATAAATCAAATAAATAAATAAAATAAATAAAAAATAATGAAGATGCATCTTTGAAGAGAAGCAAAGAAGAGGGATGGGGGAGCTTTCTCAGTTTCCCTTCTTCTCTTTCTGACCTGCTCTGATATATGTTGACCTTCCTTTGACCTAGATTGAGAAGGATAACATGTGGCTCTCTCAGTGGTCTCAATATAAAGGTAAAGGTTCCCCTTGACATTTAGTCCAATCGTGTCCGACTCTAGGGCACGGTGCTGATCCCCATTTCCAAGCCATAGAGCCAGTGTTTTTCTGTAGACAGTTTCCGTGGTCGCGTTACCCAGCGCGACTAGACACAGAACGCTGTTACCTTCCCACTGAGGTGGTACCTATTTATCTACTTGGACTTGCATGCTTTTGAACTGCTAGGTTGGCAAGGGGCTGGGACAAGCGACGGGAGCTCACTCCGTCGCGTGCATTCGATCTTACGACTGCTGGTCTTCTGACATTGCAGCACAGAGGCTTCTGCAATTTAGCCCACAGCGCCACCATGTCCCTTACCTTATCCATCTCAATATACCGTCTAGCAATCCTGCTTTTTCCCAGCATTCCACAATTTAAAATATATATTTATAAAATATATATATTTTAAATGCCAACATCCCTCATTTAAAAAAAAATCTTCAGAAAACATTTTTTATCTACAGAGAGCATAATTAGCCTTTTCCAGTTAAAAAGCATTTTTGTTTAAAAAAAATAAATATCAGGGGGTAGGTGGCCCTCATAGACACGGCCCCATGACCTCCACAGGTTGCCCTCCCGTCAATGGAGCTTGGGAAGGAGTTGATGAATCCACCCTGATCCAGCGGGCAACTATCATGTTTTCCTGAAATTAAGACAGGGTCTTATATCAATTTTTGCAAAAAAAAAGCATTAGAGCTTATTTTCAGGGGATGTTTTAATTTTTTTTCATGGACAACAATCTATATTCATTCAAATACAGTCATGTCATCTTCTTCTGGTTGCTGCACAAGGGTGGAGGGTGGAGTTTCACTTAAATAGGGCTTATTTTTGGGGTAGGGCTTCTATTACGAGCATCCTGAAAAATCCTACTAGGGCTTATTTTCAGGTCAGGTCTTATTTTCAGGGAAACAGGGTAGTGGCAACTTACTACTGGATTTCAGCCAGTAAGTAAGATGATAGGAATCCTGGTTCTAGATAACTAAGGTGGAGATGCAGGGACTTAACAGCCATCTTCTCTTCTTGGGAACAAAGACTTTCCCTCTTCAGTAGAGAGTTGAAAGGGAAATGGGAAAAAGAAGGAAGTGACATCAGAGATCCTAAGACAATCTGTCTCTGACAGCGAAGGGCTACCTATAGAGGTCAGAGGTCATGCAGGCATGCAAAACAGGATGTTTGGAAGGGTTTGTAGAAGGCTTACCGGGATAGTTCAGATTCATATAATTCTCCAGCATGACCTCCCACTGCAGGGTTCTCTGGCCTGGATCCAGCAGCGCCCACTCCTCCTCTGTGAAACACACAGCCACGTCCTCAAAGGTCACCGGAACCTGAAGTCAGACAAATAAAACCGTTTCCTTACCTTTAGTGGACTTCCATCGCTCGCACTTCTACCTTTTTGAGTAGGGCAGCTTTGACAGAATCCAGGAAGGGTGGGTTTTGTCAGGCTCACAGAGGTGGGGATGGGGATTAGCACAGCCGGGGGGGGGGGGATTACTGTCACTTCCCCAACAATTCCTCCTTACCTTATCTGACCTCACAGAAGTTACTTCCATTTCATCACTAGGAGCAGATAACGGAGCAGGTGAGGCCAAAGATTTCCCGCCATCTGTAAGTCACACAAACATGGCATGAAAATGTTACATCATTTATACATGTGCAGGCATTGTTTCTTTCTTCAAAGAACCAAAGTCCCTCAAGAGTCATTTATCTCTAAGGACTACAAGAATATTTAATAGTGGCACAGGGGCATCTTTTCATGACTAAATCCAACCCATTTGACGGAGTGTTGATTTGGTTCTTGTTACATACTGTCAAGTCAAAACCAACTTATAATGGTCCTAACATGGTTTTCAAGGTAAGTGAGATATTTAAGGAGCTGTTTTACCAATTCCACTTCCCCATGGCTAAGTGGGGAATTGAAACCTAGATCTCCAGAATCTTAATCCATCACTCTATCCACCACATCACACTGGGTATCCCATGAACCACACTGATTGATTGATTGATTGATTGATTGATTGATTGATTGATTGATTGATTGATTGATTGATGATTGAACTTATGCACCACCCCATAGTGCTAGAGCATTCTCTGAATGGTTTCCAACATAATTAAGCAAGAAACACATGCAAAATAAAGAAGAAGAAAAAGGGACCAAAGAAACTTAGGGAGCAAGCACTGTCTCATATTTTGAAACAAGACAGAGACGAAGCTGGGGTGGGGAAGTGCTCTCCCCCTCTAGGATCAAGGGTAAAAAGAACAGCAGTGTTTTAACATCATAAAGAAGAGCAGGCTGCAAAGCATTTAAGAAATGAGCTAGTTCTGTAGAGTATAATATGGACTTTTAAGCCATGAAAGCTATTTTAAAATGTGTCGTCTTTAAAGCAAAGACAGACAACATTACAGTGGTGTCTCGCTTGATGAGGATAATCCGTTCCAGCGAAATCGCTGTAGAGCGAAATCCTCGTTAAGTGAAATAAAAAATCCCATTGAAACGCAATGAAAACCCGTTCAATGCGTTCCAATGGGCTGGAAACTCACTGTCCAGTGAAGATCCTCCATAGGGGCTGCCATTTTCAGTGCCTGTAAAGCGAGAAATCCGTCCAAAAACACAGCAGGGAGCCATTTTACACAGTGGGCGGCCATTTTGAAGTTGCCAATCAGCTATTTTAAAAACATTGTTTAGCGAAAAATCGGTTCCTGAAGCAGGGAACCGATCGTCGGGAAGTGAATTTTGCCTATTAAAACATCATTTTGTGATCGCAAAAGCAATCGGAAAACAGTCATCATATAGCGGTTTCATCATTTAACGAGGCAATCGTTAAGCAAGGCACCACGGTATCTCCAAAGCTTCAAATCTATTTTTTCTCTAAAGGACTTAGACAGACCCCAGAGGAGCACCAAGGCAAGGGAAGATTTTAAACATAAATGGGCAAGGGAAATGAAGCAGGACTTACCTCCATTGAGATCACCAAACACCTTGCTGCCACCCGAGCTTGTTTGATTTCTTGCCTCCTCTGGAGCATTGTCCACTGCATGGAAATGAAGAGCTGCCCCTGCTAACAGACCCTGCATGTGAGACAGCCAAGAGAAAGGCATACAAGTCAAGGGTTAGACAGATACGGCACCGTCAAATGGAGGGGGAAAAGTACAGTGGTGCCTCGCTTAATGACGTTAATTCATTCCAGCGAAATCGCTGTAGAGTAAAAACGTCATAAAGCAAAATTTAAAAGCCCATTGAAATGTATTGAAAACCCCTCAATGCGTTCCAATGGGCTGAAAACTCATTGTCCAGTGAAGATCCTCCATAGGGGCGGCCATTTTCACTGCCTGTAAAGCGAGGAATCCGTCCAAAAACACAGCGAGGAGCCTTTTTAAGCAGCCGTCGGCCATTTCAAAAACCGACAATCAGCTGTTTTTGATTGTCGTAAAGTGAAAATCGGTTCCCAAAGCAGGGAACTGATCATCATTAAACAAAAAACCCATTTAAAACATCATTTTGCAATCGCAAAAACCTAATTGTCAAGCGATTTCGTCATAGAGCGGGGCAATTGTTAAGCGAGGCACCACTGTAAAGTGTGCTGCTTATATACCACCCATAACTCTTAAAGCACTCTCTGGACGATTTACAAGTTCATTATGCAGGCTACACATTGCCACTGCAGCAAGCTAGGAACTCAGTTTACCGACCTCTGACGGATGGAAGGCTTAGACAACCTTCTTGAGCCGGCTACCTGAGCGCATCGGGACTGAACTCAAGTTGTGAGCAGAGTCTTGACTGCAATACTGCAGTTTAACCACCGTGCCACAAGGCTCAGTGGTTAAACTGGAAGGTTAGGACATCCCAGCTCTGGAGAATTTTCTATAAAGGCTAGGCAACCAGTGATAGAGCTTAGGGCTATCTTTGTCTTTTCAGCAGGTTCCCACCTGATCTCTCTGCTTCTGGTCTTCTGCCAGGCTCAGGAGGAAGCCTTCTGCCAGGGCCACTGCTTGGGAACTGGTCTCCGGCTCACATTCTCTCACCCAGCGCCCTAATTCCAGGGGAAGGATGCTGAGGAACTGCTCCAGGATCACCAAATCCAGGATCTGAGCCTTTGTATGTTGCTCTGGCTTCAGCCACTGGTGACACAGATCATGGAGCCGCCTGCATACTTTCCGGGGCCCTTCAGCCTCCTGGTAGGGGAGCTGTCTAAAGTGCTGGCGCTGAATGTCCAAACTGGTGTTGTCCTCACCAAGGAACGTCCTCGCCCCTTTCTCCCAGTACTCCCCAGCACCCTTAGCTTCCGCTGCATCAGGACGTTTTGCCGGTTCAGGGCCAACCGATTCTTCTACCTCCATTTTAAATTCAAGGGAAGTCTCTAATAGGATATAAAGGATCCTTCTGCCAGTTGCCACCCCTGCTGTCACAAGCGATTTCTCTCCTTTGGCATAGGATAGGGTGGCCAAATTTTGGGCAGGGGCAATTTATCTTATGCAGCTAATGGCCTCTCCCATTTTGAAGAGACCCTTGTCCAGCAGGCCGAGGCAAAGAGGCAGTCCCGAAACCAGCAAATTCAGGGAGATGGAAAAGCATCCAGAAAGGGGAAAAAATGGGACAGTTGGCGATTGCCTTCATCTAAGAAACACGCAACCACAGACCAACACGTAAGAACTGGCAGAGTCGCTGGTCCGTCTACTTCAATGGATGTTTTTTAGGCTGCTAGAATAAGCCCAAATCACGGTTGCAGCATAATTTATATTTTTTAAAAAATCAGAAGTCGGTTGAAACGCTTCGAAATTCAAAATGCATCAGTTGGGGGTTCCTCTACTCTCCTGCTGGGAACGGCAAAAAGGAAGTAGGGAAGCAAACCGAGGCGAATTTGACGCTGGACCGGAAGTAGATGTTCTTAAAGAACTTCCTCTTTTTGGAGCCTTGCTAGGAAGGGCGACTCGCTCACTTTAACTCTTCGGGAAGCAAACAGGAGGACGTGAGCTCGTTATCTCTCGGAATAAGGAGTGTTAACAGTTCGCTCAGGGCGGTTGCCACGTGAAATGGAGGACAGGGCTCCTGTGCCTTTCGTCGGATGTGTGAAAGAGGGCGCTTCAGCAGAAGTAGCTTGTTATTCCAGGCACATCTATTGAAATGCCCTCTTCCCAAGGCACAGGAGCCTTGTTTGTGTTTGCAATTGGCCGTCCTGTTCCAAAGACGGACTTTCACACAAAAAAGGAGAGTTTTGCTCCTAATTCCTCAGAAACTCAGTAGCCCTCAAACCCCTCAGTGGAGTGGGTGAGATCGGTCCTGCAATTCTGTGAAGCCTTGGCGCTCCCACACAATGGAGCAGTGGGGATGCTCTCCCTGTTGTGACTGTCCTATATGGTGGCCACAGCCCTTTTTGGGAGGACTGCTCACCATCTGAAGGGTTAGCAGGGAACAGTCCTCGTTGTGAAGATCTCCTTCACTTGAAGGGACAGGCAGCCCAAGGCTGATTTAAAGGTCAAGAACCCCCAAAAAGAAAGGAAATCCACACAGGTCTTTTGGCCAGCGGTTTCCCTACCCGAGTTACACTGTCATTCCATCTTGAGTACAAAAGTAATTTCTCATTTTGCATCTGCAACTATTCACAGGATCATAGAATTGTCGTAGGGTTGGAAGGGACCTTGGAGGTCTTCTAGTCCAACCCCCTGCCCAAGGCAGGAGATCTCATTCCATCCTGGACAGATGGCTGTCCAATCTTTTATTGAAAATCTCCCAACGATGGGGCACCCACAACATTGGGAGGCGAGCTTTTCCATGGCTTAATGGTTCTCCTTATTCCTCCTTATTCATTAGTGCACACACCTTTATGACAATCAGGGTTCTTTTTTCACTCTTTGCTGTTGTTGAAGTACGTGGCCACTTTGTAGGTCTTACGATGGCTCAGCAATGCTGGAGACACGTAGCATAGCTATAATTATTTTCCAAAGTAGGAATCCTGTGGGGTTAGAGCAAGGTCGGCCCATCGCTAGCGGCCACAACCAAGTAAATACAGTACTTCAGAAGGAAGAATACTGCCTTTTTAAAGATGTAAGCCACCCCAGCATCTTTTTAAGGAGAAAAGCAGAGTGAAAATATTTTAAATAAATAAAATATAAATGTACACCAGGTCCTGGCTGTGTACACAAGCTGTGGATCTGAGACTGTAAATAAAATTGGAAACTTTTATTAACAACACAATCGCAGAGTAACAATATGCCTGATAGAAAATGGCCAAATACAAAGAGCAGATATTATAATTCTGCTTTTTCAGGTACATGAAGCATAAACAAGTACATTGCTATTGGCTAAGCATAAGGAGAATAGAGAGAGTTTTTTTTACTCATCTTGCACAGAATGGCATGATCAAGGTCTAACAAAGGACCCATAGAAAGAAGGTGAGAGTGGGAGGGTACCTCTTTGAGGGTATGAAATGGTCACAGGTTAGTGCTTTTGGACCACAACTCTAAAAACATAAATTTGGAACGTGTCTAATGTATAGATGCAGGAAGCCCGCTCCCAAAAAAACTAGTTAAATATTCCTGAAATCTCAGCATTGACTTCTTCTTGAAGTACCAAATACAGTGGTGCCTCGCTTAATGAGCGCTTCATTTAACGACGGATCCGCATTGTGATGAAGATTTTGTGATCGCAAAAGCGATCGCATTGCGATTTTTTTAATGGTAAAATATCGCTTTGCGATGATCGGTAAGCTGTTTCGCTTACTGATTATCGCATAGCGATCTTTTCCCAACAGCTGATCGGCGGTTCCAAAATGGCCACCAGGTTAAAAAAATGGCCGCCCGCTGTGTTTTCGTGTCCATTCCTCACTTACCAGGCAGCGAAAATGGCGGCCGTATGGAGGATTTTCGCCTAACTGTGAGTTTTTTGCCCATAGGAATGCATTCAATGGGTTTTAATGCATTCCTATGGGCTTTTTATTTTCGTATAACGACGAATCCGCATAGCGATGATTTTTCCGAAACGCATTATCGTCGCTATGCGGGGCACCACTGTAATACGTAGCGTCATAATTTTGAAGAATAAACCCAAAACTCCAGGATTGAGTAATATGTTTATTAGACCGGAAGGAAGGAAAGAGCAAGCTTTCAGGGTCACTAGAGCTCTTCAACAGGCAACAGTTGTTGCAAAATGTGGATCAAGGGAAGAGTGATGGAGAAAAGATAAAAAAGAAACACCAGGTTTGATCTGGAAGCCTCTGCGTTCTTATGTTATCCTAGTTTTGGAAATTTTTATTATGTGCCTTCAAGCTGGAATCGACTTGTAGGGATTCTAACAGTAGCTTTTAAGGTAAGTGAGATATTTAAAGAGTAATATTACTAGTTCCAACCCGGCCCTGCAAGTTTCCTTGGCTGAGCAGGGATTCAAACCTGGATCTCCTGGGCCTAGTCCATTACTCTATCCATTACACCAGACAGGGCATCCCAATTTTGACAGCCCATTGAAATGATGGGAAAAGGCTTGAACTAGGTGTAACCGTAACCTCTCCCTAAAGAGAGTATGATGTTTCGACAGAGAGTCACTGTGGGCGCAAAACTACCACCTTTTATCTCTGAGGTAGGTCCTTTTGGATCATATCCCTGTACCTGGCAGATCTGCATAAACGGTCTCACACATTCCATTGCTTTTAACATCATCTTGTACAGAACTTAACAGACTCCATCTTTACGACTACAAGCCCCAGTATTCCTCACTATCATTACACTAGGCCTTGGAGATAGGTAGCTAGGCCCTGGTCCAGGTGAGCAAAAGATATGTGTCCATAGGTGTGGATCTGCAGGCTTGAAATCCCAGAATTTGTCCTAGGGAATTCTGGCTGTCGGCCTTTGAAAGAAGAAAAAAATGAATGGCACATCCCTATATTTTCCTCACACTGATTAATCCGCAATGTTTCTGTCTGCATATGTGTTTCCCTCTTGGAAAGAATCTTCCAACAAGAAGGCCTCTCCTCCGCTGTCCGTTCTTTCCACAATCCAGCCATTTCAAGGCACAGCAGCATTCTCGGTGGTGTGGATTTTTTTATGCTCGTTAAAGTTTGTGCTCCACCGGAAGTTCTTTCCACACACTAGGCACGTGTACGGCTTCTCCCCTGTGTGGATTCTCCGATGGGATTTAAGATAGGAACTGCCTATGAAGCTTTTCCCGCACTCGGGACATGTGTACGGCTTCTCCCCTGCGTGGACTTTCAGGTGGATTGCATGGCTTCTGCTGTAGCTGAAACTCTTCCCACACAAGGTGCAGGCATAGGGCTTCTCCCCCGTGTGAAGACGCTGGTGCAGAGTGAGGCCCGTGTTCCGAGTGAAGCTTTTCCCACACACCCCGCATTTGAAGGGCTGCTCCCCAGTGTGGTTTCTTTGGTGAGAATGGAGGCTGATGCTGTGGCTGAAGCTCTTCCCGCACAACGAACACGTGTACGGTTTCTCCCCTGTGTGGATTCGTTTGTGAGTCCTCAAGTCTGAACTGCTTCGGAAGATCTTGCCACACTCAGAGCATTTGAAGGGTTGCTCTTCTGAATGGGTTCGCTGGTGGAAGGTAAGGTCTGTGCTCCGCCGAAAGCTTCTGCCACACTCGGAGCATTTATATGGTTTCTCCCCAGTGTGAATGCGTGTATGTTCATTAAGGTGTGATTTACGACTGAAGTTTTTCCCACATATGCTACACATACTTCTTTTCTTTTCATTATCTGTTCTTTCATAGATCTCAACATCTTTGGAAGCAAAGGATTTGCTCCTCTTTGTCTGTTTTGCCTCTGTATCCCTTCTATCCTTTCCCCCTTCGGTACATATGAGTCTTTCTAAGTATTCTCGGTAAGATTCTTCCTCACTGTGGCTCTTCCTGCTATCACCTGCTACGGTAAAAAAGAAAAGGGAACTGGTAAAATGCTGAGAAGCTGAGCACCCAGTTCATTCAGTATCACCAATGGTCATGGATGAGGAGAACCCTTATCCAGGAACATCTGGAGGATAATATCCTGAATTTAAAGTAACACTGAGTTAGAATCCCTAGAGAAGTGGTCTATAACCATGTCAGGGAAATGCAGAAATCTGGCTATGGGGACAGGCCAAAACACTGGAAGAGATCAAAAAAGGTAAACATGTGTTATGGGTTTTTTGTAAATTGACTTTTCTTTCTTTGGTCCTACATCAAATCAAGTCTGAACTGTCTCTGGGGGCGATAATGTTGAAACTGAGGCTGTCCTACTTTGGGCACATCATGAGAAGGCAGGATTCTCTGGAAAAGGCCATCATGCTGGGAAGGGTGGAAGGCAGCAGGAAAAGGGGAAGAACAAATATGAGATGGATGGACTCTCTAAAGGCTTGGGTTTGCAGGAACTGAATAGTTGACGAAAGGAAATTTGGGAGATCGCTCATTTATAAGGGTCACCATAAGTCGGGGTGATTTGATGGCACATAAGAAGTAAGATCCTTACTCAGAGAAGCCAGGTTCCCGTAATTCTCCACCATGACGTCCCTCTGCAAAGCTCTTTGGCTCGGGTTCAACAGAGCCCATTCGTCCACTGTGAAACAGACTGCCACCTCCTCAAAGGTTACTGGGCCCTGGAAGGAGGAAAAGGAGAAGGAAGAGAAAGAAGAGGTGTAGCAGGAGAGGAGGAAGAAGAAGAGGAAGAAAAGAAGGAGGAGAAAAATAAAGAGTACAAGGACAATTTAGAAGTGGAGGAATTTGGAAGGTTCCATCCACACAGTTAATGCAACGTTTCTTCCGCAAATGAGCACAACCCAAAACAGCAGCAACAGTAAGAAGGATGTTGTTTGCACTGCTGTGGAAAGCCTTCCTGGTGGGCAGGACCGACAGACACCAGAGGGACAAGGCAGAGCATCCTGGGTCCAAGAGTCTGAAGTACCCAAGTGATGGCCAACCTCCCTCATGTCAGATCGCATCCTTACCTGATCTGGCTGTGCAGAAGCGACTTCCACTCCATAGCCAGGAGGAGGTGACTGAACAGGCACTGCCAGTGGCGTTTCACCATCTGCAAGTGACATGAAAGGGTTGGGATCTTTTATACACCATTACCAGCTGAGTGAGTATGACCCTTTTCCTTTAATAGCTTGAATTTGTTCCGAGACTGGACTGCCAAAAACCACTTGTTTTACGATTGCATCTAACTTGACTCACTTCCTTGAGCAATCTCCTCCAGATAGACTCTGCGTTCTTGTCTGTGGATTCACCTATTTTTAGTAAATGACCTACACTGCAAGGCTGATGAAGAGTGTGAACTCACTCTAAAGCAGAAGTGTTTGTTAAAATGATTTTCCCCCACTCCTGCCAAATAGAGAAAAACAGCTACAGAAACGTAGAAGCAGAGCTGAACTTGAAATATTCGTTGACGAGCCTTACCTAATGAATGGGTAGTTCTTTCGCTCTCTCGACCAGTCCCCCAGAAAAGCAATCTCTGTCTGGTATCCGATGGAGTTCTCCTTGCTTCACAAAAATCAGAAGTCAATTTGGCTGACAGCACCTGAACTTGAAACAAGGCATCAGTTAATGGAGGACCCATTTTAAATGGAATTATGCAAGCCAAAACGTATCCAACAATAGCATCTGAAGATAATGAGAACAACAGAGCTCAGATCTCTCAAAAAATAATGAAAGAAAAAAGATGGAAAGGGAAGGAGGCAGTATAGCTGAAAGGTCTCAGGTTTCACTGATTTTGTGTCAACACTGCAATACAGGCTTCAGTGCTTAGGGGAGAATCCTGTTCAAAATCTCAACATGGAACGCCTTCAAAGACACAGTGCTCTGAATGGTGTGAGCCAGAGCCTGCTCTGCTCAAAGCAACGGGCAAGCCTTACCAAATATACCCTTTCAGGAATGGAGCAAACGTGTGTGTGTGTGTGTGTGTAATGGACCCCTTGCACAGGCAGTAAAAACAAATAGGATTTGGGCCTTAGCTGCTGTAACTGGAAAGAAAATTCCTTCTTTACTCTTATTATTATTTTTAATTTGAAGAAATATGTTTGATGGAGGGGATGGCGCTGGACACTTTTAGAAGTGTCCAGTACCATTCCAAGATATTTTGCTGCCCGAGCCAGAGTGGTAAATGGCACACACATCCCATGCCAAGGATTGGGCACCCCAAACCAGTCACTTAATTTTGGTGCATGGTATAGAAAACCCCACAGGCATCTTTTCACAAACCAAGCAATAAAATCACCTCCATCACAAATTAAATAAGTACAGTGGTGCCTCGCTTTACGATTGCCCCGCATTACAACAAATCCGCTTTATGATGATCTTTTTGTGATCACAATTGCGATCACAAAACAATGGTCTAAACTGGGAAATTTTGCTTTGCGATGATCGGTTCCCTGCAAAACAATGTTTTTCTAACAGCTGATCGGCGGTTTCAAAATGGCTGCCGGGTAATTAAAATGGCTCCCTGCTGTGTTTAGGGACGGATTCCTCACTATACAGGCAGTGAAAATGGCCGCCGTATGGAGGATCTTCGCTGGACGGTGAGTTTTCACCACATTGGAAAGCATTGAACGGGTTTCAATGTGTTTCAATGGGGTTTTTTATTTCGCTTTACGATGTTTTCGCTTAACGGCGATTTTCCTGGAACGGATTATCATTGTTAAGCGAGTCACCACTGTATCTATTTTTTCCTCTTTCACAACATTCAAAATCTGCTTGCAGAGGAGAGCTGTGTCATTTTGGCTAACGGTAGGACCAGCCCTAATAAAGAGTTTGGTATCTGCACCTGTAAATCTTCCTGTTTCTTCTCTTCCACCAGGCTCACAAGGAAGGCCTCGGCCAGGGCCACCGCTTGGGAACAGGTTTCTGGCTCACATTCCCTGACCCAGCTCTCCATCTCCTGGGGAAGGACAGCCAGGAACTGTTCCAGGATCACCAGGTCCAAGATCTGAGTCTTCGTGTGTTGCTCCGGCTTCAGCCACTGACAGCACAGAGCGCGGAGTTGGCTCCAAACCTCTCGAGGCCCTTCAGCCTCCTGGTATGAAAACTGCCTAAAGAGCTCACATGGCTCTTTGGATCCAATGGTATATTTTCCGAGAATCCTCTTCATTGCACTTTCCCAGCATGCCCTACTGCTGTCAGGTCCAGCCTGGGCAACTCGATGGCTTCTTCCTGCTTGAGAGCCAGCCAGGTCCTCATCTTCCATGTTCAAGCCTTGCTCCACGACAGCCACCAACAGCATAAAAGGAGATCTCCTTAATGCCTTCAAAAGGTATGGGAATTCAACAATAACATTGATCTGCCATCAAGTGGATGTTGACTCATGTCAAGCCTTCCCGGTGTTTTCCAGGTCCAAAATCGTCAAAAGTGGTTGCACAGTCCTTTCTTCTGGTGGTGCTCTGGGACGAGTGTGCAGCTTGCCCAAGGCCACCTAGGCTGGCTTTTCTCCATAGTGGCATACCCTGTTTCCCCAAAAATAAGAAAGGATCTTATATTAATTTTTGCTCCAAAAACACATTAGGGCTTATTTTCAGGGGATTTTTTATATTTTTCATTTACAACAATCTATGTTTATTCAAATACAGTCATCTTGTCTTCCTCTGGTTGAAGCACAGTGGTGGGAGGGCAGGGTTTCACTTCACTGGGGCTTATTTTTGGGGTAGGGCTTATATTACGAGCATCCTGAAAAATCATACTAGGGCTTATTTTCAGGTTAGGTCTTATTTTAGGGGAAACAGGGTAGTAGGGAATCGAACTCATAGTTCCTAGCTTCCCACTCACTGAGCTATCCAGCCAGGTCTTGAGAGAATTTAGAGAAGTGGTAAATTCAGCAAAGGTAATTAGTATTTCTTGATACAAGAATTACATTTCCTAAATGAAGAGATGCAAACAAAAACAGATAAATGTCAAAACAAGAGGGATTAAGAGATTGGAGGCTGAGAAGCAGGGGGATCTTTCCTCATCCAAGTGGCACACACTAAGACCTTCTCTTGGTTGACAACGACCTCACACAACTGTCACCGATCTAAATTCGCAAATCCACAAAATGCTGCCCCATTCTCTTTTCTATTCTCTCTAGCCATCAACCTATTTCCTTTTTCTCCCTGAGCATTCAATTGGACCAGAGTCCGGGGGGAAACTAACTTTTTTGGACCATAGAGTCAAAGAATAATGGAGTTGGAAGGGGCCTACAAGGCCACTGAGTCCAACTCCCCTGATCAGTGTAGGAACCCAGATCAAAGCAGATCTGACAGAAAGTTGTTTGGTTTTCTCTTGAATGCCTCCAATATCCCGAAGTAAGTGGTTCCATTGCCACACTGCTTTAACAGTTAAGAATGTTTTTCCCAATGTTGTGACCACACAGCTGCCCAGATATAATAGCCAAGGGCTATTAATGGGGTGGGGGGATTCTGGGATTTGTAGTCTCTCTCTCTCTCCTCTATCTCCTCTCTCTCTCTCTCCCCTCTCTCTCTCTCCTCTCTCTCTCCTCTCTCTCCCCTCTCTCCCCCCTCTTTCTCTCCTCTCTCTCTCCTCTCTTTCCCCCTCTCCCTCTCTCTCCTCTCTCCTTTCTCTCTCTCCTCTCTCCTCTCTCTCCCCTCTGCCTCTCTCCTCTCTCTCCCCTTCTCTCTTCTCTCTCTCTCCTCTCCCTCTCTCCTCTCCTCTCTCTCTCCTCTCCCTCTTTCCTCTCTCTCCTCTTCCTCTCTCTCCTCTCTCTGACTCCTTTCTGTCTCCTCTCTCTCCTCTCTCTCTCCTCTCCCTCTCTCCTCTGTCTCTCTCTCCTCTCTCTCTCCTCTCTCTCTCCCCCTCTCACTCTCTCTCCTCTCTCCTTTCTCTCTCTCCTCTCTCTTTCTTCTCTCTCCCCTTCTCTCTCCTCTGTCTCTCTCCTCTCTCCCCCCTCTCTCCTCTCTCTCTCCTCTGTCTCTCTCCTCTCCCTCTCTCTCCTCTTCCCCTCTCTCTCTGCTCCCTCTCTCTCCTCCCCTCTCTCCCCCTTTCTCCTCTCCCTCTCTCTCTCGCTCTCCTCTCTCTCTCCTCTCCTTCTCTCTCCTCTCCCTCTCCTCTCTCTCTCCTCTCTCTCTCTCCTTTTCTGTCCTCTCTCTCTCCTCTCCCCCCTCTCTCCTCTCCCCCCTCTCTCCTCTCTCTCTCCTCTCCCTCCTCCCCCTCTCTCCTCTCCCCCCTCTCTCCTCTCTCTCTCCTCTCCCTCTCCCTCCTCTCCCTCTCTCCTCCCTCTCTCCTCTCTCTCTCTCTCCTCTCTCTCTCTCTCTCTCTCTCTTTTGCCACACATGGCAAGGCGTCAGTGAAGGCTCTGCTCATAACCTGAGATTGATCCCAGGGGGCTCAGGTACCCAGTTCAAGGTTGACTCAACCTTCCAACTGATGCATAATCTGTTGATTTAGTCATCTGCCTGTGGACCCAGAGGTTGGGAGTTTTATTTCCCATTGGGCCTCCTTGACAGGGGCTGGACTCGATGGGTCCCTTCTAGGTCTGCAGTTGCAAGATGACGATGATGATTCTTCTGAGGTCAGTAAATTGAGTACCCAGCTTGCTGGAATGGGGTGGGGGGCAATGTGTATCCTGAATAATAAATTGGAAATTGCCCAGAGAGTCCTTTAAACACTATGGGGCGGTATCTAAGCAGCACACTTTGCTTTTCAGATGCCCGAGTGAAAGGGATGCAGTCCATGAAAGGTTATACCAAATAAAACTTTGCCAATGGGACTTCCCATTATTTTTTTTCTGCAACAGGCTTACAGGGCTACTATGTCAGAACACAGAAATGTTACTTTCTTTGGGACTACATTTCCCAGAAACCTCCTCACCAGCTGCAGGAGTTATAGATTCCTGTTTTATCTTTATTGGCTGGCTGGACTTTTCAAACCAACTTTCCTGCCTTGTTCTTTTCCCACCCGCCAAGCCTTCCGTGCAAAACGTGGATAAAAATAAATAATAAGAATATATTTAATATATTTCTACCTATGCATTAATATTATATATTATTCTATTGTATTATATTACATTATACATAATATACATCGAAGTATAAAAATATATGAAAATATTTTTTTATAATATATATGATATATAAAGACTTCATATAAAATATGTGAAAGTATTTTTTTTTAAACTCCATCTATTTCCACCTAAACAGTCATGCATTTTGCGCTCACCAAATTCCCGGGACAGGGAGATGCATCTGGGACGAGATCAAAGGATGCTCCTCCCCTCCCCCCTCTGCGACCGGTATGGCTCTTCCGGCTCAGGATTCCTTCCTCCTCCTTGCCCCCCTCGGTGCCACTCTAGGATTTGAAACTCTTTCACTTCCATTCGTTCTTACCTGCTCTTTCCCCCTCGCCCCTGTTATCAAATGGCTATTGTTTTTTTTGTGTGGAGAGGGGGGAACTGCTTTGCAAAGGTTGCATGGCAGCTCCCACTCTCACCGATCATGCTAAATAGGGGATGCTGGGATTTATAGTCCAGAAGGAGAACTTTGCAGAAACCTGGTCCAGGATGGGAAGATCTATAATTTCTTGGTCCAATCCAGTTATCCCATAGTTGCCTTGCCCAATAACTCTGGAAAAAGGATGCAGATCGATCGATCGATCGATTTTATATTCAAATAAATAGATAACTTTTTTCAGCCCTTCCAGTCTTCTTAAATAAAAGAAAGGCATCAATTCCATGCAAAAGAAAATTATTTTTATTTGAAATAATTTGGAAAGAATCATTAGTGCTACTGCTTACACGTGTTCACTCTCGTTTCAACTAATCTGTATTTCCCGATAGCTTCAATAATACCGAACAGTTCGGAAGTCACACACTTTTACAAAGCCTTGAAAACACATTTAAAACACCAAGACACACTTTGCCCTGTGCGAGTTTCCTCTCAAGTAAATACTCCACTGGATTCCAAATAATTATATATTTGCACCTAAACTGGAGTCTTGCCTGCAAATAGCTGCACTGGAGTCTTACTTCCAAATACAGTAGTTGTATTCAAGGATCGCAAGTTCAGGCCGGGGAAATTTATGTTGCAATCCTGTCTGTGTCTACTCAAAAGTAAAATTCCCATTTGGGTAGGTGGGTGGGTTCGTCCCTCTCCCTCGTCCATCAGTATAGCATTACTTTACCCTCATACTGGACTGTAGCCCGAGATTTATATTTTACACGCACACGGATATAGTTGAGCAGACACGTGTCAAAGTGCAATGGCTGCACAGAATATGGAAGACGTACTGTAGTTTAAAAAAATGATGGGAAACACAAGTTATGCACACCATAAAGATTATGCATAATGGGTAGCATTCCTGACCCTTGAGAAACTTTAAAATCTGCCCAAGCTTTTAATTTCTCCTTTGAAGTCTTTTTAAAATTATTATGGCTTAATTCCTATTTAATGCACCACTTATTGTGTTTTTAATCCGACTTGTTTCTTTTGAAATATATAGCAACTCAACATGCTTAGGTACGAAGGACACCGATCGATGGTTCGCGGCAAAACGAGCAGTTATTTAACCTAGGTTGAGCAGAACCCTCCACACGACGCCCGTTAAACCGCAATTAACGGACAGGAAAAAGTTGCCTCAGGGAGAAAAACGGTTACGCCCCTGCCCCCTAGTGGCGGAAAGGAAAGAGAGAATAATTGATTGATTGTTCAATTGTTCTAAAGCAACCAATCAAAAGCTCGCTTTCCTTCCCGCCACTGGGGGGGAGGGACTTAACCGTTTTTTTTGCTCTCTGAGGCAAGTTTTGCCCGTGCCGTTAGTTCTGGTTTATCAGACGTCGTGTGAAGTGTTCCTTTCTTCAGCCTTGGTGCCCGCTGACTATATGACTCGGCGTTTTACCACGAACCATCCCATAACTTCACCTCAAGTTTCTGAGGACACAATTTTGCGAGTAACTATTGTTTCTTCCTTTTAAAATTTTCTTTTTAAAGCTACGGTCAGACTATTTTTGCTGGTTTACCTAAGATAAGGGGAGTTGTTGGGGAACTTGCTTATATTTTTATGTTCATAGTTATATATGTAAATGCCTTTCAATGCGCAATGGTGCTTTTAATTCTACTTGTTCTTGTTGAAAGAAATAGGAGTGATCTATGCATATATTTCAACAAATGGGGTCCTAGGTTTTAAATGATGGATTGCCCTTTTCTCCATGCTAACAACATCCAGAAAAAGTCTCAAAAGCAGTACATGTCGAGCAATACACTGAATAAATAGACTGGGCTATACAGGACATCTAGATACCCAGTATGACCTGTGCAGCAGATAGAGGGATGAACTAGGACTCAAGAGGCGTGGGTTTGAATCTCTACTTTGCCACGGAAACGAAGGGGCCATAGAATTTTTTAAATAACTCACCTTGCAAACCTGATCAGAGTTGCTGTCAGTTCCAACTTGGATGGCATGTGACATACAAGGATCCTGTCCCTTCCTGAACTGATGGGTAGGCCACAAGAACCTTATTCCTGATATTCTATTCTTTTATTTCAGTCATTATTTAGCTATGTTGTTTTACCTTTCCAAAGGACAGGACAAAAACATTTATAATTTAAAAAAACCCTATGTCTGGCAGCTTTGTAATATGGATTTAAATACGGCAATACATTTATAAATATGAATAAAGAAGTCACTTAGTGGATTAAGTTTTAGTAATCTTTATTAAATTCCTCAGTATCCTCAGGAGATCAATTAGCAAATCCAGATTCTGTGATGAAGAATACACAACATATTGTTTCTCCAACTCTTTTTGAAGTGGTTGGGTGGGAGTATATTTGTCTCTCCCAGCAAACACAAGCAAGAGTTTTGTGGCCTTTTCAAAATAAGCCATTTCTCTTTAATATAAACTTTGTTGTACAGCAGCCCACTTGGTTAAAGGCTTTTCCACACTCCAGGTACTGTATACAAATGGCTTCTCTCTTGTCTGTATTCTCTGATGGGAAGTCAGCTTTCTGGTCTGTCTAAAAGTCTTACCACTCTCTTCATGTTTATTAAGTTTCTCCCCAGCATGAACTCTTTGGTACAGAGTGAATGTTGAGTGCTTCTTTAATTTCTTTACACACTCCAAATGTTTTAATTTAAAGGAGACAGTAGTAAGACCGATAGTTTAAAAACCCTCCTTGGTCCCCATGGTACTGTATTGGATAATTACTGGCCAGTCTCTAACATTCAATTTTTGGGCAAAGTGCTGGAGCATGTTGTGGTTTCTCAACCCAGGGGTTCCTGGAGGAGATGGATTATCTATATCTATTTCAACCTGGCTTCAGGCTGGGTTATCGGACAGAGACTGCTTGGGTTGCCTTGATGGCTGACATGCACTGGCCACCCAATAGGGAGTGTGTCCCTATTGGTTCTGCTGGACCTCTCAGTGGCTTTCTAAACACTCAACCATGGTATCCTCCTGGGCCATTTCTCTCGGATGAGATTGGGGGCCTTGGGGGCCTTAGTGGTCTGTAAAGGTATTGCCTATTCTTGTATTTGCGTTTTAAAGATTAACATTCCAATTGTTTCATTGTACTGGGTTTGGATTTTTTTTTCTAGTTTTACTATAAATGGTGAAGATGGTAGTCTTCCATTTGGAGCCAGTTCATATCCTACAAATCCCTCTTTTGCCAAAATTTACTAGGTATTCATTTTCAGCTAACCTTGCTACTACTTTATCCAGTAATTATACAAGCATTCTTGCAGAAATCAAAGTACTGTACAGGTATTGGATTTTGCCAAGCACATCTTTCTTTGATGTAAATCCACTCCTACCTCAGCTGTAACCTGAAAACAACAATCACTGCTTCCCATACTTCTGATTTACATCTAAGAAAGATGTGCTTGGCAAAGTCCATCCTGCCATGAACTTTTGGACTTTAATTTCTTCACACTGGTACAAGCCTGATGAAGTGGTATTTTAATTCACAAAAGCATACATACTGTATACATTTCATTTGCAAATGAAAAGATGTACATATTCACCTAAAAGTAAGGAACTGTACACACTCTTTCAATTCTGTTTCAGAAATAAAACATCATACAGTATTCAGGAATTAGAGCAATGAAAGTATTTCTGTTAGATCATCTTATGAGTGTTTCGTACACACAGCTCCTCTTATTTGTGCATAAGCTAAGTCACTGGAACATACTGTACCCTGTAACTTCAGCAGTCTTTATGTTAGGTAAATGTTTTAGAGCACAACCATATCACATCAGTTCGTTCAGCTACTGCTGAAAAGTAGTATCCGATTCTGTTCCCTTTTCATGCTGGAGGTGCTGTGCTGATCCAGAATGTTACCTGTATAGTCCAACATTTCATCAAACCTTTGGAAACATTTACATGTAAAACTAAAGAAAAAAAGGGAGAACTAGATTCACAACAAAAATACAGACACCTTATCTATTCTCATAAAGAGTAAGGCGATGTGTTTTTCATTCACTCAGTAAGAACATTACAAGACAAAGAAAACACAATATACAGTATATACACAGTCACATTAAAAGCAGACAGGAGAGTAAGCTTGACATGCCAGCTCTTCCAAAATCATCATTTGCTCCTGTCAACAAGTTTTGCGAGTAAAACAATGTATTCTGTGGGAGTGAAAATCTAGATAGCTTCAGAAGAAAACTACTATTTTGCTTCAGCATTAATTAAATTGCTGGGCATGGATTTTGGAGCTAATCCTGCCTGGATCCCAGGATGAATTCACTGCAAAGAACTTTTCCATTTTTTCTTTTCCATTCTGCCGAGAGCACAAATAAATTTAGGGATCAGACATAAATACAGTAAATAAATAAAATTTAATTCTTTCTCCTACATTTTTGTTGATACCTTTCTTAAAATGTGGTGTTTAAACATGCCCAGTCTTAATTTGGCTGCAGTCAGCTCACCTAGTATACAGAATAAATTTTATGTCATTCCCCCCCCCGATACCCCGATATGAGGTTTCCCTCATTTCAGTGTGTCTCAGCCTCCAACCAAAAAGAGACCATGTATTTCCATATAAGGCTGTTGGGGGGCACTGAACAACTGGCAACTTTTTCAAGATTGGGAGAGACATCTGAATCCACAAATCTGCACATCTGACATGAGCCTGCACCCCCATTTTGAAACTTTAACAGAACGCTGCATGTACATGAGCTGTGAAACATCTATCTACTGTGCCACTCTTACCTCTGGAGCCCAGCCTGATGCCCCATGTGGAATTCACAAACATGTATCAGACGTCTTTGGCAATTTTAATACTGTACTGTTGTTAATACTGGAACCAGATCCAATTAAAATGTCTCTACAGTGGTTTGGAGAACCATTGTCTGACGAAGTGTTGCTAGCTGAAGTATCCACAGACTGGAGGATGGGTGCAGCAGTCTTGTGATAAGTTAAGGGCCTACAATTTTTCTATGGAAAGGTTTCTCTATCTCGGTTCTCCTGCTCTTAGCAATTGGATCTTTGATTCCAATTCTAACCAAGATAGCCCTGCCATTGTCAGGTCATCATTCTCTGTTTGGTATCAACTTCCAAGTTAATCATGCAACACCATACTATTTTGAGGCACTTGATGCTTTTACAGAACTTTGATTCCAGCAAATGCCCTCCTCATATTTTAAAGGGGGTTATCAAGGAATTTCAACTACAGAACCAAAATATGATTATTGTTGTAATCAGTAATTGTGACCCCTTCTGCTGCTAGTATCTATTTTGTTCTTCCAGTCCCCTTGGGACCACCAAGGTCTTCCTCCTCTCCTCCTAGACTCAGGCATGAGTATGCAGAACATTTCAAATCAACAGTACTGTATTTATTAACCCAGAAGGTAATTTTCCACCAATAACTCATAACAGTTCATAAGGTTTCCTTCTATGAGATTAAAAATGCCACCACCATCTACCATCCATTCTCTATTTTCTGTTCCCGTTTGACTCTCCATCTTTGTCTTCTACAACTCATCAGGATAACTGAAGGTATCCAGCCCTACATGGAGTGTTGCAACAGGGGTGGATGCATTTAAACAACTTCTCTCCTCTATATCCTTTAAAGAGAATGAAGGTGATGCCTTCAATTGAAGCTCTTTCCGCACTCCAGACATTTAAAGGGCTGCTCCCCTGTGTGGATTCTGTAACACATAGTAAGCTTACCTCTCCGATGGAACTTCTTTCCGCACTCCTGCCACTTAAAGGGTTTCTCCCCTGTATGAACTCTTTTATATATTCTAAGGGTATGGGCTGACTTTATGCTTTTTCCACACTCGGGGCATTTATAACTTTTCTCTGCAATGTGAGTTCTACAGTGCACCTCAAGATGAGACTTCAGTCTGAAGGCCTTTCCACATTCTGGACACTTAAATGGTTTCTTTTCTTTGTGGATGGTTTGATGGATAGCAAATCTTGACTTTTGACTGAAATGCCTTCCACGCTTCAGACACTTAAAGGATTTCTGCCCCTTGTGGGTACACTTATGTTTAATAAGATCGACACCACAAATGAAGCTTTTTCCACACTCAAGACATTCATAAGGTTTCTCCCCAATGTGAATTTTTTCATGGGAAATGAGACCACTTTTTTTCCTGAAAGTTTTCCCACAATCCTGGCATTCAAATGGTTTTTCACCTGTGTGGATGCTATGATGAGAAGAAAGATTTTCTTTCAGACGGAAAGCTTTTCCACACTCCAAACATTTAAATGGTCTCTCCCCTGTGTGGATTCTTTGATGGTCCGTAAGCAGTGTTTTCACTCTAAAGGCTTTTCCACACTCCAGACATTCAAACGGTTTCTCCCCTGTGTGGATTCTTTGATGAGACGTCAGGTTTGTGCTCTGGCTAAAAGTCTTTCCACACACTAGACATTTAAATGGCTTCTCCCCTGTGTGGGTTCTTTGATGGACTATAAGGACTGCCCTCAGTCTGAAGGTTTTTCCACACACCAGGCAGTCAAATGGTTTCTCCCCAGTATGAACTCTTTGGTGGTAAGTGAGGCTTGTGCTCCTGCTGAAAGTCTTTCCACAATCAAAACATGTGTACGGTTTCTCCCCAGTGTGAATTCTTTGGTGTAAGGTGAGGTTTGCATGCCTCTTGAATTCCTTTCCACATTCCAGACATTTAAATAACTTTACACTTTGACTGATGTTCTTTCTACATGCCACATATTTGTATGGTTTCTCCCCTCTGTGAATTCTTTGATGATTAGTGAAGGATATTTTTAGTCGAAAGGTCTTTCCACACTCCTGGCATTCAAATGGCTTCTCCCCTGTGTGGCTCCTAAAGTGTGTAGCAAGGTTTGCACTCTGACTGAAACTCTTTCCACACTCCAGACATTTAAATGGCTTCTCACCCGTGTGGGACCTGTGATGTCTAGCAATGTCTCCACGGTGACTGAAGCTTTTCCCACACTCCAGACATTTAAATGGCTTCTCCCCTGAGTGAGTTCTTTCATGGGATATAAGATGTGCTTTTAGTCCAAAGGTCTTACCACACTCCAGGCATTCAAATGGCTTTTCGCCTGAGTGAATTCTTTCATGAGATATAAGATGTGCTTTCAGTCCAAAGGTTTTACCACACTCCAGGCATTCAAATGGCTTCTCGCCTGTGTGGGTTCTGTGATGTGTAGCAAGGCTCCAACGTTGACTGAAACTCTTTCCACACTCCAGACATGTAAATGGCTTCTCCCCTGAATGAATTCTTTCATGGGTTGTAAGATGTGATCTCTGTCCAAAGGTTTTCCCACACTCTAGACATTCACATGGTTTCTCACCTGTGTGGGTCCTGAGGTGTGTAGCAAGGTTTCCAGATTGACTGAAACTCTTTCCGCACTCCAGACATTTAAATGGCTTCTCACCTGTATGAGTCCTGTGATGCCTAACAAGGGCTGCACGGTGACAGAAGCTTTTTCCACACTCCAGACATTCAAACTGCTTCTCTCCTGAGTGAGTTCGTTCATGAATAATAAGAATTTCTCTCAGTCTAAAGGTTTTCCCACACTCCAAGCATTCAAATGGTTTCTCACCTGTGTGGATACTGAGATGTTTAGCAAGGTTTGCAGACTGACTGAAACTCTTTCCACACTCCAGGCATGTAAATGGTTTCTCCCCTTTGTGAACTTTCTCATGGCGATCTAGAGCTGATTTATGGGTAAAGGTTTTCCTACACTTGGGGCACTCATGGCTTCGCTCTCCCTCGGATATTTTCTGATGGACATCCTCTGGACAAGCCATGGATATATCCATCTGCTCATCTACTTGATTTCCTCCAAGATTCCTGTTTCCATCTTGATTCTCAACCTCCTCTTTGGCATCCAAACATTCAACCCCTTCCTCTGGTACTTGATGTCCTCCATGTCTGTTTCTTCTCTCCAACATTTTTCCTGCTAACATGAGACAAAACAAAAGTGTGTGGGAAAACAGGTTTCAAATCAAGGAACAAACCCCTGTGAACTGCCACGGAGGATACAGGAGAACAAAATCTAGCTCTCGGGGAGCCCTCCTTCACCCACATTAGTGAGGAGGCTAATTCTGTCACCAATTAAGATGCTAAAAGAAACCAAAGATGAGATTTATACCACGCTCCTCTCTGCCGGAGGATAGCACAAAACATTCGACCTCTTTTCGTGATATAATGTCTGGTGTCAAGGAAGACAATCTGGCTACAATGAAAGAGGATGGAATGGACCACCCATGCTACCTGAGATTCCATCAATAGTCCTGGGTTGAGAAGAACTGCTAATGTCGTGGCAGAGTGTACGCTCTCCCAAAGGAAAGGGAGGCTCCCAATCTGCAGGCACTAGGGACACCCACCCGTAGGATGTCCATTTTGTCTGGGTTCAGCCTCAGTCTATTATCCCTCAACCCCTTCCCTGCAAGAGAGGCCTTTTCTGTAGTCAACAGCAATGCAAGCTGTGGATATGTGGAAGAGAGGATTTTCTTGGCTTTAGCTCCTCAACAGTAGAATTACTGTTGTATCCCATCTTGAGATTATATAATATCGGATGAAATGCCCAATGTTATGAAAAAACATTGAGAAATAAAGACACCAGAAGCAGGAAAACGAAGCAGTGGGGCCATTTTGCATCCTGATTCCCTCAGATTTCCCAATCAGGACACCAAAATAATGTTTTTTTCCTTCCCCCAGGGAATACAACAAGAAAAGATGATCGGCTCCTCTGAGAAGCCTGCCCCTCACCACTGCTGTGAGGCGTGAGCTTGTCAAAGCTTGGCACACGATGCTTCATATTCTAAAATTTCCCAATCTTGGCCCGCCTCCATTAGTGCTGCTGCTAAGAAACAGGCAAGCTTGGGTTCTGGAGGAAACCTCTGTCTTTCAAGATTTTTCTGCCAGCGCTCAGCATCAGTCACCTAAGACAACTGATCACTGAGCCTCATGTCAGGGCTGGTCCTGAGTCGAATCCTTTGCTAATGCTAACACCGGCTGATCTGTTTCATGGTCTAGTTCCTCTGTTTTGTCACAGAGGCCTTCTCTCACATAAACTTGGGCATCAGAACTTAAGAGTTGGCTTTCTCAGGCAGAGCACAAATTCACACAGAGCAGCACTTTCTTCCTAAGAGTACTTATGCTTTGGGCCTCGTGGCAAGGGGGATGGACCACCTCTGCTTTTTTCTTTGGGTGCAATAAGCTCCTTCCGCCCAGATTCCTGCAACTAGATGTCTGTACAAAAGAGGTACAGTATCCTGATGTATCCTATCCAGATAAAACTAGCAAAGGATGAGTTGAGACTCAGTATTATACTGTATTGTGGATACAGTGGTGGATGAGGACTCAAGGGACACGGGTTCAAGTCACTGCTAGGCACTAGGGGTGCATCTTATACCTTGAAAACCTTGATTGGGCCCCATTAGTCAGATGAGATTTGACAGCACACAACAATTATCAGGCTCACTTGGCTCTTAATGGTACTTCCAAAATGGGAAATCGCCGAAATTCTCCCATCCCTGTTCCTTAAATATTAAGTAAACAGTAAATTTTACTGCCAAAGGAGATGCCAAAAGTAGGCCACCCACCCACCTTGGTCTTCAGATCACAACTCCCAAAAGCCTAAGCCAGCACACCCACTAAGTTAGGGCCTTTGGGAAGTTGGTGCCCACACTATGCCAGGAAGCCTTAAGAGATCAACTTTCCTGATCAACCGGGTAAGGATTTTTAAGATTTGAGTAACAGGAACATCAAGGAACCTGTACTCTTTTCTAGCCCCTCGCCTGAATATCAAGCCCTAGTTCTGCAGAAAGGAAGAGAGGAAGACACGCCCAGGTAGCCCTGGAAGGAGGAAATCGCCCAATGAATTTTTGCCCTACTGGCTGCGAGGAGGCCTTTTCTAGGGACGGATTAATTCATCTTCTCTCATCTGGGCAAGACCCAGGATTGCTCACGATAGGAAGTAAAGTAGATACACTTTAAAAAGATTCCCCTCTACAGTATTTTATATAGTGAAGCAACAATTTAGCAATAGATGCCTACGTTAAAAGCAGCCACTGAATTAAAAGACGTCAAAACGACATAAAAAAAGGGGGGGGAGAAGACTGGAAAGGACACTTACCAAGTCTCGGGAGGGAGAAGAAAGCCTTCGCCCTGCCAGAGAGAGGAAGAAAAGGCTCTGTAGAGGAGCTGCTCCCTTCGCCCCTCCAGCCCAGCTCCGTTCCCCTTTCAGGAAGGTAACGCCGTTCCTTTCCGGCCCAGCCACTCGCCGAGGTCCTTCCAGCAAACGTGGCCCACAGGCCGGAGGGGCTCAGAGCTTTGTTTCTTCTTATCCCCACTACAAGTCCCAGAATCCCCAGCCAGCAGGGCCACCAAGGTTATAGTTCCAAAAGATAAGGTATCCCATTTCTTGATAGGAAGATCTGTTCCAGACCACAACTCCCATCATTCCAGTCCCAGGGCCAACTTGGTAGGGATTCTGGGAATTGTAGTAAAGTTAAAGGTAAAGGGCAGTTCTGGAGCTCTGGATATCTGGTGGCCACAAAGCATGGCAAAGTTACGTTTTCAGACTACTGACAGCAAAAATCTAAAACAGATGGGAGTTGTAGTCCAGAAAAAAATGTGGCTTCAAGTCCTTCAGGTTGCCGCCTCTGAAGAAGGACGGACTTGTGGGGGAATGACCGTTTCCGGGGAAAGATCCCGCCTCTTCTTCTCTCTTACCTGCCTCTCTAGGAAACTTGCCTTCTGTTGCTTTTAACTCTTACAGAGGCAACCGTCAGTTTCGCTCACCCGAGACCATCACTGAGTTGCGTCCCAATTATTACAAAGAGTATGGTCCTTATTTTGCTTTCCCCAATTGCTACTTCATTCAACTACTCCTTAAGAGGGCTTTTTAATGTCGTTTTCTGGAGGAGTTTTGCTGAATAAGATGACTGTCCCTTTTGCGTGTTTTTTCCAACAATTACACACAAACAAGAAGCTGGTCTCTCTGAACAAGTTGTTTGTGGCGGGAGGTTCAAAAGGCTTGAGGAAGAGGAGGGGAGGCATGATTTAAAAGCTCCTCATTTAAAACTTACTGGAATCAAAGAGTCAGCAATAAAAACGTCCTAAACCGATGTAAGAAGGTACCCAAATTCAGGAAATACATAAAATGCAGAAAGGTACAATAATTGAGTTGCACAATCAAAAAAGCAATGATTTTTGCAGCTGAGAATTCAAGGTAAAAATAAATGTGAAAAGCAGGGAAGGGGAAAAAACATGTTGGATGTCATCTGATCTGTCATGACTTTCGACTTTTTCTGGAAGAGAAATAAGAGATTAGCAAGAGATGAATGAATCAGAGGGATGATTTTGGAGAAATTTGTGCAAAAAGTGTTAAAACTTAGAAATTCATAGATTTTTAGACCTGGACATGATCCCAGAGAGTGTCCCAGACATCTGTGATTTGGGAAACGCCCTCTCCTTTGGGGGGATGACTCTTACCACCAAGAGTGAGGTTTGCAGTTTGGGTGTACATCTGGACCCAGCGCTCACCATGGATACCCAGGTGTCGTCAGTGGTCCGTTCCCCACATTTCCACCTTCGGCGGACTGCCCAGCTGCATCCATATCTTGATGTGGGAGTGCTCACCACTTTGGTCCATGCACTCGTAGTCTCAACACTGTTGTTGTTGTTTAGTCGTGTCCGACTCTTCGTGACCCCCATGGACCAGAGCAGGCCAGGCCCTCCTGTCTTCCACTGCCTCCTGGAGTTGGGTCGAATTCATGTTGGTCGCTTCAATGACACTGTCCAACCATCTCATCTCCCCATCTCCAGTCTCAACATTAGACTACTGTTATGCACTCTACATGGGGCTACCCTTGAGACTGATGCGGAAACTTCAGATGGTGCAGAATGCAGCGGCCAGACTTCTTACTGGGGTGAAAAGGTAACACCATATTTCCCCCACTCTGGCCACCTTGCATTGGCTGCGCCATTTGTTTCCGCATTGATTTCAAAGTTCTTACCATTACATATAAAGCCTTAAATGGTTTAGGACCTCAGTATCTGGCAGAGCGTCTTTTCCCACTCAGTTCTGCCAGAGTCACTCATTCCAGTCAGGCCAGGTGGCTGAGGGGCCTAACGCCGAGGGAGGTCCGGAAGGAACCTTATTGCTGCTTTCTGACCGTGAGAGGATGCCATCTGCACCCCTTCAATTAGGGTTAAACAGCATCAAACAACAGTGCATTAGGACTTGCATCCAAGGGACAACAAAGGAAGCTGGAAAAGGGACATACATGAATGGAGCATAAGCTTGTGCTTTCTGAGAGGAAGCTTGATGAGAAAAAAGGGATCGAGATTGTGCTGAATATTTCCCGAGATGGATGAAGTTGCAGATGGGTTGCTGGTGTAGGGATTTGGATTAGGAAGAACTGGGACAAGGGGGGGGGGAACGTGGACTACGTACAGATATGTGGAAGTTGCTGAAGTTGAAGATGGAAATGGAAGATGGCTGGATACATGAACAATTGGTCCGGGCGAGATCTGATGAGTTTTCACCACCTTTTGGAATTTCTGACTGGAATGCCTGCTGTTCCTTCCCACCCAATGTGAAGACCCATTGACGTGTTCATTTTACGGTGAATATTACATATCCTGTGATTAATTGGCATTGTACAGTTAGCCTAGTGTGTAATTTATCATTTTTCCTTTAGTCTTCTAGTGTTAACCACTATATGACATCATCTTGTTAATGTATTTAATTTTTAATTCTGTCAATTCATAGAAGCATAGAATAGTTCAGCTGGAAGAGCCTCGAAGGCCATTGAGTCAATCTCGCTCAGCTTTGTCCACCAGGCAGCAAGCAAGAGCTGCAGGACAGGGAGGTGGCATTGCAGTGGTCTAGCGTGATAGTATCCCTTTCACCTGGTGCCACATCCCCCAGTTTTCCGGTTTTGAACATGTGTATTTGAAAGCAAGAACCCGGGACAGAATAGAGATTCTGTTGGTGTACCGCCCACCGTGCTGCTCAATAGTCTCCCTATCTGAGCTCACTGACCTGGTCTTGGGTGTGGTGCTGGAGTCCCCTTGGCTTGGGCAGATCATCATCTGGTGGGTGTTTAGACTCACTGGAACTTGGAGCCTCTGCAGTGGTGGAGAACCGATTAACATGGTCTGCCCCAGGAGGCTGATGGATCTGACAGCTCTTGGGGGTTTTCTTGCTGCCTTGGCAGGCAATTTTGTTGAACCCCTGGTTGATCACTGGAATGAGGAAAGGGCCACAATCACTCCTAAGTGTCCCCTCCCACAAATTAGCAGAATTCGTTCAAAATTGAAAGGTATAAGAGTCTGGTGACTGCATCATAGTTTTGTAATGCTTTCTTCTGTCTTTGTCTAGAGCACTGGTTCTCAACCTTGGCTTACTCAGGAGTTGTGGACTGCAACTCCCAGAAGCCTTCACCACCAACTGTGCTGGCTGGGGTTTCTGGGAGTTGCAGTTCAAAAACATCCGAGTAAGAAAGGTTGGGAACCTAGGGTCTAGAGTGTGGTACCTTTTATTACTAAAATTAAGATTTCTTTTGTTACACCTCACTTGTTTGGCACATCTTCCATTCATTGTGAGAACAGATTCTAGGTGGTTGAATCTCCCCACAGTCTGGTCAAGAAGGTCTTCCTAACCGCAATCCTATTTTCTTCCTAAGTTTGCTCTGCTTTGCTCTAAATATCCCCAGCTCCCAGAACTCAGCACCATAGCCATGGGTTTCCCAGGACATGCTTTTACCATCTTAGTTGCTCCTCTCTAGATGTATTCCGTTATCTGAGATCTACACATCTGATCCTAGCCTGCACTCCCTTTTTCCCTTTTTTAAAATTTTAACAGGATAACCCAGCATGCACATCTGGCTATCATTTATCATCTGTACCACTCACATCCCTGTAGTGCCCAGCCTGATGCAAACCCATGTGCGGTAGAAAGGCAGTTTACTTTTGTGCTTTATTAGTGGTCTGGTAAAGGCATCACCCATCCCTGCCTTAGGATTGTAAACCAATCCGTTAAGAAACCTTAGCCCCATGTGGAATTTACAACTGTTCATCAGAACTGTATTCTCAAAGGCTTTCACAGCTGGGATCTGATGGTTGTTGTGGGTTTTTCGGGCTCTTTGGCCGTGTTCTGAAGGTTGTTCTTCCTGACGTTTCGCCAATCTCTGTGGCCGGCATCTTCAGAGGACTGGAGTAGTTCAGAGCATGGACTGAATTCCTACTTCATCAGAACTCTTCGGGTCTCTCAATATTGTTGTTCATACTGCAGCCAGAGGCATTTAAAATGTCTTTACAGTGCTTTGGATTACCATTCTCTGACCAGCTGCTGAAGCAATTGTAGACTGAAGGATGGGTGAAGCAGTGTTGTGATAAGTTAAAAGGCTGACAGTTTTTCTATGGAAAGGTTTCTTTGTCTCTAGGTTCCATGCTTAAAAATTAGCAAATCCGAAAATTCAAAGACAGTCTTACAGTGATAAGGAGAAAACTGTAGGCACATATGCTTAAATTCGAAAGTCACACAAAATTGTAAGCATGGGCTTACTTAAAATTCATCCTTGCAACTTGTAAAAAGAAGCAGGAATTGAAAGGTATATTATAGGCAAAATTTAAGCCATGTATGAATGAAAATACAAAACACAAAAGCATTAAAACATAGGAGATCACAGTGTATAAAGGCAGAGAATACATCTCGAGTCCTAGGAAACCCAAGGTTATGGGATCTGGGCACTTCAGGTTCCTAAGAAGAAAAGTATAGCCTCTGTGCTGCAGGGTCAGAAGACCAGCCGTTGTAAGATTGAATCCACACGACGGAGTGAGCTCCCGTCGTTGTCCCAGCTCCTTGCCAACCTAGCAGTTCAAAAGGATGTAAAAATGCAAGTAGATAAATAGGTACCACCTTGGTGGGAAGGTAACGGCATTTCATGTCTAGTCGCACTGGCCACGTGACCACGGAAACTGTCTATGTACAAAAAGCTGGTTCTACAGCTTGGAAACGGGAATGAGCACCGTGCCCTAGCATTGGACACAACTGGACTAAATGTCAAGGGGACTTTTACCTTTACCTAACCATGTTGAAAAAATTTTCTCACTAACCCTTTAGCCAGTTAATAGTTACCATATTTTACCATGTATACAACCCCCCAATGTATAAAACAGCCCCCTAATTTTGACCCTTGATCGAGGCGGAGGAGCAGTTAATGGGCAACTGCTCCTCCACCTCCATCTCCTGCTGCTGCTCTCTCCGCTGCCCGCCTGATTACTTCCTCCTCATTTCCAGCTCATGTCGCTGCCTTGTCCCCTGCCCTAAGGAGATTGTGGGAGGAGGTGATCTGGTGGCGGCAGCAGGAAGAGGTGCCCGAGTGCGTGTGCGCGCATGCTTGTTTGTCTCCACCACGAGAGAGGACAAGGTGGCCATGTGAACTGAGCCAGTCAGTCCCAGTGGAGGTGGTGAATGGGGCGGGTTGGGAAGGGACCAGCAAGAGGCACCTGAGTGTGTGTGAATGCTTGTTTGCCTCCGCCTACTGCTGCTGCTGCCACCTTGGGGCCACCAGAGGGGTCAAGCTGTGAGCTCTGGAAGAGGCAATTGGGCAATGGCAGTGGCAGCAAGAGGCGCCCGAGTGCGCGTGTGACTGCTTCCTTCCATGTATAAAACTCAATTTTTCCTCTAATTATTTTAGGGAAAAGTGTTATTTTATACACGGAAAAATATGGTATATTGTGCCCAAGTTATCTCCTGGCTGTTTTCAGACTGTCCATGTTTTCCATCAGATAGAATGTCTCTCCATTATATCTCACTAAGCGACTGCTTTCTTTATACGGCCTAGTGAAACATTATTAGTGTATACTTTTCGGCCAATTAGAAGCCCACATGTTTAAGGTCAGGAAGGCTCTCACCTCAAAGCTCGCTCTTTCCAGTTTCCTGCCTCTCAAAGGCTTGGCTTCGCAAACTCCTTGAGAGTCCAGTGCCTGGCCTGGCTTGCTCCTGGCCTTCAAGGACGAAGTAAAATAATACCTTGGGGACAGTCCAAGACATATGCATATTTCATTCATAAATCTTATATGATTTTATACTCCTTTCAGACCTTAGTTACTCAGGAGGCTTACTGCTTATACAACAAATGACACCTTTGTTTTCCCTCTCTTTTTTATATAGTTATATATTAAGAAACAGCTGAAGGGAACATTCATCTTTTTCACCATTTACTCTATTTTGTATACACGTCTATTTTCCAATATATTGTTATTCTCATTTGTTTAATACAGATCTCCACATCCATTTTGCAGTATCTCCTTGTTAATTTACATTATAGGCAAAAGATAACTCAAGTAAAATGCACTTCTGTATTTTTTCTTTTGTCTCTGTTCACTCGACTAAACATTCTATTATTTATCTTTTTCACTGCAAAAGCTGGTGTGAAACTGAATGAGACTTATTATTTTATCAGTTCCTTTGTGTACTCAAAAGAACTAGTTGTATTCTGTGTATTCAAAATTCAAACAAGTTTTTTTCCTCAGCTGTAGTTTTTCAACAATACTTTCACTTTTTTGCACGCCTCTGAGGAACATTGTAAAAGACCTTTTTGTGATTTTTAGGGCAATACCTATGTGCCTCATAAACTCGTTTTTGGACTCTAAAAGTAGGATAATTGGCATCAGTAGTCAAGTAACAATGTTCTTGTTTTGTTAAGTATTCCAGTGTTGTAGAATCCCCATCAGTTTGATCAGTGAATTTGGATATCTGTTTTGAAGGGGGCTGTCACTGGACTGATGATAAGCATCTCAAGGAATTAGAATAATCACCTCTGTTTAAATTGGATATTTTCTCTTACCTAGTACATTGAACAGGCCATTGGTCAAAAACAATGAAGTCAGTGATGGTGGTTTATTTTTAAGATTAGGACACTGAACTTTGTCACTTGAGAAAGAAGCTATAAACACAATCTTCAAGGAATTGTGACACCTCCTGCTGTGAGGATCTGTGGTTTTCCCATTCACACTTTTCTATTCCATGTTTGACTCTCCAGTTTCGTCCTCCCTTACTCACTTGGATGAATGGAGGGATCCAACCCATCATTACAACAGGGCTTGATGTACTATATTTAAACGAGTTCTCTCCATGCATCCTTTAAAGCTGGGATCCCCAACCTTGACAGGCCTGGACCGCAGATACAGAGCTCCCACCCCACACGCACACCTGTGCATGCACGTGAGTGCACCCCACCCACCCACAAGCCACCCCACCGATTCAAGAATGCCCCGCGCACCCACAAGCATGCACTGCCCATCTGTTTGTGCGCACGAGGACACCTACACACACATGAGTGCGCCCCACCTACACATGAATGGGGGTTACCCCCCCGGTCCGCGGTTTGGAAAAGGTTGGGGATGAAGGCAGTGCCTTCATTTGAAGCTCTTTCCGCACTCCAGGCATTTAAACGGCTTCTCCCCTGTGTGGATTCTGTAACACATAGTAAGTTTACCTCTCTGATGGAACTTCTTTCCACTCTCCTGCCACTTAAAGGGTTTCTCCCCTGTATGGACTCTTCGGTATATTCTAAGGGTATGACCTGACTTTAATCTTTTTCCGCACTCAGGGCATTTATAACTTTTCTCTGCAATGTGAATTCTACAATGTACCTCCAGATGGGACTTCTTTCTGAAGGCCTTTCCACACTCTGGACACTTAAATGGTTTCTTTTCTATGTGGATGGTCTGATGGATAGCAAGTCTTGACTTTTGACTGAAACACTTTCCACACCTCGGACACTTAAAGGTTTTCTCCCCATTATGGATGTGATTATCTTTAATAAGATCAACACCACAAATAAAACTTTTTCCACACTCAAGACCTATGTCAGGTTTCTTCCCCCTGTGAATTCTTTGATGATTAGTGAAGGATATTTTCATTCCAAAGTTTTTTCCACATTCTTGGCATTCAAATGCCTTCTTGCCTGTGTGGCACCTGAGGTGTGTAGCAAGGTTTTCACTCCGATTGAAACTCTTTCCACACTCTGGGCATGTAAACGGTTTCTCCCCTGAATGAATTCTTTCATGGGCTGTAAGATGTGCTCTCAGCCCAAAGCTTTTCCCACATTCCTGGCATTCAAATGGTTTTTCGCCTGTGTGGGTCCTGTGATGTATAGCAAGGGCAGTATATCGACCAAAGCTTATTCCGCACTCCAGACATTTAAATGGTTTCTCCCCTGAATGAATTCTTTCATGGGTGGTAAGATGTGATCTCTTTACAAAGGTTTTCCCACAATCCAGACATTCACATGGTTTCTCGCCTGTGTGGGTCCTAAGGTGTGCAGCAAGATTTCCAGATTGACTGAAACTCTTTCCACACTCCAGACATTTAAATGGCTTCTCGCCTGTGTGAGTCCTGCGATGTCTAATTAGATGTGCAGGATGACAGAAGCTTTTTCCACATTCCAGACATTTAAATGGCTTCTCTCCTGAGTGAGTTCTTTCATGAATAAGAAGAATTTCTCTCAGTCTAAAAGTTTTCCCACATTGCAAGCATTCAAATGGTTTCTCACCTTTATGGATACTGAAGTATTTAGCAAGGTTTGGAGACTGACTAAAACTCTTTCCACATTCCAGGCATTTAAACGGTTTCTCACCTGTGTGGGTCCTGTGATGTCTAACAATGTCTCCGTGGTGACTGAATGTTTTTCCACACTCCAGACATTTATATGGTTTTCCCCCCGAGTTAATTCTTTCATGGGTTGTAAGAGGTGATCTCTGTCCAAAAGTTTCCCCACACTTGGGGCACTCATGGCTTCGCTCTCCCTCAGATATTTTCTGATGGACTTCCTCTGGACAAGCCATGGATATGTCCATCTCCTCCTCTACTTGCTTTCCTCCAAGCTTTCTGTTTGCATCTTGATTCTCAACCCCCTCTACGGCATCCAAACATTCAGCTTTTCTCTGGTACTTGATGTCCTCCTTGTTCATTTCTTCTCTCCGACATTTTTCCTGCTAAAATGAGGCAAAACCAAAGTGAGTGAAGAAAACAAGTTTCAAATCAAGGACAAACCCTTATGAACTGCCATAGAGGATCCAGGGGAATAAAAAGCAGCTCTCGGTGAACTGTCTTTCACCTATATTAGCGGGGAGGCTAATTCTGTCACCAATTAAGATGGTAAAAGAAACCAAACATGGAATTTAACACACTCTTCTCTACTTGAGGCCGGAACAAAACATTCCACCTCTTTTCCTGGTGTCAAGCTAGGCAATGACTGAAGAAAATGGAATGGATCATAGATGCTACCTGGGATTCCATCAATAGCCCTGGCTTGAGAAGAACTGCTAATGTCTTGGCAGAAAGTAGGAAACCCCACCCCAACCCAAAAAGGGGAGGATCCCAATCTGGAGAAACTAGGGAAACCCACCTACAAGACTTCCACCCGGTTCAGCATCAGTCTATTATCCCTCGTCCTTTTAGTTAAGGAATTCCCTGCGGGAGAGGCCTTCTCTGTAGTCAATAGCAATGCAAACTGGAAATGTGGAAGCCTGGGATTATATGATATTGGATGAAATATGAATATTATTTTAAAAATACTCAGAAATAAAGACACTGGAAGCAGGAAACTGAAGCCCTGGGGCCATTTTCCATCTCCTGATTCCCTAAGACTTTCTAGTTCTGACATCAAAGTAATGTCATTTCCCCCCCCCCCAACGAAAATCAACAAGAAAAGCTGACAGTGTCCCTTGAGAAGCTGGCCCCTCTTCACTATTGTGATGCATGAAGTTGTCAAAGCTTAGCATGGAATGCTTTACATTCTAAATTTTACACAATTCTAAGTTAGGGCCTTTCAGAAATTGGTCCCGAAACTATTCCAGGAAGCCTTAACAGATATCAACTTTCCTGATCAGCAGGGTAAGGATTTTGAGAGTTGAGTAACCGGAGCATCAAGGAATCTGTACTATTCTCTTCTCTAGCCCCTCGCCTGAATATCAAGCCCTAGTTCTGCAGAAAGGAAGAGAATAAGACGCGCCCAGGTAGCCCTGGAAGGATGAAATCCCCCAATGGACTTTCGCCCTACGGGCTGCGAGGAGGCCTTTTCTAGGGACGGATTAATTCATTTTCTCTCATCTGGGCAAGACCCAGGATTGCTCACGATAGGAAGTAGATACACTTTAAAAAGATCCCCCCCCCATAAAACAGGCTTTTATATATAGCGAAGCAACGGTTTAGAAATACGTAGATGCCTACGTTAAAAGCAGCCACTGAATTAAAAGGCATCAAAAGAGGGGAGGGGGAGAGAGAGAAGACTGGAAAGGACACTTACCAGACCTCGGGAGGGAGAAGAAAGCCTTCGCCCTGCCAGAGAGAGGAAGAAAAGTCTCTGTAGAGGAGCTGCTCCCTTCGCCCCTCCAGCCCAGCTCCGTTCCCCCTTTCAGGAATGTAACGCCGTTCCTTTCCGGCCGAGGTTCTTCCGGCAAACGTGGTCCTCAGGCCGGAGGGGCTCAGAGCTTTGTTCCTTCTTATCCCCACTACAAGTCCCAGAATCCCCAGCCAGCAGCGCCACCAGGATTATACAGTTGTAGCTCCAAAAGATAAGGTCTCCCACTTGATATGAAGGTTTGTTCAAGACTACAACTCCCATCTTTCCAGTTCCTGGGCCAACTTGGTAGGAATTCTGGGAGTTGTAGTGTTTGTTTTAAAGGGCAATTTTAGAGCTCTGGATATCTGGTGGCCACAAAGCCTAGAAAAGCTCCTTTTTCAGACTACTGACTGCAAAAATCTAAAACAGATGGGAATTGTAGTCCAGAAAAAAGGTGGCTTCTCCAAGTCCTCCTTCAGGTTGCCGCCTGTGAAGGAGGGCGGACTTGGGGGAGCGACCGTTTCCGGAGAAAGATCCCGCCTCTTCCTCTCTCTTACCTGCCTCTCTAGGAATCTTGCCTTCTCTTGCTTTTAACTCTTACAGAGCCAACCGTCAGTTTCGCTCATCCGAGACCATCACTGAGTTTGCGTCCCATTTATTATTATGAACGTGGTCCTTATTTTACTTTCCCCGATTGCTACTTCGTTCAATTACTGCTCCTTAAGAGATTTTTTTCCTGCAGGTACAAGCTCTTAAGAGAAATGGGAAAAATCAGTGGCCCATCTGCTCAGCTGACGGATTGGGAAAAGGTATGAAAATAGTGTCTGTAAATGAAAAGTTAAAATGCTCTCCTGATATAAAATTTTTATTGGATTCAAAGAGTCGGCAATAAAAACGCTTTCTCCCACCTTTCACTTTCATCATAAGTCGTTCAAAGTTATTGCTTTTGGACTCTGAGAGGGTATCACCTGCATCTCTCCCATTAGGGGGCCAAAGGGAAGGATTATCCCAGGGCTTGAGGGGGATGGAAGAGCTGAGGGAAAAGTTAGAAAAGGCAGGAAAGGAGGTGTGAAAAAAGGGAGGGGGTGAAGGTAGAAAAAGAGGTAGAATCGTTGGAAGATCAGGAGAGATTTAGAGAAGGAAAACACTTTGCCAGTAGGATGGGAATGGATCTGGCTGGAAGACTTTTGGACCCATAAGTGGGAAAGACTAAAGGTACCGAGGGAAGAGGCAGACCTTAGAAGACGATCTGTGATTCCCCCAAAACTTTCGTATTGGGGAGAAGCCGAGGCTAGAGAGAGGAGAGGGAGAAAGTAGAACAGGAGAGACAAGAGGGGAGTAAATGGTGAACATGGGAGATGAAAAGGACCAGCCCGAAAGAACTTGGGAAACTGTGGAAACCAGGGAGAGAATTAACTGGGAGAAATTCCTGGGAGACATGTCTGTGTCCCTGTTACCTGTATCGATGGGGACGACGATAAAGGACTGGGTAGCTGCTGAACAACCAGGCCCTTGGAATTTTAGTTTTGGAAATCCGTTCAAGAGTGGAAACCTTTTCCAGCTCCGTTGGAGGGAAAGTGACTATGGTCCAGTTGGAGCGAATTCTTTGTTTGATGGTTCTAAAATAAATGTCCAACAGTTGCAACTACAGTCGGTGTCTGTATGCACAGATTTGGGGATCCAGGCTACCAGAGATAACACCTGAACGTCACAGTGGGTCAAACAGCATCAAACAACAACGGATTAGGGCTTGCATCCGAGAGACATGATTGGAGCATAATGTGCTTTCTGAGAGGAAGCTTAGTGAGAAAAAAGGGATGGAGATTGTGCTGAACGGTTCCTGAGATGGATGAAGTTGCAGATGGGTTGCTAGTGTGGAGACTGGACTGATACTCAGCAGATTAGGAAGAACTGGGGCAAGAGAGAGAGAGGAGTGTAGAATATGTACAGTTACAGTGGAAGTTATATATGGAAATTGCTGAAGCTGACAATGGAAATGGAGGATGGCTGGATATGTGAGGAATTGGTCCAGGCGAGATCTGATGAGTTTTCACCACCTCATCAGATAATACTTCATCCTTGGTGACAGTCCAAGACATACACATATTTCATTCATAAATCTTATATCATTTTATACTCCTTTCAGTACTTAGTTACTATTACTCATGAGGCTTACAATTTATAAAGAAATGACACCTTTGTTTTTCTTTTGCTTAATAAGAAATAGCTTAAAAGAACATTGATATTTTATACTGTTGTTCTCATTTGTTTAATATAGGTCTCCACATCCATTTTGCAGTATCTCCTTGTTACATTACAGGCAAAACATAACTCCAGCGACAAAATAAAATGCACTTTCATTTTTTTCTTTTTGTCTCTGTTCACATAACATTCTATTATTTACCTTTTTCATTGTGTCATTATTTACCTTTTTCTTGTGTGACACTGAATGAGCCTTATTATCAGTTATCAATTCCTTTGTGTATTCAAAAGAACTAGTTGTATTTTGAGTACTCAAAATTCAAACAGTTTTTTTTTTTTTTTTTTTTGTAAGCTGTTTTCCCCAGCTGTAGTTTTTCAACGATACTTCTACTTTTTATGCACACCTCTGAGGAACATTTTAAAAGACCTATTCATTTTTAGGGCAATATTCCTGTGCCCCATAAATTTTCTTTTTTGGTCTCTAACAGTAGCACAATTGGCATCAGCAGCCAAGTAACAATGTTCTTGTTTTGTTAAGTATTCCAGTGTTGTAGAATTCCCATCAGTTTGATCAGTGAGTTTGGATATCTGTTTTGAAGGGGGCTGCCATTGGACTGGTGATAAGCATCTCAAGGAATCTCTTACTTAATATATTAAACAAGCCATTGGTCAGGAACAGTAAAGTCAAACTGAACTTTGTCACTTGAGAATGAAGGGATAAACACATTCTTCAAGGAATTGTGGCACCTGCTGCTGCTAGCATCTGTGGAGTTATCCCAGTCCCCTTGAGACCACCACGGTCTTCTTCCTCCCCTCCTGGATTCAGGCATGGGGATGCAGAACTTTTCAAATCAACAGTATTTTTCAACTTGGAAGCTAACGTTTTGAAAATATCTTGCAAAAGTTAATCCATAAGGTTTCCTTTTTTGAGTTTAAAAGTCTCATCATCTTCTAGCATCCATTCACACACTTTTCTATTTCATGTTTGACTCTCCAGCTTTGTCCTCCCCTACTCACTTGGGTGAATGGAGGGATCCAACCCATCATTACAATGGGAGTGCATGTACTTAAACGGCTTCTCTCCATGCATCCTTTAAAGCCGAGGTCCCCAACATTGACCTTGGCAGGACGAGGTCACGGAGAAAGATCTCCCGCCCCCTGTATACACGCCCCACCGTATGCACGTACAGATGCCCCACGCACGGAAGCACACGCGCCCCAATCATGCACACTCCTCTCCTGCCCCCCCGGCCACACACACTAAACCAATCCATGGTTCGGAAAAGGTTGGGGACCCCGATTTAAAGGGAATGAAGGTGGTGCCTTCAATTGAAGCTCTTTCCGCACTCCAGGCATTTAAAAGGCTTCTCCCCTGTGTGGATTCTGTAACACATAGTAAGTTTACCTCTCTGACGGAACTTCTTTCCACTCTCCTGCCACTTAAAGGGTTTCTCCCCTGTATGGACTCTTCGGTATATTCTAAGGGTCTGACCTGACTTTAACCTTTTTCCACACTCAGGGCATTTATAACTTTTCTCTGCAATGTGAGTTCTACAATGCACCTCCAGATGGGACTTCTTTCTGAAGGCCTTTCCACACTCTGGACACTTAAATGGTTTCTTTTCTATGTGGATGGTCTGATGGATAGCAAGTCTTGACTTTTGATTGAAACACTTTCCACACCTCAGACACTTAAAGGTTTTCTTCCCATTGTGGATGTGATTATCTTTAATAAGACTGACACCACAAATGAAGCTCTTTCCACACACAAGACCTATGTCAGGTTTCTTCCCCCTGTGAATTCTTTGATGATTAGTGAAGGATATTTTCATTCGAAAGTTTTTTCCACATTCTTGGCATTCAAATGGCTTCTCGTCTGTGTGGCTCCTGAGGTGTGTAGCAAGGTTGGCACTCTGACTGAAAGTCTTTCCACAATTCAGACATTTGAATGGTTTCTCCCCTGTGTGGATTCTGTGATGCCTAACAATGTCTCCACGGTGACTGAAGCTTTTTCCGCACTCCAGACATTTAAATGGTTTCTCCCCTGAATGAATTCTTTCATGGGTTGTAAGATGTGCTCTCAGCCCAAAGCTTTTCCCACATTCCCGGCATTCAAATGGTTTTTCACCTGTGTGGATCCTGTGATGTATAGCAAGCGCTGTACGCTGACTGAAGCTTTTTCCACACTCCAGACATTTAAATGGCTTCTCCCCTGAATGAATTCTTTCATGGGTTGTAAGATGTGATCTTTGTCCAAAGGTTTTCCCACAATCCAGACATTCACATGGCTTCTCACCTGTGTGGGTCCTGAGATGTGTAGCAAGGTTTCCAGATTGACTGAAACTCTTTCCACATTCCAGACATTTAAATGGCTTCTCGCCTGTGTGAGTCCTGCAATGCCTAATAAGATGTGCACGGTGACAGAAGCTTTTTCCACACTCCAGACATTCAAAAGGCTTCTCTCCTGAGTGAGTTCTTTCATGAATAATAAGAATTTCTCTCAGTCTAAAGGTTTTTCCACATTCCAAGCATTCAAACGGTTTCTCACCTGTATGGATACTGAAGTGTTTAGCAAGGTTTGCAGACTGACTGAAACCCCTTCCACATTCCAGGCATGTAAATGGTTTCTCCCCTTTGTGAACTTTCTCATGGCGATCTAAGGCTGATTTATGGGGAAATGTTTTCCCACATTCAGGACATTCATGGCTTTGCTGTCCCTTGGATTTTTTCTGACGGACTTGGACTTCCTCTGAACAAGCCATGAATTTATCCATCTTCTCCTCTACTTGTTTTCCTCCAAGCGTCCTGTTTGTATCTTGATTCTCAACACCCTCTTCGGCATCCAAACATTCACCCCCTTTCTCTGGTTCTTGATGTCCTCCTTGTTCGTTTCTTCTCTTTGACATTTTTCCTGCTAAAATGAGGCAAAACAAAAGTCAGCAGGAAAAACAGGTTCAAATTAACAAACCCCTATGAACTGCCACGGAGGATCCAAGATAAAATCCAGCTCTGCGGGGGGACCTACCTTCACAACGATCAATGAGAAGCTTGATTCTGCCACCAATTAAGATACTGAGGGAAACCAAACAGGATTTATCACACTTCTTCTCTATTGAACAGATGGAACAAGCCATTCCACCTCTTTTCCTGACATACATAACATATGTGAACTTTTGTGAGGAAATTGTGGTCTTCCGTGCTGGGAACACCCTTGTGAGATCCATGTTGAAAACAAAATATGGGGTGTTTCACAGCCTTCACGAAATGTTTACATATGACACTAGATCCCCCTCATGGGAAGTTTCATGGCAGTAAGAGGCATGTTTTAATGGTAACTCTTTTTAAAATGTTGGTTCCATTCTGTCTGCCTCACTGTATGTCTCTTAAGGGGCCACAGGAGTGTCATTTTAGTTAAGGGGTTCCCTGCCCACAAACGATCTGTTGTTATCACCCTTGAATTGCTATTCATGTATTTTCAAAGCCTTTCTAGGAAAGAGAGAACCATAACTATTTCTTGATCTCCAGTGTTACTAAAAGGGAGTATGAGCAAGATTATCACTTTAGAATGGGAAAAACTAGGGCTTAGGGAAAGCACAAACAGACAAGTATTATATGTCCTGCTCTATGCCCTCCATGTGGGGGTGCCTTTGAAGGTGACACTGATCCCGTACTGAGTGTAATACGTGGCAGATGTGCATTCGAGAACTCCCAGATCTGGAAGGACTGAACTGGCTGCTCATACCTTTTTTTCATCTGAGTTAATGGTGGTGATTATTACCTATAAAGCCCTAAACAGGTTTGGCCACTTGGATATTTTGAGGTAGTACCTCTCTTATATTTATTTGTGCCATCATTAGGATCTGCCCGTGTGGGAGGGCTACTCCATAAGCAACAGCAATGGAGATGTGGAAGGGAGCATCTACAGTATATGACTCTATGCTCGCCCACATATTTTTGCTGTATTAAATGCCTCAAAACTTATTTCTTTTATATAAGCTGCAATTTCTATATTTAGTAGCAAGAAAGGAATTTGAAATGACAAAAAATGACAGGTTCCTACAAAATAAAAGCTGCTAATGGAGCTGGTGAAAAATGACGATGCTGGTGTGAGGAAGAAGAAATAGTAGGGGTGTGCCATCCCCTTCAGAGAAAATGGCTGACATAACAACTGAAATGAAGACTTTAATGGGCAGAATAGCAGAAAATGTGGGTTTAAATGGGGAAAAAGTCAGAAAGCTTGGGAAGTGAATGTCCAAGAGGGGGAGTAGTTTTGGCGGGAAAAGGAGAGGAGAAAAAAAGAGGGAGATGAGAGGGGGAGGGGCAGTCAAAACCGAGTGTTGGGCTGCTGAGGAGAAAAAGGTGGAAGGACTGTGGAGAGTACTAGAAAAAAGCAAATCCATGGACAGGGGAGTAGAAAACCCTAAAGGTACCCAAATAGGTTCCTCAGCAAGAGTGGAGAGTGAAAGGCAGGTGTGGAAACCCCCTATATTGGGGAGAAACAGAGGAAGAGAGAGACTCTTCCACCTTGACACTCTCCACCTTATTAGCAACCTTTAAAAAATACCAGGATTCTCAATAATGGAAAGAGACTACACACAGAGGATGCTGGATCCCTTTTCTAAAATGCCTGAATTAGCTTAATTCTATCCTTCTTTCCCTATCTATGGAATAATATGCTACTGCTCATTACCCAATACCCTGTTTCTCCTAATATAAGACTTAACCTGAAAATAAAACCTAGTATGGTTTTGCAACATGCTTGTAATATAAGCCCTACTCCCAAAAATAAGCCCCAGTTCAGTGAAATCCCGCCCTTCACCTCTGTGCAGAAATCAGAAGATGACAACATGACCGTATTTGAATAAATGTAGATTGTTGTACATGAAAAAAATTCAGCATCCCCTGAAAATAAGCCCTAATGTGTTTTTGGAGCAAAAATGAATATATAACCCTGTCTTATTTTTGGGGAAACAGAGTAGTAACTACTTGCAGGTAATGATGGTAAGTATTTTCCAAGCTATGTTTCTCCCTGGATCCTTCTCTCTTTAACTCTTTTTAGAGCAGCTCGGAAGTGAAACTAGAGGTTTTTGGAGGCAAGGAGGAAACTGATCTCAGTTGATTACAAGTCTTGACATCATCCGGCCAGCTTTCCTCCTAGGGTTGTAGTCTAGAAAAGGAACTGTTCCAGGATTTAGGGAAGCAGAAAGTACGTGCAGATTGCCAAATGTTTAGCTCACGAGGGCAAAGCCCAATGAAACCACAAACCAGTCTTAGAGTGCATACACACACACACACACTCAATTTAACTGTTTTATGTGGCACCTTATTCTAACTTGGAATCCTCTTCAAAATGAATTTGAATGGATAGCAGTTGTGCTGAAAGATTGTAGGAAAAAGACACACAGTTACCTATTTTGAAGGAGCAGATTTCTGTGGATTCAGAAGAAAGTGGCAGAAGATCGATCCAGAATCAATCTTGTACAGGATCCAGAGAAAGTCAGATGGAAAAAATAGGAGGCCTGGTGGAAGTAAAAGAAAAATATAAAAACAACTACCAAAACCTGAGAACTGAAAGGAGATAACATTTTCAACGGAAAACAAATTTTGCCCTTAAAATCTACTTTTAAATTCATGATGTGGAAATAATATAAGGAAGAATGACTTCACTGAATACCTTGCCATTGTCGCCTCTTCTCCACAGGGACTCAGTAGCACTGACAGTGCCAAACACCTTTCAAAATGCATTGCAGGTACCCCTTGTGCAGCTACCTGACCTCGCCCCAAATAACTGTAGAGCCTGTTTTTCCTTTCAGTGGCTGGGTGGAAGAGACAATGTTAGGGGGTTCTAGCTGGCACAGCACACAAAGCTCCTGCAAAAATACCCTCCTGCATATTATTTAACGCACGGGAGCTCTGTGGTCTTTTTCATGTGGCCACCCTATTCCCTCTCCCATAGACAAAAGCGAACTAGAACTTTTGTTTAAACCTGGCAATGAGTGTTTATGTTCAGCCTCGCAGGAAAGCAAGAGGCTAGCTTTGGTTCTGGAGGATAAGCCATGGATCACCCACTTCTGTTTTCTAAAGGTTTGCTGCCACCCCTCAGCATCTACCACCTAGAACAACGGTTTACTGTGCCCAGTGTGAAGGCCACCTCTGAGCTGAATTCTTGTCAGATGCTAACACTGGCTGAACAGTTTCATGGCCTAGTTCCTGGTTTTGGCCCATACTTTTCTCACACATAAGCTTTGGTATCATAGTTTAGAAATGTCTTTCAGGCAGAACAAAAGTTCACATAGAGCATCATCTTTCTTTCAAACATCCCTCATGCTTTAGGGCTTCATAGCAAGTGGGACAGACCAGCTCTGCTTTCTTGGGGTAAAAGAAGCTCCTTCTAACCCATCTCCTCCACTGAATATCTGCATAACATGGAGGTACTCCATGATATATCATGTCCCCTACTGTATATGGGGGTACCCCATTACAGTGGTGTCCTGCATAGCGACGATAATCCGTTCCGGAAAAATCGTCGCTATCCGGATTCATCGCTATGCGAAAAGAAAAAGCCCATAGGAATGCAATTAAACCCCATTTAATGTGTTCCTATGGGCTTAAAATTCACCTTTAAGCGAAAATCCTCCATATAGCCGCCATTTTCGCTGCCCGGTATGCGAGGAATCAGCGCGAAAACACAGCGGGCGGCCATTTTTTTCGGCGGCCATTTTGGAACTGCCAATCAGCTGTTTTTAAAAACATTGCTATGCGAAAATTGGTAAGCAAAACAGCTTACCAATCATCGCAAAGCGATTTTTTACCATTAAAAACATCGCAATGCAATCGCTTTTGCGATCGCAAAAATCCGTCGCTATGCGGATTCGTCGTTAACCGAGGTGCTCGTTAAGCGAGGCACCACTGTATTTTTCATGTCCCCACTGTATAAAAGTGTAGCAAAGGAGGAATCTCAACTAGACATGGGCCTTCATCTTCGTCTGCCAGGGAAGAGGAATACAAAGCTTGCTGGCACAGATGGCCAGCCGGATTGAACCCTCTCCCCCACCCCCGAACCGGGCACCCACTTACCACACACTGTGTGCGGCAGGCATCACTGAAAGCGCACCAATCACAGCAGTGGCCTAGTTGGTACTGCCCTGATTCCCTGTTCGGACGGCCATTCAGCAGCTGAGCAGGGAGGCTTATCATCCCACCCCCTCACTGGAGTGGCCAGCCAGGCTACTGCCATGACTGGTGCATTTTCAATGATGTCCGCCATGCATGGTGACACCTGATTTGGGGCAGGGTCCAATTGGGCCAGCCAGCTGTGTTGGCGAGTTTTGTATTCATCTCCCCCGGGAGACAAATACAAAGCTCCCCTCTCTAGACTCAACAGAATGGTATAGTGGATAGTGGTGAATGAGGACTCAGGAGACATGGGCTCAAATCCCTACTAGGCACTGCGGTGGGGTACATAACTTGTAAAACTTCCCTTGAAGGTCCTGATACGGTCACTATTAGTCAGATATTACTTCATAGAACATAACAACCAGCAGGCTAACTTGGCTCTTAAATTTCAGGAAGAGAATCCCTGAATTTCTCCCATCCTTGCTTTTTAGAGAATACTGAAATGTCACCAAATATACCAATATTATTTTTAATAGAAAATGATGATATAAGTAAAAAAAGAGTTGCCAATGAATATGTTAACAGTAGCATGACTGCTCATTGCAAAGAAAAAATTGGAAGTAAAACTTGGTTTTCCAATTGCATGGATGGTATGACAAAATTTGGAATACTGATGATAAATTGACTTAGGAAATTAAGTTCAAAAAAAAGGAGAATTAAAGACAAATAGATTTAATGAGATATGGGAATTAGTTTATAAATGCTGTATTGAGTCAAGGGAAAGGAAAAAAGCTGAACCAAGAGTATATGTATTTTGGGAAGGGATATGGGGACAGTTGAATGATGGATTGAATGTCTGGTATAAGGAGGTAATAAGTAAGATATAATGATCCCCAGGGTCAAAGGAGCACTAAGTTTTGTGTTATTATTTTTGTAAGTAATGTATGTAAATAGAATGTAATTTTTATGCTAATGTGTTTAGTTTTTTAAAATAATTTTTAAAAAGAGTATGTACAATTAATAGTAAATTTTGCTATCCTTGTCGTGACATGACAAACCAGACCCCAAACTTGCAGACTCGGAGGTACTCAGTTACATCTCCCCAAAAATTCAGCTGGCACCCCCACTGGGTTTTGGGGTTTGAGAGCTGTAATCCCAAACTATCTGAGGAAGCCTTAAGGATTTTGAGAAATCTACCATTGTACATTAAGAGATTCTGTATTATAAGAGATGTACTGATGGCCGGATAGCTCAGCGGTTTAGGGGTATGGCTGCGGAGCCGGAGCTCGGCAGTTCTGTTCTCCACTGGGCCTCCTCGAGAGAAGAGCCAGACTGGGTGGCCTTGGGCAAGCTGTGCACAGTCCGAGGGCATCCAAAGGCGAAGAGAATGGGAAACCGCTTCTAAGTCTTCTCTACCTAGAAAACCCTGGAAAAGGTCTCCATGAATCAGAAGTAACTAGGTACCAAATGATGATGATGATTACAGCGGCCTGATCAACAGATCTGTAGTCTTTTCCTTTATATCTCTTACCTGACTATCTTCTTAGCTCTGAAGAAAGGAAGAGAGAAAGACACTAGCTATTGCCCTGGGAGGAATCCCCAAAATGAACTTTCACCCTCCTGGCTGCTAGTTGGCTCTTTGCGTTCCTTGATTCATTTTCTTTGTATCCCAACAAGGCAGAACCACAGAGGTGTCGATATGAATTGAGACAGATACAGCTTTTTTTTAACAAGAAAAATCTCAAGCGTTTAGGAAATTAAGCAACAATTTAGAAATAGGTGTTCACATTAAAAGCAATTGTTCAAGTAAAAGAAAAAATAATTTCAAATGAAAAAGAGAGAGAGAACAGCAAGGGGATCCTTACCAGATCTCATCAGGGAGGAGGAAGTAACGCTAGGAGTAAGTAACGCCTTTGCTCAGAGGAGCTGCCTTTGTTCTGAAGGTTGACGCTCCTTCAGCCCAGCCCAGCTTCGTTCCCTCTCAGGAATGTAACGCCCGTTCCTTTCAGGCCAAGCTGCCACCTGACTCCCACTGGCAGGGATGGGCAAACACGCTACCCACAGGTTGGAGAGGCTTGGAAAGGTTTTTTCCCCCCACCTACTACAACTCCCAGAATGCCCAGCCAGGGCGACCACCGGTATTCTGTTCAACAATCAAAAGGTCTCCACGTTCTTGATTCGTCTTTTTCACTGGTTCTTAACCTTGGGTTACTCAGGAGTTTTGGATTGCAACTCCCAGAAGCCTTCACCACCAGCTGTCCTGACTGGGGTTTCTGGGAGTTGCAGTTCAAAAGCATCCGAGTAACAAAGGTTAAGAACCACTGGTCTTTTTCACGGTTTGGATCCGTAACTATTTTAGACTACAATTCCCGCCATCCCAGTCACTGCACTGAAGGCTGTGGATTCTGGGAATTGTAGTATTTCGGAAGAAGGAGGACTTTCTACCCCTGGATATGCTTCCGTCACAAAGCTTGGAAAAGTTACTTTTTTATTGACCACTCCCAAATTTCTAACCACCACTTGAAGGAATATGGGAATCATTGTCTAGAAAAAAGCCCCCGTTTATATTCCCACCCCTAAAGCAGAAAAGAGGAGGGACTTACGGGGTGCAGAATATCCGGTGAAAAAGTCACCGCCTCCTCCGCGTTTCGACCTTCTCTAGGAACCTCGATATTTGTTGCTTTTAACCCTTTCAGAGACAAATGCCAAGATCTTTCGTCTAGAAAAACTTTACAGTATGTGGCACTCAAGGTATGATTATGGGAAATCATCTTTATTTTACTTTCCTTGAATTCTGCTGTGACCGGCAACTAATCTTTTAAGATTTTTTTTCCTGGAAGATTTTTGGAGACTGAAATTGCTATCCATTCTGCATGGTCACACACACACACCCAAAAAAAACCTTAATTACGACGAAAAGAAAGAAGCAGGTGTCTTTGGACAAGTGGTTCAGCAGGAGCTAACCGTTCTCATCTGCTCTACTGCCCAGTGCGAACAACAGTTCCTTTTCATTGATTTTGCCTCTTCTGCCGGTGTCACTTTTAGTTCCCACTATTGCCCAAGAGCTGCCTTTAAATGGGTGGATGCATCTTAGTCTGATGCCTCTGCTGCGACTGTTCCACCTTGGGTGACCCTGCTCAGGAGTCCAGGCTCCTAATGGAGGCTGGCCTCCTGGTGGCCTTGCTCTCAGCTTCCCCAACACACACAGACCCCTTCACTGAAAGCTCTTAAACAAGCATCCAAGAGGCAATTGATCAGACACCAAAATAAGGTGTGCTTGCTGTTGTTGTTCTGTGCCGTCAAGTTGGAACTTATAGCAACCCTAACAGGGATTTCACATCAAAAAAGCTAAGATCATGGCCACTGATCCCATCACCTCCTGGCAGATAGAAAGGGAAGACACAGAAGCAGTGATAGATTTTACTTTCTTGGGCTCCCTGATCACTTCAGATGGTGACAGCAGCCACGAAATTAAAAGATGCCTGCTTCTTGGGAGCAAAGTGATGAGAAACCTAGACAGCATCGTAAAAAGCAGAGACATCACCTTGCTGACAAAGGTCTGCATAGTCGAAGCTATGGCTTTTCCAGTAGCAATGTATGGAAATTAGAGCTGGACCATAAAGAAGAATTGATGCTTATGAATTGTGGTGCTGGAGGAGACTCTTGAGAGTCCCCTGGACTGCAAGGAGATCAAACCGATCCATTCTGAAGGAAATCAATCCTCTCTGGAAGGACAGATCCTGAAGCTGAGGCTCCAAAACTCTGGCCATCTCATGAGAAGCATGAGTCCATGGGCACGACTAAACGACGACGACAGAAATCGAACAAAATTTAAAAATATTTGGAGAGCTTTAAGCACTGTTGGAAAAACAGAATGAAATTTAACTGGGGTAAGTTCAAAGTTCTATGGGGGAGACAGAAACTAAATACATAGTATTAGAAACTAAAGACATAGAAACTAAATACAGAGTTACAATATGGGGCATACTTGGCTCAGTAATACTGTACTATAAATGAGAAGAGTCTTGGAAGAGGTACAATGGGGCTGCAAAAAAACACCAATGCTATTTTAGGCTGCATTAACAGACAAATAGCCTCCAAATCCCAGCAGGAACTAGTCCTCCTCCACTCCATACTGGTCAGGCCTCACCTCGAGTAGTTTGTCCAGTTCTGGACACAGCACTCTAAAAGGATGCCAACAAACTGGAGCAATTAAGAGCCGGGCATGTTTAGCCTTAAGAAGAGAAGACTGAGGGGAGATATGATAGCATTTTTAGTTTGAAAGTCATAGAGAAGATAAGAGCAGGATCTGTTCTGAATCATCCCAGTGTGCAGGACACATAATAATGAGCTATAGCTTCAGGAAACCAGATTTAGGATGAGTATCAGGAAGAAGTTCCTACTGTTAGAGCAGTACAAAAATAGAGCCAATTACTTAAAGCAGTGGTGAGTGCTCCAACACTGGAGGCATTCAAGAGAAAATTGGACTACCATCTCTCAGATCTGCTTTGACTTGGATTTCTGCTTTGAGCAGAGGGTTGGCCTTGATGGCTTTATAGGCTCCTTGCAACTCAATTATTTTATGACTTTATGATTTGGGTTGCATAATAAAAAAATCAGATTGTTACAGATGGTCATTCAAGGTAACAATAAAAGGGAATAGAAGGAAGGGGAAGAACCTCTTGGCTTAAGAACATGGGCGCTGCCTGATCTGGAAGCACCACAAGACACCCCCAGAGTTCTGGCATCCAAAGTCAAAACAGCCATCATGACCTCCACTCTCTAGTCAGAAGAGAAACGAGGGGAGTATAACATATATCATTGAATCAGGAAAAGTTTTGGAGAATTCTGTTCAGAAGTGTGCACAGAGACTCGCAGATTTTTACAACTGGAAGTGACCCCAAGCTGATTGAGTCCAAGCATCTGCAGAGGAAAAAAAACCCAAAAAAACAAGAACCACGCTCCAATCCATGGTAACCGTATGAATGAGGGACCTCCAGCTTTTGTCAACTCAAACCTGTGGCTTCCTTTATGGAGCCTATCAATCTCACTGATCTGAAAACCCCCTATGAAGAAAAGCTTTGTAGTAGTATACCCCACCAAGCTTCCAATACAAAGCTTGGAACCAAATAAGCCATGTTGTGAAAAGCATGGGAAAAGGCACTGCAAATTTCACATAACTCTTAGATAATCCAGATAGAGGGGGAAATGTTGAAATGACCTATACTGAACCTGGTTCTTTTAGAGGAACAGATCCTCCACCTGAGCAAATCTTGAAAACAGGAGACCTGTATGCCTCTTGGCTCTGTCAGGATTTTGTTCTTTTGGTGAACAGGGAGTTAAATTTTAATACTGTAATGAAGTGCAGAGTCACAAATGTAGAGTAAAAGCCAAGGTAATGACTAACAGCATACAGGTGTAACAAGCTGATGTAATGCTTGATTGTTAAGCAAGACCAGCTGTAAATGATGAAATGTGATTGGTTGTTCTGGCTATAAATGTAACAAAGACAGAACATACAGCCCATCTCACAGCCACAAATACTGCACTCCCAAGCCAACTGCACCAGAGCACAGAGTGCTGTCCTCTGAAGATGCCGGCCACAGAGACTGGCAAAACGTTAGGAAGGGCAACCTTCAGAACACGGCCAAAGAGCCCAAAAAACCCACAACAACCAACAGAACAGGCTTTTGCCACTCAGCAGTAAGTCTGGTGGTCATTTTGCTTCTACAGTGGGGTCTCTACTTAAGAACTTAATCCGTATTGGAAGGTGGTTCTCAAGTCGAAAAGTTCTTATGTTGAATCTGCATTTCCCATAGGAATGCATTGAAAACCATTTAATCCGTATCTGCTCTTTTCCGTCCATAGAAACTACAGTGGAACCTCTACTTAAGAACTTAATCCGTTTTGGAATGGTGTTCTTAAGTTGAAACGTTCTTAAGTTGAAGCAAAATTTCCCATAGGAATGGACTGAAAACCAATTAATCCGTTCTGGCTGTTTTTTTTGTTATGTAGAGGTGCGTTCGTACATTGAGGCATTAGTTCCCATAGGAACTAATGCAAAGCTGGTTAATACGTACTCTACCACTAGGGGGAGAATTTTTTTTAACCTAAGATGACCTAAGGTTAAAAAAAGAGCAAGAAAGGTTTTTTTCCTGTTATCTTGGATTTCTGTTCTCAAGTAGAAGCAAAATTTAGCAAATGGAGCTGTTCTTAAGTTGGATTGTTCTTAAGTAGGGACGTTCTTAAGTAGAGACCCCACTGTATGTCATTATTGCTCTGAAAGTTGTTATGCCAAATGTATGTTGCCTTATACAGATGTATATGTATAGCCATATCCAATATACTATATTATAATCACTAAGAACTCTCTCATGTTGTTTTCTCCCCACATCTAACTCTCTTACTTTGCTATTTAAGTGGGAGGAATGGAAGCAGTCATGATGAGGTGCTCTATAATTAGTGTCCCTAGTTTCAAGGCTTGTCTTTCAAACAGAGTGCTCTTGCCAAGCTTCACATTCAACCAGACTCTAAGAAGTTTTCTTGAGGCCAGAGCCTTATTAAGCCTCTGGAGTTTTGGCCCCAGACCAACAGGCTCTCCTGCCCATCTCGCATTATTAGGAACTGGCAGCTTCAAGGACCTTGTTCTCCCTCTTTCTGACGATCCATGATCTTTAAATCAGAGATTGACTGCTGGATGGCTCTTCAAATACAGGATACATTCAAAAGGATTTGTGCCCTCCAGCAAACCTTCAAATGCAGAACTGCCACATTGAAAAGATACAGGGGCCAGTCTTCCTCTCTCCCTGACTGAAATCATTTCTTGCACATTCAGATTTTTCAAAAAGCAAAAGCAAAAAAAAAAGGGGGGAAGGAAAAGATCAGGGTGGGGGCATTCCACCACTCAGGAGAGTTTTTTTAATGCAGGGTGGAACACTCTAAAGCATTAGTTTGTCATGCCCCGGTGAACCAGAATCCTCAGTGAGAAAGTGTGGAGCAGGGCCTGCTCAGTGGCTACACCCTTGCCCACTGAAGCTCAAATAGCCATCTCTCAGATTGTACTTCACTGGCGAGTTAGAAATGTTTGTTGTTCTGGTTCCAAAGTTTTTGCCCCTCTGGACAGATATGCCCTCTGATGTTCTGCCCATCATTGCTGTATTCTTTGTCATTCTTATGTTTGTTTTCAATTGTCATAGTGATTTTAACATTAAAAAAAAACATTTATTATAGCACAAAATGGAAGGACACAGGAAGTGAAATGACTATAATTTCTACCATTTCAATGACTATCACTTAGGAAGATTCCAGCACTCTCTGTATTGTTATTAATGAATGCAGTGGTCCAGTTCATACCATCTTTTAAAAGAAAACTTCTCTTTGGATAATAGTAGTCTCTTCATCATAGGCATCCTTCAGTCTCGAGAGACTATGGTAATGTGCTCTGTATGGAGAATTTGGAACAGCGTCTAGTGTGGCTGAGAAGGCCAATTCGAGAGTGACAGTCCCTTCCACACTGAAGACAAATCCAATCTGTCCCCTGTCTGGCTCCCTGATTTTGCTGCTTTTGTGACTTCCTCTTTGCCTCGGCCTGCTGGGCGAGGGTCTCTTCGAATTGGGAGAGGCCGTGGTGCAGTGCCTGCCTCCAGGCTGAACGCTCAGATGTCAGGTTTTCCCATCTGTTGAGGTCTATTCCTAAGGCCTTCAGATCTCGCTTGCAGATGTCCTTGTATCGCAGTTGTGGTCTCCCTCTGGGGCGCTTTCCCTGCACTAATTCTCCATACAGGAGATCCTTTGGAATCCTACTCTTTAATATAATTGGTATAACGCATTAGATAGAATGAACATTGTCCTGTGCAGTCTCATAGCTGTCTGTCCCACAGAAATTTGGTGGACACACCTGTAAAAATGGAGTTCTCCGTTTAGCCCACGCTGTACTTAGAGATGGCCAAAGGCTATTAACATACGTAATAAAGCTGAAAGGTTTATTTAGATTTAAAAAAATTATTCTATGCAATAGAGACTCAAGATGCAAAAATGACAATGCTCGCAGCAAAAAGAGTACATTTCAGATAACATGCAATGATTTAATGAAAAATTGATTACAGCAACATAGGACTATTTTTTAAAACACTAGGGAAATTAATCAGAGTTCTCTTTCTAAAATACCAGATTTCCTCCTAAGCTTCCACTTGTCCTCTTGTTAAATCTCGTTATGTTTCTAGCCTTTTAGCAGTCTTGCCCCAAGTTGCAAACAAGAAATTTCTAAAAGGAAAAAGAAGCAATGGAGAAATGGAATAGAATTAATGGCTTTTAATTTCTTCACTCTTTTTGTTATGGTTGTCCTGTGTCACGTCATTTCCAATTTAGTGTGAGTCTAATAAGTTTTTAGTTATGCAAGGTGTTCAAGAAGTAGTTTCTGATTGCTATTCTCCACCCCAGAGAGCTTCCATGGCGAAACGGGTATTTGAAGCCAGATCTCCTGAGCCCAAGTCCGATACTCATGGCACTGGATCTTTTTATCCTATAGAAATTCACACCAACTCTCCACTCTTGCTTTCTCCTGAAATGTTACCAATGGGAGAGAAGAAGCAGAGATGAAAAGGAGAGAGATAAAAAGAAAAACAAAAAAGCCATGGTCTGAAGATAATTCAGCCACAAAGCAGAATTGCGAAATCATTCATCTTGCAGTCAATATGTGGAATTCCTTATCAAAATATGCCTCCTGACCAGGTAAACATAAAACATGTGATCCTTGGGGGGGGCGGGTATTAAGGAGTCCATATCTTCCAGATATTTTCAGGGTGAATGTGACAGATACACAATGCAACAAAGTCACAAGCACCCTGAAATCACCAATGAACCCTTTAATCAGTGGTGATTTGCTGCTGTTAATGACAACACCCCCACTATTAATGCAGAGCTGTGCAACAGCATGTACTTAATTTGGGTCAAGGAAGACACAAAAGCAGCATAAAAAACTACTTATTCTCACTGATGAAGTCTCAGAATTCTAGGTCCTACCAGAATCACCTTGAACAGACAAGACCCTTGGAATTTCATTGTACTATGGTTACTGATATTAAGTTACATGGTTGGAGGATATCTATGCTCCATAAATCTACACAGCTTCTTTTGCACAGAAAATAACCCGTATTTTAAAGTTTACTTGATGCAAGATTCCTCACTTCAACAAGAGAAGGCAACCTTAATCAGCCTATAATAAGGATTTGCCATGGTCCCTTCCGCCATCACATTGAAAGTCCTGTTTGTGGCCCCCTGACTGGGAACACAGTGGAAGTATGTTGCCATATTTTCTGACCAATGTGGTTCTTTCAGGGAATCCTGGCAGCTCCCAGTAAGCACTGCACCCTTCAGATCATGAAAGTGCATCAGGGGCAAGACCAGTGCAGTCTTCACTGTGGTCCGTCTGGGAAGGATGTTCTTTCTACTCTGGAATGGGTTACCGTAAATTAGAACTGACTTGACAACACAAGATAATTACGGTTATGACTATTCTGACAAAAAGTAATGAAATCCATTTGTAGGGTTTTTCCCACTGTGAATTCTTTGCACATTCTTTCCACATTCCAGACATTCATAGGATTTCTCCACATTCTGAATGGGCAGGCTAGAGCACCTTGTTTTCTGAACGTCTTCCCATGCTCTTGGCATTCAAGTAGTTTCTCACCTCTTTGTATCATATGATGCAAAGAAAGGGCTTCTTTCTGATGGAGAATCTTTCCAAACTTCTGTCATTTAAGTGGCTTCTCTCCTGAGTGAATTCTTTCATGGGTTGTAAGATGTCCTTTCAACCTAAAGGTCTTCCCGCATGCCAGGCATTCAAACGGCTTCTCGCCTGTGTGGGTCCTGTGGTGTGTAGCAAAGTCTGCCTGTCGACTGAAACTCTTCCCACACTCCAGGCATGTAAACGGCTTCTCCCCTGAATGAATTCTTCCATGGGTAGTAAGACTTTCTCTCAGTCTAAAGGTTTTCCCACACTCCAGGCATTCAAAGGGCTTCTCGCCCGTGTGAGTCCTCTGATGTCTAGCAAGGTTTGCAGACCAACCAAAACCCTTTCCACACTCCAGGCATGTAAATGGCTTCTCCCCTGAGTGGATTCTTTCATGGCTTGTAAGATGTGCTCTCAGTCTAAAGGTTTTCCCACACTCAAGGCATTCAAAGGGCTTCTCGCCTGTGTGGGTTCTATGGTGTTTAGCAAGGTTTGCACGTTCACTGAAACGCTTTCCACACTCCAGGCACTGAAATGGTTTCTCACCTGTGTGGGTATTGAAATGTTTAGCAAGGTGTGCACGCTGACTGAAGCTTTTCCCACACTCCAGACATTCAAATGGCTTCTCCCCTGAGTGAATTCTTTCATGGGTTGTAAGATGTCCTCTCAGTCCAAAGGTCTTCCCACACTCGGGGCATTCAAATGGCTTCTTGCCTGTGTGGATTCTGTGGTGTGTAACAAAGTCTGCATGTCGACTGAAACTCTTTCCGCACTCCAGACATTTAACTGACTTCTCCACTGAGTGAATTCTTTTATGGGTAGCAAGATGTTCTTTTAGTCTAAAGATTTTCCCACACTCCAGGCATTTAAATGGTTTCTCATCTGTGTGAGTAGTAAGGTGTTTAACAAGGCTCACACGTTGACTGAAACTCTTTCCACACTCTACACATGTAAATGGATTCTCTCCTGAGTGAATTCTTTCATGGGTAGTAAGACTTTCTTTCAGTCTAAAGCTTTTCCCACACTCCAGGCATTCAAATGGCTTCTCACCCGTATGGGTCCTGTAATGCCTAGCAAAGCTTCCAGACTGATTGAAACTCTTTCCACACTCCAGGCATTTGAACGGCTTTTCTCCAGAATGAATTCTTTCATGGGTTGTAAGATGTGTTCTCAGTCCAAAGGTTTTCCCACACTCCAGGCATTCAAATGGTTTCTCGCCTGTGTGGGTCCTTTGATGTGTAGCAAGGTTTGTAGATTGACTGAAGCTTTTTCCACATTCCAGACATTTAAACGGCTTCTCCCCTGAGTGAATTCTTTCATGGGTTGTAAGATGTGCTCTCAATCCAAAGGTTTTCCCACACTCCAGGCATTCGAAGGGCTTCTGTTCTGTATGTACGCTTTGATGGCAAATAAGGGATCTTTTCCACTTGAAAGTTTTCCCACACTCCTTGCATTCAAATGGTTTCTTGCCTATGTGGATATCGAGATGTTCAGTAAGCTTTGCAGATTGATTGAAAGTCTTTCTGCATTCAACGCATGTAAGCCGTTTCTCCTCTTTGTAAATCTTCCCATGGTGATCAAGTGCTGATTTATGAGAAAAGATTTCCCCACCCTCAGGGAAATGCTCTTCTTTGCATGTTTTCTGATGGACGTTCTCTAGACAAGAAATGGATTCTTCCATCTTCTCATCTACTTGATTTCCTCCAAGCTTCTTCATTTCTTCTTGATTTTCAAAACCCTCCTTTGTATCTGAATATTCACCGCTTTCCTCTGGCATATGAAGTCCTCCTGTTTTCTTTCTTCTCTCTGACATTTTTCCTGTGGAAATAAAAAGACAGAACTAAACTGAGCAGGAAAAACCCAATTTTGAATCAAGTAACAAACCCCTATGAACTGCCAGAGAGGATGCAGATTAAAATCCAGCTCTGGGAGGACCCACCTTCACAAACATCAGTGGGGCGGCCGATTCTGTCACCAATTAATATGCTGAAGAAAACCAAGCCATTCCACTTCTCTTCCTGATATAACATGTGTGACCTTCTGTGAGGAAATGTTTGTCTTCCATGCTGGAAAAATCCTGTTGAGATCCATGGTTAGAAACATGGGTTGCTTCACAGCCTTCATGAAATGTTTACACATCACTCTAGATCTCTGTAATGGACAGTTGTAGGGCGGCAAGAGGCATGTTTCAATGAGAGGTCCTTCTGTTAATCTAGCTTCCAATCTCTCTCTCCCTACGGGGCCACAAGAGCATCCTCTTAATTACGGTGTCTCTTCCCCACTCAATGTTTGAAAACGTGTATGTTTAAGAGAGTTCGTAAAATAGTAAAATTACTGGGGGGGGTGTAAGGAAAAAAACAGCACTTTAAAAGTGAAACAAATTTTAAAAGTGCAAGTTGAACTTTGTTGCTTTCAAAACAATACCTCTTGCATAAAATAATTAGGCAATTCACTGACCAAAGTAAGGTCACTTGATTCATATGAAGAGATAAATGTAACAACGCAGAGTTGAAATATCATTTGTAATCCAATTGTGCCATCTTTTTGGAAAAAGCAAATACAGTGGTGCCTCGCTTAACGATTACCTCGTTAAACAATGAAACCGCTTGACGATGAACTTTTTGCGATCACTTTTGCGATGTTTAGATAGGGAAATTTTGCTTGACGATGATCAATGCTTCGGGAACCAATTTTTCACTAGACAACAATTTTTAAACAGCTGATCGGCGGCTCTAAAATAGCTCCCCACTGTGTTTTAGGACTGATTCCTCGCCTTATCGAAAATGGCCGCCCCTATGGAGGATCTTCGCTGGACGCTGAGGTATTTAGCCCATTGGAACATATTGAACCGGTTTCAATGCATTTCAATGGGCTTCTTTGTTTCACTTGACAAGGATTTTGCTTAACAGTGATTTCAACAGAACAAATTATGCTTGTCAAGCGAGGCACCACTGTATATGAATTACAGGCTTTCCTAGCTTACGAAATCATTAGTCAGGAATTCTTCCTTCAATATTCCCTATATAAGAATTTTGTTTCCAACCCAGAAATATAAGAAGCAGCAATGTAAATGAGATATTACATTATAAATGCTCATTCATAAATTATTGCTTATTCAGGTTTTTCTCATTATGGAAAAACCTGAATAAGCATAGAGCAATTTATAGATTGAAGAGATGTGAACAATTAGAAATATGTGATTATATGGCACACACAACATATAGACATTCATCACATTATAACAGGTCCACGCCCCTTCATGCACCAGACATCAAAGGAGAAAATCATCATGAAATCTCCCTCATAGATTTTCATGGCCCATCTGGGTGAGTTTTTAAGAAATATTTTTTCTGTCTGTCAGTCTCTGTGTGTGTATATATGTGTGTTATTAACATGCTTAGAGACTAAGTAATGCTTTTCATTTTATATGTTCTCAATTTAAGAACCCTGATATTTTTCTATGCATTTGCAAGAAATCTTAAAAGCTTGAAGGCATTAAAAGTCATGATTTTATTTTTAAATATGTTCTAGAGATGTATTCTCTGCCTTAATAGATTTTTGATTTTTATAAAGTAATTTAAAAACATTTCCACTGTTCTTTTTTACTCTTAAAAGGCATCTTGTTCTTATATATTTGACTTAAGTATATCCCTAGAATTTAAGTTCAGCTTTCATACATTTTTATGTATTTTAGTATACAATTTTCTTTACATCTGTAAGACTTTTGGATGTTACAGCAATACTGAAATCATCATTTGACCTGCTCTGTGCCCTCCATGCGGGGCAGCCCTTGAAAATGATGCTGATCGTGCAGCGAGTTCAACAGGTGACAGATGTAGCTCTGAAAGGTGTTTCTTCCCAATGTATAAGATGCCAGTTCTTCAAGAAATGCGCCGGCCACTCATACCTTTCCTATCTCAGTTCATGGTGCTGACAATTATTTACAATGTCCTAAATGGCTTGGGTCACCTGGATCTTTCGAGGGAGTACCTCTCTATTTATTTGCACCATCATTAAGATTTGCTTGGGGGAGGCCATCTCTGTGGCCCATGGTTCAGAGCAACACACACTGTGGAGATTAGGAAGAGAGGGTTTTCTTGACTGTAGCCCCTCAGTGGTGACATTGCTGTTGTTTTATCCCACTTTGAGACTATCTGATATCAGTGGGATATAAACAATATTAAAATAAAGAAATCCCAAGCAGATAAAGTGCATCCTTTCTCATAGGGCCATCAGACTTCCCCGTCCTTTTCTGTAGGCAAACCTTCAGTCTTGAGAGACTATGGTAACATCCTCTGTATGGAGGACTTGGAACACCGTCTAGTGTGGCTGAGAAGGCCAATTCGAGAGTGACAGTTCCTTCCACATTGAAGACAAACACAATCTGTCCCCTTTCCAGCTCCCTGGTTTTGCTGCTTTTGGGACTGTCTCTTTGCCTCAGCCTGCTGGGCAAGGGTGTGTCTTCAAATTCCCAATCCTAACATCAAATAAATGTTCACTGGGGCGACTAAAAAAGGTGGTGACCTGGTGCTCCAAGAAGTCTACCTATTCCACTGCTGTGATGAGAGAGCTTTCCAAAGCTTGGAACACAACCCTAAGACTTTGTATTCTAATTTTCTTTTAGCATTTGGCCTCTGCTATTAGTGCCACTGCTAAGAAAGAGTAGCTGGCCCTTCTCAGGTGTGGAAAGGTATTATGTGTATTTGAACATCTCTATTATCATGTGCATCCAAAAGTTCTTTCTATATTCTGTGCCTCATAACTTTTTTCTCTTATACGAACTGCAATCTGGTTTGCAAAAAAGGAATTGCAAGGAAAACAAAAGTACAAAGTAGAAATAACTAATAGATCAAGTTAAGGGGAAATGGCTAGACAGGCAAGGAATGCTGCTTAATTAATATTGGCCTGTCACTGCTACCGCAGTAAGCTAACCATAGTATGCCCTATGGTAAAAAAACATAGTTTCCCCGAAAATAAGCCCTAGAATGATTGTTCAGGATGCTCATAATAGAAGCCCTACCCCAAAAATAAGCCCCAGTTAAAGTGAAACCCTGCCCTCCACCCTAGTGCAGCCACCAGAAGAAGATGACATGACTGTATTTGAATGAATATAGATTGTTGTATATGAAAAAAATTAAACATCCTCTGAAAATAAGCCCTAATGCATTTTTGGAGCAGAAATTAATATAAGACCCTGCCTTATTTTCGGGGAAACACGGTACATAGCTGGATGGGTATATTCACTCACTCTGATGAGGTTTTCTCCTTGTAAATATCTGCCTGTAAGCTAACAAAGATAGGACCTGATCTTTGCCTCTAACCTAAATACAGAATCCTGATGTTCCTTCCACAGACTTTTAATTTAGGGGTTCATCTTGAAAGTGTGGAGAAGAAACAAGCCTATCACTACCCTCTTTGTTGTTGCTCTTCTGCTATGTGGGGTAAAGGAAATGGCAAAGTGGTTAAACTGCAGTACTGCAGTCAAGACTCTGCTCACAAATCTAAATTCAATCCTGCTGGGTTCACAAAGCTGACTCAGCCTTCCAAGCTTTCAAGGTTGGCAAAATGACTACCCAGCTCACGAGGGGGGGTGTTGTTTGCATAATTATGCTGCAAAGTGCCCAGAGAGTGCTCGAAGCGTTATCGGGTAATATATAAGTTGAAACAACAAGAAAACAATAAACAGGAGACACACTTTGCACTGAAGCTTTTCACTTCATTAGATACACTAATAAAAAACAGGATTCTCAATAATGGAGAAACTTCATGGACAGAGGATGCTGACACCCAATTATAAAATGCCTGAATAAGCTTACTTTTCTATGAAAGTGGTATCCATTAATAACTCTAAAGATTTGGAGTGAATTCCCGCAGGACACAAAGACTCGGACACAACTAAACAACAACCCCCCCCCCAGGACAGCCCCTGTGTCAGTCTGTTTCAGGAAAAATAAAGCCTCCCCTTCCTTTTTGTTTGTATGTTTTTATAGGTGTGATAGAAGCTGAACTTGGTTGATTACAAGTCTGGATATTCCCTGGTCAGCCTGGCTAATGGAGTATAGTCTAGAAAAGGTATTATTTCAAGACTTGGGAAAGAGAAAAGTGCTTGCTGATTACAAAATGCTTAGATTATGTGGCAAAGATGGAGTGCACTAATAAAACCCACCATCCCTGCCTCACACACCCCGCCAGTCTTAGCAGAAATATACAAAAATGTTCTTTAATTATTTTACGAGGGAATAAATTCTAACTTGTTAGAACTTGTAACTAACTAACTAATATGCCACCCATAATACCCAAAGGTCTCTGGATATGTAAGATTAAAACATAAAATGAAGTTGGCTCTAATACAAAAGTCACACAGCAATCAGATATACTTATACTGTAATTCATACACTATAACGATAATATTTTGTCAAGTCAATTCTAACTTACAGTGACTCTTTTTCAGAGTTTTCCAGATAGAGAATACTCAGAAGTGTTCTACCATTCCCTCCTTCAGGGTGCGTTCTAGGACTTGCCCAAGGCTATACACACTGGCTTTTCTCACAGGAGGCAAAGTAGGGAATTGAACTCCCAACCTCTGGCTGTGCAGTCAGATACCTACCGTATTTTTCCATTTATAAGACGACCCAAAGTATAAGACGACCCCCTTTTCTAACCCCAAATTAGAAAAAGCAGGGATCAAAGGGCTCTCTTTTTGCTAAGCCCCGTGCCTTGGCAAAAGGCAAGGAAAGTGGCTGTCGAAGTGACTGCCACTTTTCGTTGCCTTTTGAAAAGACACGGAGCTTAGCAAAAAGGGAGCAATGCCTCCCCTTCCTTTTTGCTAAGCCCCGCTGCCCTTCATCTTTTGAGAGGGCACGGAGTTTAACGAAAAGGAAGAGCGACGCCTCCTCTTCCTTTTTGCTAAGGCCCCGTGCTTTTGCAAAAGGCGGAGGTAAAGAGCTGCCTTCCATGTATAAAACACCCTCAATTTTTTCTCAAATTATTTAAGGGAAAAGTGTCATTTTATACACAGAAAAATACGATAATCCACTGAGCTATCCAGCCAGCTACAGTATACGGCACTGGTTTTGCTCTTTATTTTCCATCAGTTCTCTAGTTCAAGCTCACTTTGCTTGTAACAGGATAACAGTTGTACAAAAAGACTGAGAAAGAAATATACAATTACCTATTTTGATGAGCAGATTCTCAAAATTCAGAAGAAGACTGCAGAAGATCAATTCAGAATCAGTCCTACACAATCCAAAGAAATTCAGATGGGAAAAAAATCAGTCCAGGTGGAAATAAAAGGAGGGGAAAAACTACCAAAACCTCAGCACTGAAAGGATATAAAATTTTAAACAGAAACAAATGAAGGAAAAAGCTGTAACTAGGATTTTGGCTCCACGGCAACCAGGGCATATTATGCTGTCAAATCAACTTTTAAATGCATGATGTAAAAATACAAGGAAGAATTACAGCACTGAACACTTTGCAAGCATCTCCCCTCCTCCACAAGGGATCAGCATTGTCAGAGAGCCAAAAAATCCAGTCAAAATGTACTTACACAGAGAGAGAGAGAGACATATACATACATACATGGACACCACCTCCTTTCCAAGTGTGAGCCTGAAGTATATCAGGTCTGACTCTTGCCTGAATCAGACCTGATATACCCATCTTTCCTTTGCAATTCCATGAAAACTGGCCTCAGGGCCTTCCAAAATTAACATCAGTAGCTAGAAGATCACACGTGAAAGCTTTTACTGATTAAGCCTAACAAATGTTGGGAAAACCAAGAGATATCAAGTGTTTTATTGCTGATTCAGGCTAAATATTTCCTGTCAATTCTGTTGCTCAGAAACACATATCTCTTGAATGACACCTTTACTCTTGGTGTTTCTAATGCTATTTGTCCTGGATGTATGTCAGACATGGCCCGGTGAAGGTAAACAGGTGTATCAGGAGAAAGTAGATGGGCTCAGAGTAAAATACAAATTACTCCACTTGCTTAGGTACAACTTCCCTTGGATGAAAAGCACTTGGTTGTAACTGATAAGCAAGGAAGGCAAACAACATCAATATTTTGGTCTTTGGGCCATACTGAAAAACATTTTGCATATCCCACGAGAATTTGAGCCAGGATGAGGATGGAAAAGTTATGCAATGCTCCTGCAGAAAACCCTCTTGCATGCTACTCTTTAGTGTGAAAGAGGTCTGCATTCGTTTTCATACAGCCAGCCTACTCCCTTTCCTTACACAGAAGCAAACTGGACTGGTAGCTCAACTTTTTAACACCGGCAACGAGAGGGTAGGTTCAGCTTTACTGGAAAGCAACAGACTAGCTCTGGTTCTGGAGAACAAGTCACAGGCCACCCACCACTGTCTTCCAACAGTCTGCGGCCACCACTGAGAATCTGCCACCTGGGGCAGCTCCTCACACTGCCTAATGTCAGAGCTGGCTCTGAGAAGAATCCTTGGCTGACACAAAAACTGTTTCATCTGTTTCATGGTCCAGTGGCTGTGTTTTGCCACAATAGTCATCTTTCAGATTAGATGCTGTATCATAGCTTAGAGCTGGCTTTTTCAAACAGAACAAAAGTTCACACAGAGCATCACCTTTCTTTCAAAGGGCTCTCATGCTTTGGGCCTCATGGCAAGCAAGATGGACCAGCTTTTGGGGTGCAACAAGTTCCTTCCACCCCATCTCCTCTACTAAATGTCTGCATAACATGGGTACTCTCACAATACATCCAGTTCCCCCACCATAAAAGTGTAGCAAAGGCTGAGCTGAAACTGAGTATGGTGTAGTCCTGGATACAGTAGTGGATGAGGAATCAAGACACCCAGTTTCAAACCCCTGCTAGAGCACAGAAACTCAGTGGGGTGCAGAATCTGTAAAAGCACCCCTTAAATATCAAAGCTTGAAAATAATTCACATCCCTTGAAAGACCTAATAGGGTCACCACTAGTTATTTTGTGCATTGAAAGAACATAATAGCCACCAGGCTGATTTAGGTCTTAATGGCATTTCAGATTTTTTTTCAGTCCTGAAATTCTCCTTCTTTAAAAAAAATTATACAATAAGCATCACATTTTGCTTTCCTTGTCATGATACACCAAAGGAGATTCCATGTTGGGCAAGGGTTCCAAAACCTTGGGCCCCAGAAGTCCACAGACTACAATTCTCAGAAGCCCCTGGGCAGCACAGCTGATAAAGGAAATTAGGTTTAGCCCTTTAATCTTCCTTAGCCTTGCATAGACTGTACTTGTTAACTACACCTTTTGGGCTGTGCTCTCTTTTTGGCTGTAATGATAAAAGAGCTCTGTGGGACATTTTGACCTCACTCCCTTGTTTCACTCCTCCATCCACCCATGAGAACAAATCCAGGGTGTCTGAACTTTCTTGCAACATAACCATTGGGGTCAGGGAGCACTGTAGTGCACAAATATCTGGGTTCCAACTTTGGGAAGTCTTGATGGCAGCAAATTATCTCCTAAACAGGGCAAGGGTTTTAAGGGATGTACAGCAAGTGAATCCATGAATCTTATGACATTAGAAACCATTAAATTGGTGTTCACATTAAAAGCAGCCCCTGAATTAAAACGTTTTCAAAGCACAACAAAAGAAAAAAAAATACATAGATTGCAAGGAGATCCTTACCAACTCTCCTCAGGAGGAAAAAGTAACGCCTTTGCTCTGCCAGAGAGGAGGACAACGCTTTGCAGAGGAGCTCCTTTCGCCCTGGAGGGCGTGGCTCCTCCAGCCCACCTTCGTTCCCCCACTCTGGAATGTAACGCCGTTCCTTTCCGGCCAAGCCAACGCCCGAGTCTCTTCCGGCAGGAGTGGGCAAACACAGTCGGGAAAGTCCCAGTTTCCCTACTACAAATCCCACAATCCCTACCCGGCTCGACTACAGGTGTTTTTAGTTCACCAGTATAACGTCTCCAAGTTCTTGATACGTTCACGGTTCGGAGACGTAACTGTTTTCAGACTACAACCACCATCGCAGTCACTGACTCTGCTGGCGGAGAATTCTGGGAGTAGTAGTATTTTTTAAAAAACGACAGGTTTGGAGCTCGGGATGCAACCCCACCAGAAAGCTTCTCCGAAAACGTTGCTTTTTTAGACTACCCTTCGCAAAGGCCTAACCACCGCCCTAGAAGAATAACTGTAGTCCACAAAAAATTTTAATTTTCTTAAATCCCTATATACACATTGCCCGCTTCCGGTATAGGAAAGACTTAGCTGGGGGAAGGAGCATTTCCGGCGAAAGAGGCCACCATTTCCTCCCTCTCTAGAAAGGGGGCTTTCTGTTGCTCCTAATCCTGTCAATGGCGAGTGCCAGGATCCTTCCTCGGCTTCGTCCACAGGAAACTAAAGGAAAACATCACTGCCCTTCCCTTCCTTTCTGAGGGCTTGGAGAAGAAGCCCAGTTTGCCCACCCTGAGAGCTCTTCTTCTGCCTGCATGCCTCCCAACTTTGAAAAAACAACACCCTCCATTTCGTGGTCCCTGAAGCCCCACCGACAGCCGGAGGGCGTTTCAGGGGAGGCAGACGGCGCTTCCTCTGAGGCTCCTTTTTCCTCTTCAGAGGAACGGAAAGGAAATGTAACTTTGAGGGGTATGGCGGGGGCCAGACCTTGGGCGGCAGAAGGAGCAACCGCGCCCCTCACCTCGCTTTCCTCTTAACGGGAGGCTCAACCGCCTCCTGTTCTTTCTTTTCCCCCCTCAGGCGCCCAACCGACCAACGGCCGCTCCCGGCGCGTGAGGAGGGCGGGAACGCAACCGGCGGACGGAGAGGCGCGCGCGCGCCTGCAGGGAGAACGACGGTTGGCTCTGGGGGCGTGGCTTCGAGAGGGTTGTCTGTTTAACAGCCGTTTGAGAAGTTAGGGTCGCCTTTGGCACTTGTCAAATTACTGTCTCATTAATTTAAAGGGGACTTTAAAAATATATATTTATTTATACATAATCTTTTTAACCTGCCTTTCTCCTTTAAAGGGACTCAAGGCGGCTTACAACAATTGTGTTTCGTGTCAAATCGGAACCGGCTTATAGTGACCTTGACAGAGCTTTCAAAGGCATTGAGATATTTGAGGGGTAGTTTTATCATTTCCACTCCCCCCAATGGGTTTTCACGGCCCAGGGGGATTTGAACCCTGATCTCTAGATTCCTAGTCCTTCACTCTCTCCAATAGGCCACACTGAAGAGCTCTTTAAACTAAAAGACAATATTCCTAGGAAAAGTGGAAGGCAGCAGGGAAAGAGGAAGGCAAAGTATCAGAGGGATTGACTCAATAAATGAACCATGGCTTTGAGTTTCCAAAAGCTAAATAGGATTGTTAATTAGACTACATTTTGGAGATCACAAATTCAAAGGGTTGCTTTGAATTAGCTTGCTTAAGGATTAGCTCACTGGCTAAATAACCTTTAGCCAGCGAGCTAAAGGTTATTATTCCCAATATGAGCACCTTATGCTGTAGAATTATGAGAATGTTGGTCTTTATTTGTTAATTTTTATTTGTTCTGCTTTATACTACACGATTTAGTGGCCTGTCAGTATTCTGTGTGGTTTCCAATTTTAAAAAGAAATATAAAGGAAAACACCCAACCCATAAAATATAAAAATAAAAGGAGAACAACACTCCTAAAAACCCAAGATGGTGGGAATGGACAAAAATACAGGCTACAAGATACTGTATAATCAACATGCAAAAATAGAATTTCTCCCCATGTTTTCTGAACGTCTTCCCACGCTCTTGGCATTCAAAGGGTTTCTCACTTCTATGCATCCTACAATGCAAAGAAAGGTCATCCTTCTGATACATTTTTGACACTCCCATTACTTATTTTAAATGACTTCTCCCCTAAGTGAATTTTTTCAGAGGCAGTAAGATGTCCTCAAGTCTAAAGGTTTCCCCACACCTAAGACATTCAAATGACTTCTTACCTGTGTGTCCTGTGATACCTAGAAAAGTTTGCAGACTGATCAAAACTCTTTCCACACTCCAGGCATGTAAATGGCTTCTCCCCTGTGTGAATTCTTGCGTGGGATGTAAGATCTGCTCTCAATCTAAAGGTCTTCCCACTCTCCAGATATTCAAAGGGCTTCTCGCCTGTGTGGGTCCTGTGGTTATTAGAAAGGTTTGCCCGCTCAGTGAAACTTTTCACACTCCAAGCTTGAAATGGCTTCCTGCGTGTGTTTAGGTGTTTACCAAGGTGTGCCTGTTAACTGAATCTTCTTCCACATTCCAGACATTCAAATAACTTCTCCCCTGAGTGAATTATTTCATGGGTTGTAAGATGTCCAAAGTTTTTCCCACATTCCAAGCATTCAAATGTCTTCTCACTTATGTGAGTCCTGTGATGTGTAGCAAAGTCTGCATGTTGACTGAAATTCTTTCCACACTCTAGGCATGTAAACAATTTTTCTGCTCAGTGAATTCTTTCATGGATGGTAAGACTTTCAGGAAGCCTAAGGAAAATATCATTGCATTGGACCCAGATTGTAATTATGATTATACTTTCCCTCCGTGCTGCTGTAGCCAACAGCTGTGAGAGTGGATGATACCTTTTTTAGGACCACTAAAAATCCAATAAATGGCAAGTTTTTACAGAGAACATTTCACTTCATCAGGAAAAATTATAGACCAGTTAAAAAATTGATGGTAAATACTGTATCTGTGAGAGTTGATATCATTCCTCTGGAGGCTGGTGTCTCACCAGCCTCACTCAACTAGTGTTTTTTAAATCCGCCTAGATCATTCTGAGCAATTTTGCTGTATAAATTTTTTGCTGTATAAAGCTCATTCTATGTGTGTTTTTCTAAACTTGATTATAAACAAACCTGAGAAACTGGTCTTTCTGAACAACTTGTTAATGTCGAAAGATTTAAAGTACCCCAGGAAGCGGAAGTAAGGTACGTCAGCCCAGGAGAGCTTAAAATGTTGAGGCAGGTGCCTGGGAAAAGCCAACAGGCCCATCCTATCGGTTTACTCAAATGTGAGAGACCCTTTTAGATCAATGGACCTTTCTCCCAGGTGAGTGCATATAGGGTGATATTTTATGAAGTCCCCCACACACAAATTCTTGGACATATCAGAAACATACAGCACAGATTGTTATGGCTGGTCATTCAAGGTGACAATAAATGGGACAAACAGGAAGAGGAAGAACATCTTGGCTGAAGAACATGAATGCAAGGGAGGGGGATCAGGAGACAGGTCTCTCATGGTCTCGTGTGCTCCCAGAGGCATCTAGTGGGGCCATTGAGAGTTCCAGGAAGCTGGACTAGATGAGCCCTTGGCCTGATCCAGCAGGACACTTATGTTCTTATGATGGCTATAGAGCTCAGGATTCAGTCCTTCATGGACCGTATCTTCAACTTTCCTAATACACAGCTTCGGCTGAAGCAGACTGAACAAGGCAGATACCCAGAGGTCCGAGGGAGGGAAGCACCCAGTGTCTCTCCACTGCTTGGCACCAACTTGGTCAGGTTGCACAGAAGCGGTTTCTGGTCCTCCAGAAAGGTGAGCCAGGATAGGTTATGGCAAAGTCTGCAAAGATTTCTGGAGGAAAAGTCCATCGCAGGTGACAAGCCATGATGATGGAGATGTATAATCTCCAAGCTTTGAAGGAAAGTGGCTCCAAAGGCCAGATGCAGGGGAGGGGGATCAGGACACAGTTATATCTTATGTGCTCCCAGAGGCATCTGGTGGGCCCCCTGTGAGATACAGGAAGCTGGGCTAAAGGGGCCCTTGGCCTGATCCAGCAGGGCTCTTTTTATGTTCCTTGTGATGCCATCTGAGCTGGAGGCACTACAAGATGTCCCTACATGGAGCTCTGGCATCTAAAATCAAAAGAGCAGACATGACTTTCACCCTCTGGTTAGCAGAGAAATGAGGGGATTAGGAAGATATCAATCAACCAGAGGGATGCTTTTGAAGAACATTCACAAGTTGTTAAAACTGAGAAATTCATAGATTTTTAACCTGGAAGTGATCCCTAAGATGGTGGAGACCAAGGACATGCAGAGAAGGAAAACCAGAAGAAGCCTCCAACATAGGGCAACTGTATGAATCAGTTTTTAAAAGTCCTTTGGAGAATAGCATGTGTCCTCTTTTCCTCCTCATTACAAGAACATTGTTATCTACAGCATTATGAAAACTGAACACTGTGGAGTGCAATCTCACAGCTGTCACTCCTCTGTGGTGGTAAAGGTAAAGGTAAAGGTTCCCCTTGACAATTTTTGTCCAGTCGTGTTCGACTCTAAGGGGAGGTGGTCCCTATTGATCTACTTGCATTTGCATGCTTTCGAACCGCTAGGTTGGCGGAAGCTGGGACAAGCGACGGGCGCTCACTCCGTCGCGTGGATTCGATCTTACGACTGCTTGGTCTTCTGACCCTGCAGCACAGGCTTCTGTGGTTTAGCCTGCAGCGCCACCACGTCCCTGCCTCTGTGGTGGAGACATTTGCAAAAATACGGTACCCTGTTTGGCCCAATCTGTACCTAGAGATGATCCAAAACTATTCACAGACGCAATAAAATTGGAAGATTTATTTAAAGGACAGCAGATCAAGAAAACTAATTCAATGCAATAAAGACTGAGTATACAAATATAACAATACTATCAGGGAAAATGAGTGAATTTCAGATAAAATGAGAAAATGAATTATAGCAACAGATGAAGATATACCTGACATGACAAGGAAAATTATTCAGATTTAGGTATTTATAAAACACTACATTTGCTACGATGCTTCCACCCACCCTGTAGTTAAAACTACATTTCCAGCCATTTATCAATCTTTATAGCTACAGTTTTAGAAAAGGTAGCCATGTTGTTAGTCTGTGCTAGTATATCAGGCAAAAAACAAAGATTTAAAACGAGAGAAAATGTTGTGGCACCTTAAAGACTTTCTGCTATATTTTAATATGAGCTTTCGTGGACAAGTCCACTTCCTCAGGCAAGGATGTGGAAATATCCATGAAAGCTCACATTAAAGGTGCCCCAATGTTTTTGTTTTATTTCTTTATAATTTCCTTTTGTTTTTGCCTTTATAGCTACAGATTCCTGAAGACTCAGGGAACAAGTGGACCACATTTGAGTCAAGAAAGTTCACTTGAGAAAATGAGAGGAGAAAAATAAAAATAGCTTAAAATAAAGTACAGTAGAACTGCAGTATCCATCAGGATGGAGTCCAAACTGTGTGGGGGGGGGGGGAGGGGAGGAAAAAAAACAGGAAAGGATCAAATGTTATACATCACATGCTCTCTGGCTTCCTCTAGTAGCCAGCTCTGTTAAATACACCCTGGAAATACATATATAAATAGGTATTGGGGGGGGGGAATTTAGTACTTTCAGGACGTGGATATCTGAATCAGTGGATACTGATCTCGTGGATAGGAGCTCCAACTGTAGTGAAAAACAAGCTTCACCAGGAGATTTTTTAAAAAAAGATTAAAAATAATGAAAAGGAAAAGTTATCGAGAAATCCTATCTTGGGGACAAACAGAGAGGTTTCAATACACAAAAGGCATCAAGTAAAAACAGCTACATAATAAACTATAGTAACTTTAAAGTAAAATTATGCTAAAACACTGCAGAGCCCCCTTGGCCAATGGGAAAAAAGAAATTTATATCCCAAGACATTTTTCTCAAATGATCTCAAGCACCTTTACCAACAAATGCGTTTCCATTGTTTCACTCTTCGTTAGGGTTCTTCTGTGTCCTCAAGTCGTCTTCAACTTATTTTGTGTTTAGAGTGATCTGAAATGTTCAAGGAGTGGTTTCCGGTTTAACCTGTAGAAATTCACACCAATTTTAATCTTCGGTGTTTCCATAATATTACTAATGCCAGAGAAAAAGCAAAAAATGAAAAGAACAGAGAGAGATAACAAAGCCATGGGGCTAAAGATCATTCACCCATAAATCACAACTGATAAATTGCTCATCTTTTAATCCATAAGTGAAATTTCTCATCAAATTCACTTGCCTTGTAGCCAAGTGAAAAGAACACATAACGTGACCCTTCAGAGACTCTGTGTATAAGTGGTTTAAGGAGTCCCTAAATCCAGACATCTTCATCTTTCACACATCTAAAACAATAGCTGAAATCCTGTTGGGCAAGGGAGGTGATGTCATAATCACTGGCAAACTGCCAATAGTTTAAAAGCAATTTCAGACTGAATCTGACACATACACGATGCAATAGAGTCACACCCACCCTGAAATCACCAGAGGAAGCCTTTGACCAGTGATGATTGGCTGCTGTTGATTGACAGCTGTGCAACAGGATTTGAACCAAGGTTTCATTTGGATCATGGAAGATACAGAGGGCAGCATCAAAACCTCCTTATTCTTCTTGATGCAGTCTCAGAATTCAAGGATCTACCAGGAGAGTCTTAAACCGACAAGCCCCTACAACAGTGGTTCTTAACCTTTTTGAAAGAAACGCCCCCTTGAGCCATTGGGGAAGTTATCATCGCCCCCTCCCTGAGGTGATGATATCTTACCTACCTACCTACCTAGTCTCCCTCCCCACCCGGGTGCGAGGCAGCACTTCAGGGGGCGAGGATGAGGACCCAAGAGACCCTTTCCTTCCACCCGATCCACACTCAGTGCTGCCCTGAAGGAAAAAGGCGAGACGTGGCAGTTGGAAAGAGCTGGATCATCTGGCAGCAGCAGCATCGGATCTACTGCCAGCACTGCGGCTGCAGTCGCCTTCACAGGTTTGGCTCACTCCAGCGCCCCCCTACCGCCCCCCTTCTGTTCTTTTGCCCCCACACCGCCCCTTTTCGTTCTACCGCCCCCCTGAAAAATGAAATCGCCCCCTGGGGGGCATTATTGCCCACGTTAAGAGCCACTGCCCTACAACTTCAGTTTTCCATAGTTTCCGATATTAAATCACATGGTTGGAGGATTTGAAATTCTAAATCAGGGGTCAGGGAACTTTTTTACCTTTTACCCCGGAAAAAATTTATATACGCCAACATTACCCCCTTGATTCAAAAGGAAGGAAAACATACATTATTTGAATTAAAAATGTTATTGAATCTACAGAGGCTGTGTACCGAACTAGCAGGATGCACCAAATTTGATAAAGATGTGCACTAATTTTGCTGGAACACATTGCACTCCAGCCATGGTGTGGTATAGGGAGTAGTAAGGTGTCCAACGTGCTTAGCAATTTGCATTAAATTTTTGCTAGCTCGCAGAGGTGGCTGCCAGAGTGGTTCTAGCAATGACATGCTTGCTAGAGACAGGCAACACAGAATTGGGGGGGGGGGCTACCACTTTAAATCATTATATGTGTGGTGTGCAAAAAGGAACAAACCAGGCTAAAGGTCATGTCACCCACCCTGGTGCCACAGCCCAATATCAAAGGACCAGTGTGCTTTTTTTAATCATCATCAATGGAAAACTCAGCAGTGGCCAGAGGATTGGAAAAGATCAGTCTACATACCAATCTCAAAGAAGGGAAGTGCCAAAGAATGCTCCAACTACCGTACAATTGCACTCATTTCACATGCTAGCAAGGTTATGTTCAAAATCCTACAAGGTAGGCTTCAACAGTATGTGGACTGAGAACTCCCAGAAGTACAAGCTGGATTTCGAAGGGGCAGAGGAACTAGAGACCAAATTGCTAACATGTGCTGATTATGGAGAAAGCCAGAGAGTTCCAGAAAAACATCTACTTCTGCTTCATTGACTATGCAAAAGCCTTTGACTGTGTGGACCACAGCAAACTATGGCAAGTCCTTAAAGGAATGGGAGTGCCTGACCACCTTGTCTATCTGCTGAGAAATCTATATGTGGGACAGGAAGCAACAGTTAGAACTGGATATGGAACAACTGATTGGTTCAAAATTGGGAAAGGAGTACGACAAGGCTGTATATTGTCCCCCTGCTTATTTAATTTAAATGCAGAATACATCATGCGAAAGGACTGGAGGAATCCCAAGCCGGAATTAAGATTGCCAGAAGAAACATCAACAACCTCCAATATGCAGATGATACCACTCTAATGGCAGAAAGTGAGGAGGAATTAAAGAACCTCTTAATGAGGGTGAAAGAGGAGAGTGCAAAAAACGGTCTGAAGCTCAACATCAAAAAAACTATGATCATGGCCACTGGTCCCATCACCTCCTGGGAAAGAGAAGGGGAGGAAATGGAGGCAGTGACAGATTTTATGTTCTTGGGCTCCATGATCACTGCAAATGGTGAAAGCAGCCACAAAATTAAAAGATGCCTGCTTCTTGGAAGGAAAGCTATGCTAAACCCAGACAGCAACTTAAAAAGCCACCCTTCCCCCCCCCCCCGGCTTAATTCAGTTTCTCTTTTGCTTGACTGCCTGTTCATTTTCGGTTTTGAGTCAGTCAATCTGTCTGTCTGTCTCTCTCTCTCACACACACACACACTCCCTCCATTTTCTACAATTACATACATTTAAATAAGCCTGATGAAGTCCTCAGTCTCTCGCACCTTTCTTTCTTCCCTCCTTCCCTTGCTTGCTGCTTTCCCTCCTCCTGCTTGTTTGCAGTCATTTCCGGAGGAAGCAGTCATTCAGAAGCCCCAGATTGGCTGATTGCCCAGGCTAATCCCCACCTGTAACCAATTAGGTTTATCTCTCCGATCTCTAACCGAAGGGAGCATTTAGGAGTGCCCCGCTGCAACGAAGGAAGTAACAGGCCGAGGTGGTTTACAATTAAAGCTTTGGCTCCAGAGGGTGGGGGTGGGTGGGAGGGAGGGGGGGATCAGCCTGCTCATTACCCCCAGGATTTTCATTTTTACCCCAAATGGGGTAATTTACCCCTGTTCCCCGACCACTGTTCTAAATCTACAGGTGTCTGGATAGCTGACTGTTTCTCCTGTGAGTAGAGCCAGCCTCTGTGACCTCGGGCAAACTGCACAGTACCACGGAGGCCCCCAGAAGAAGGAAATTGCAAAACACTTCTGTGCAACTGTCCTGATGGGGAATAGGTTTCTGCTCTGGTTTAAAGTCTTTCCACAACATTTATATACTTTAACGCCACTTGGTTGAAGGGAAAAGTGATGCAATTATTCCATTATTTTCCCACTCCAGACATTTAAATGACTTTCCCCTTTGATGCTCTTTCTATATTCTGCATGTGAGGACCACCAACTGTTAAATCTGCTTTGATTTGGATGCCCACATTTAGCAAAGGGTTAAACTCAACGGCCTTCTCGGCCCCTTCCAACTCCATTATTCCATGATTCTATTGTCTTTCCCCTGTGTGAATTCTTTGATGATTATTGAAGGATAATTTCAATCGAAAGGTCTTTCCACACTCGAGACATTGAAAGGGCTTCTCCCCTGAGTGAATTCTTTCATGGGTCATAAGAATTTCTCTCTGCCTAAAGGTCTTCCCGCATGTGAGGCATTCAAAGGGCTTCTCGCCTGTGTGGGTCCTGCGATGCGTAGCAAGATTTGCAAGTTGACTGAAACTTCTTCCACACACAAGGCAGTCAAACGGCTTTTCGCCTGTGTGGGTCCTCCGGTGCGTAACAAGGTTTGCAAGTTGACTGAAACTCTTTCCACACTCCAGGCACTCAAAGGGCTTTTCGCCTGTGTGGGTCCTACGGTGTGTAACAAGGTTTGCAGACTGAGTGAAGCTCTTTCCACATTCCAGGCATTTAAATGGCTTCAACCCTGAGTGAATTCTTTCATGGATAGTTAGATTTTCTCTCAGTCGAAAAGTCTCTCCGCACTCAAGGCATTCAAACGGCTTCTCGCCTGTGTGGGTCCGGTGGTGTGTAACAAGCCTTGCACGATGTCTGAAGCTCTTTCCACACTCCAGACATTCGAACGGCTTCAACCCTGAGTGAATTCTTTCATGGATAGTAAGAATTTCTCTCAGTCGAAAGGTTTTCCCACACTCCAGGCATTCAAATGGCCTTTCTCCCGTGTGGATACTGAGGTGCTTAAGAAGGTCTGCAGACCGACCAAAACCCTTCCCACATTCCATGCATATAAACGGTTTCTCCCCTTTGTGACCTTTTCTATGGCGATCAAGTGCCGATTTGTAGGCAAAGGTTTTCCCACACTCAGCACACGCGTTGCTTTGTTCTCCATTGGATGTTTTCTGATGGACTTGTACCTCCTCCCGATGAGCAACAGATTCATCCATCTTCTCATCTACTTGTTTTCCACACAGTTTCTTTATTCCATCTTGATTCTCAACACCGTCTTCTGCAGCCAAACATCCACCACTTTGCTCCAGAGCTTGATGTTGTCCTGTTTCGTTTCTTCTCTCCAACGTGTCTCCTGTTGAGAAGAGACAAAACTGAAAGGAGGAGAAAAAGTACAGCCAATCTGAAATTTCTGTATATAGATCTCTGATCATAAACATAAGCAGTGATCATAAACATATGAACATAAGATCAGAGTGAAGGTAATAGACATAGTTTCCATCTCATGTACATTTTTCTGGACTAATATTCTATCCAAGATAATGCTCACCCCACATGAATGATTCATGTGAAGTAAACCCTTCAGGATAAGGTGCTACCTAGAAAAAGAGTTTACCGTATGTTGTAATTTGGTAATTTGAACCATTTTGATTCTTAATATTTCTTTGGTCCATATTAATTCCCAATTTGTTTCTGGGTTTTTTCCCCATCCTTTTAATTAACCCCCCCCAAAGATTCATCGATCCATTGAGAAGCACCAACACTTATCAAATTTACAGATGGTGTCAAACTGTCAAGGGTGGCCAAGACTTCGGAAGACAGAGGTCAGGATTCAAGGTGGCCATAACAAACAGGGGAACTACAGCAAAACAAGGAAAACGAGTTTAAAGTTCCACAGTTAGGCAGGAAAAAACACAGACACAAATATAAGGCGGACAACAAATGGCTTGGCAGTTATATCTGTGAAAATGAGTCTTGGGGACCTTAGTAGTTCCTATAAGCTAAAAATATGCAGAAACGAAAAAGCAGTGCTAGCCTACATCCACAGAAGTAACAGTATCACTCCATTTCTGCCTTGGTCTTACATTTCCTGGAATCCAGTGTCCACTTCTGGACACTAGAGTTTAAACAGGATATGGAGAAGTTGGACGTGTCAGAGGAGGGCAACTAGCATGGTCAAAGGTCTGGAAATCCTTGGCTGATGCCAATATTGGTTGATCTGTGTTATGGTCTAGTTCCTATGCTTCATCACAGCCGTCTTCTCTCACATAAGTATGTCATAGCTTAGAGATGGCCTTTCCAGGCAGAGCAAAAATTCACACAAAGCCACATCTTTCTTCCAAAGAGCCCTCAGACTTTGGGCCTAATGGCAATTGGGACAGGCCACCTTCTGGAGTGTAACAACCTTCTTACACTTTATCTCCTCCACTGAGTGTTCTCCTAACAGGAGCATCTCATGTTTTTTGGCCAGGATCCTGTGCCTGCACCATGCAACTACAACAAAGGCTGAGTTTAGATTCAGTATGGATTAGTGCAGTGATTCTTAACCTGGGTGATATGGCCCCCAGGGGGCATTTCGTTTTTCAGAGGGGTGACGGAATGAAAAGGGGCAAAGGAACAGAAGGAGGGCAATGGAGCAGATCCGGCAGGCAGATCCAGAGCAGCTGGTGCTGGCAGCAGATCCTGTGCCACCTCCACGCCACCAGGAGGGGGGGGCGATGATAACTTCCTCAATGGCTCAAGGGGACAATTCTTTCAAAAAGGTTTAAAACCACTAGATTAGTGGATAGAGCGGTCAGGAGACCCAGGTTCGAATTCCTTCTCGGCCATGGAAATTTCACTGGGGGTGCAGAACTAGTAAAACCTCATCATAAACATCTTACCCATTTTGAAAGTCCTGATAGGGTTGCCATTATTCTGATGTACCTTGACCACACATAACCACCACCAGGCTGACTTACTGCTTAATGCCATTTCCCTGAAATGCTCTCATTCTTGCTTAGAAATGCATATACAATAAACAGTAACATTATTATGTATCTGGCATGCTCTTGTAGTGACGCACCAAAGGAGACCCCCACATTAGTGGATGGAACTGGCCAAAGGTTCCCAGACTCAGGGCCCCAGATAGCCTCAGACTACAATGCCCAGAAGGCAGCACAGGTTGAAAAAGGAAAAATAAGCCCAGCCTAGTCATGTTGCTTAGTCTTGCATAAACCATGCTTGTTGGGGTGAAACCATGCCTAGGAGTGCTCAGCTAACTCAGTGATTTTATTTTATTTATTTATTTATTTAATTTATACCCCATCTATCTGGCCTATTAGACCACTCTAATCCATGGTCTCATGGGAGTTCGATTCCCCACTGTGCTTCTCTGACAGGCACTCAGTGATATAAAAGGGTCCCTTCCAGCTCTGAAATTCTAAGATTATTGTTGTTGTATCTGGAAAGACCTGCGAATCTTCACAAAATCCATGCAGGAAGGTTCACCCCACACTAGGTTCACCCTAGACTAGGAGGTTAAGTAGGAGCAGGTCACCCATTTTTGTAATGAAAAAAACCATGAAAGCAACATAGCAATGTCATAGTTCATGTACTGCTTTCTTTGTGTGATTTTCACAGATAAAAATAAACTGATCCACGATGTTTGAATTTTCCTGCAAGAAAGCCACTGAGTTACCGAGAGTTGTGTTTCACAATTACCTGTGGTTGCAAAGTTTGGGAAATGATGGGGCCAGCAAATTCCTGAACACGGCAAATTATATATGGCAAAGGTTTTAAGAGATGGATAGCAGTAGAATCCATGCATCTTAGTCTTTTCTGTTTTATCTCCCCCCCCCCCCCCCCCGGAATATCAAGCCATTGCTCTGCAGAAAGGGAAAGAGGAAGACATTCCCAGATTGCCCTAGAGCAGGGTTTCCACACCTTGAGTCACCCAGGTGTTCTTGGACCGCAAGTCCCAGAAACCCTGGTCAGCCAAGAAGTGAAGGAGGATTCTGGGAGTTGCAGTCCTAGAATATCTGGGGTCCCAATGGCGGCAACCACTGCCCAGGGACTCCCAAATGAATTTTTGGCCTGTGCTCTGGTGGGCGGCCCTCTGCACTGACCAAATGATTTGCTTTGTCTCCAGCAAGGCGTGACCCCAGGCAGTTCAAGACATGAAGGCAGCTTTAAAAAAAACTTTTATAGTATTAAGCAACAATTTAGAAACAAATAGGTGTTTGCATTAAAAAGCAACCACTGAATTACAACCATTAACACAGAAGGAGAGGTGCTTACCAGACCTCATCAGGGAGGGGTAAGTAACGCCAAGACGAGAAAGTAACGTTCTTGCTTCGTTCCCCCTCTCAGGAAAGTAACGCCGTTCCTTTCAGGCCAAGCCGCCACCCGAGTCTCTTCCGGGCAAACAGGCGGCCCATAGGCCGGAGAGACCCAGAGTTGTTTCCGTACTACAAATCCCAGAATCCTCAGCCAGAACGATCGCAGGTGTTAATAGTCCAAAAAACGTTAAGGTCTCCGGTGCCTCTTGATGAGTCCCTCTATGATTTCGACGTGCGACTGTTTTCAGACTAAAACTCCCATCATCCCACTCACTGGCCCCTCTGGCTGGGGATCCTGGGAGATAAAAGGATTATTAAAGGAGATTCATTTAGTTCTGGCTATCCTCCCGCCGCAAAGCTTGGATAAAGTTACTTTTTTTTAAAGACTTAGACTTGTCAAAAGCCGAACCACCGCCTGGAAGGATTATAGGAGTTGTAGTCCAGAAAAAAAAAATTCACTTTCCAAAATCCCCCATTCAGATTGGCGCCTCCGGAGCACGAAAGAGGCGGGGCTTGGGGGGGAGACGAGTGTTTCCGGTCGAAAAAAAGGCCAACACCCACTTCCTGCCTCTCTAGGAACGTCGCGCCCCGTTGCTTTTAACTCTTTCAGAGCCAAGCACCAAGCTCCTTCCTATACTTCGCTCACAGGAAGCCTAAGGAAAGATATCCCGAATTGTAATGATGATAGTTTTCCTGGGTGCTCTGGCACAATTACTCTTTAAGAAACATTTCCCGGACCTTTTTGAGTATTTTTGCTAAATGAAACTGCTGCCCAACCTACGGGTGTTTTCCTAAACTTGACTGTAAACAAAATTAAGAAGCTTTCTAAACAAGTTGATCGTAGCAAGAAGTTCAAGATAACATCCAAGGGAGGGGAGATAAGGAACCTCAGGAGAACTTAAATTTTGAGGTGGGTTCCTGGGAGAAGCCAGCAGGGCCATCCTCTCTAGGTATCCTCAGATGTGAGATCCTATGAGATCAATGGGCCTTACTCCCAGGTAAGGGTGTCTAGGATGGCAGCACACGCTCTGAAAAGAACTGGACAAGATCCACCCAGTATGAAAATAGTGTTATGTAAATGAAAAATTGAATCTGGAAATTGAGCCATGGCAACTGGACTTCTTTCTTATTAGGTTGAAACGTTTCGCTACTCATCCAGGTAGCTTCTTCGGTAGGGAAACGTTTCAGCCTAACAAGAAATCAGTCCAGCTGCCATGGCTCACCTTCCAGATAACCTCACCTGGAGGACTGAAAATCTTCATAGATATATTGAAAAATTAAATGTTCTCCTGGTTTAAAAAGATGACTGGATTTAGACAGTGACCAATAAAAAATATCCTGAAGTGACGGAAGAAGGTCCAAGAGTTCAGAAAACGCATAGAATGCAGAACATAAATCAGAAACATAACAGTACAGATTGTTGCAGCTGGTTATTCAACATAACAATAAATGGGACAATCAAGAAGAGGAACAAGATCTTGGCTGAAGAACATGGATGCCCTTCGATCTGGATTGACAACAAGACCTGCCTACCTGGAGGTCTGGCATCCGAGGCCATCGTGACTTTCTCCCTCTGGTTAGAAGAGAAACAAACGGGAATGTGAAGATAAGAATGAACCAAAGAGATGGTTTTGAAGAATTCTGTGTAAAAAGTATTTCAAACTAGAAACTCATAGATTTATGTATTTTATTAGATGTGGAAGTGATCATGGGAGTCCACATCATCAGTCCAGATGATAAAGACAGAGGAAGCCTCTGACCCTGTGAATGAATGACCACCAGCTCTTGCCATCCCAAGCTTGTGGCTTCCTTTCTTATCATTCTCATATCTTTCCTCCTCTTTTCCTGCTGTTGTCAACATTGCCTAACATTATTATCTTTTCCAGGGAATCTGGTCTTTTCAGGATCTGCCCAAAAGGCTTAATTTGATCTACAGTCTACTTATTTCTCTTTCTAGGAGCCAAGGTCTCAATTATTTTCCTCTTAGCATTCTTCGCTGTTCACCTTTCAAACCTAGGGTGTACGATCTTGGCCTTGCTCTTCAATGGTGCATCTTTACAGTTTATGACCTTGTGATGCGGCTTTCAAGATAAGTGAGATGCTTAAGGAGTGTTTTTACCAGTTCCACTCCCCTAGTAAGTTTCTGTGTTTCAGTGGGGATGTTCTCCAGAGTCCTAGTCTATCTACTACACTCTTATCTACTACACCACACTGGGAATTGGTTTAGTAGATGAAGTGAACTGCCAGAGGAGGAACACCCATGGGTTCTTCCATCATCACAATTCTTGTCTTCTTAATATTCAACCAGAGCCCTGCTTTGCCACTTTCTTCTTTCAATGTCCTCAGAAATAATTCCAAGTCGTTGCTGCTTTTTGCCAGGGAGATCATGTCATCTGCATCTCTTCAATGACTAGTATTTCTTCCATCAATATTTTTTTATTTTCTTTTTTTTTTAATGTATGAATTTAAAGGCTTGTCTACATGGCTTGCCAGATCAAGCTAGTGTGGGCTAAAGAGGGTAACTAGGAAGTCAGGCATTCGGTTGAATTCTCACATCCAAATGCCATACAGACATCGAATGACCTTACTGATCTCCCATACCAGCAGGAAAAAAAGGGAGAAATAGCAACACCCCCATGCTGGCATGTAGAAAATAGTTAATTTGAATGCATGACTATGGAGAAAATTTTATCCCCACCAGCTGGCCAAATGTTTACTTCATGGTGCACAAGACAGTCTGAAGGGATACGTGTCTGCTATGCAAACTTTCTTCAGGCAGGATAGGACACACTTTGCTATTAAAGCAGTTTTCCCAGGGCCGTTTTGGTGACTGTACCCCGGTCCACTAAAGCTCAAAGGGCCCTCTCTTAGCATCATACTCCATGAGCAAGTTAATGACTCCCCCCCCCCCCAGTTCTCGCCTTTACCCTGCTGTGGTGTTCGCCCCTCATGCCCCTTGGCTGAGTCTCCAAACACAGAGCACACGAAGGCAAACTACTACTCCTTTTCACCCGCTGCCACCAGATGATCACTCGTCGTCGTTTAGTCATTCAGTCATGTCCGACTCTTCGTAACCCCGTGGACCAGAGCACGCCAGGCCCTCCTATCCTCTACTCCCTCCCAGAGTTGTGTCAAACTCATGTTGGTTGCTACGATGACATGTCCAACCATCTCATCCTCTGTCGTCCCCTTCTCCTCCTGCCTTCACACTTTCAGAACATCAGGGTCTTTTCCAAGGAGTCTTCTCTTCTCATGAGATGGCCAAAGTATTGGAGCCTCAGCGTCAGGATCTGTCCTTCCAGTGAGCACTCGGGGTTGATTTCCTTTAGGATGGATAGGTTTGTTCCGTCAAATATCAAGGCCCTAAACTGTTTAGGGCTTTATACGTAAGCATCAAAACTTTGAAGTCAATGCGGAACCAAATGGGCTGCCAGTGCAGTGCAGCCAGTATAGGAGAAATATGATGGTATTTTCTCACCCCGCTAAGGAGTCTGGCCGCCGCATTCTGCACCACTTGGAGTTTCCGCAGCAGCCTCAAAGGTAACCCCATGTAGAGCGCATTTCAGTGGTCTAATCTTGAGATTACGAGCGCATGTACCAAGGTATCGAGCGCCCAGAGATTCCATGGTGAGCGACGGGTCCAGATGGATCCCCAAGCTGCGGACCCCACTCTTAGCAGGAAGGGTCAGCCCTCCAAACGCGAGAGAGATTCCCAAACCACCTACAGTGGGGGCACCCACCCTCAGGACCTCCGTCTTGTCCGGGTTCAGCCTCAGCCCGTTTTCCTGCATCCACTGCAGTACAGCCTCCAGGCAGCGCCTAAGGGACAGAACGGCATCACCTGCAGTTGGTGAAAAGGAGATGTAGAGCTGGATGTCATCAATGTACTGATGACGCGATGCCCCACAGTCCCAGATGAACCCACCCAGCGGCCTCATATAGATATTAAACATCATTTGGGAGATAATCAATCCCTGTGGAACCCCACAATTGAGACTCCACGGGGCCGACACTCCCCCCAAGCTGTACTCTCTGGGGACAGTCCTCCAAGAAGGAACGGAGCCAGGCAAGCGCCAGGCCACCAATTCCCAACTCAGAGAGCCTCCCCAGGAGGATACCGCGGTTGACGGTATTGAAGCCTGCCAAGATGTCGAGGAGGACCAACAGAGACATTGTAGCCCATCAGCCTCCCTCAACAGGTCATCGTACAGGGCGGCCAATGCCGTTTCTGTACTGTGGCGCGGCCTGAAGCCCAACTTGAAACAGATCCAGGGCGTCTGTTTCATCCAAATGAGCCTGAAGCTGGATCAGCCACCACCCTCTTGACCACTTTGCTGATGAAAGAAACGTTGATGACGGGCCTATAATTGCCAATTTTGTCTGCCGCCAAATTAGGTTTCCTCCTTATGGGCCTAATAAGTGTCTCTTTGAGGGCAGGAGGAACTCTGCCCTCAAACAGATGAAACTATTTATGACACAGAACAAGGAAAATCAGCCAGAACTAGGTGTTTATCAAATACTACATTCCCTCCTTTTTTGCCACTGGCCCTCCAGTTATAAACATGAATTGTTTTGAACTGATTCCTATGGGGTTTCTTCGCTTTACAATTAATAGGTCCCTGCTTCGCGAACCGAATGTTCGCAAAATGACAATTAAAAACATCTGATTGGCGGTTCGCAATATGGCTCCCGCAGGGCGGCCAGTCATCTGTGCCCGCCACTACATACAAACTTTACAGGGGCGCAGGAGTAGCAGAAGGGAGGTGCTGAGGTTTGCAGAGTAGGCCAGGGCTAAGCACAAGTGCAGACAAACGGGTGGCAGCATCCATATCCCCTTCGGTCCACTGAGCCCTCCACTGGCTACCAATTCCAGGGACCTGTGCTCACAGCCTTCCATTTCTCTCTCTGTCTCATTTTTTTTAAAGCAATGCTGCCCATCTAACTCAACCCTAAAACACACATGCTATTCACTTCCTAGGCCTCTCCACAAAAATAAGGAAGTGTTTACTTTGCTTAAATCCTGAAGTGGCTCTCTTCTCAAATCACTCCACCACTCTGTGAAATTGACAAGGAAAGGCTCACTTTTGGTTCATTTCCAGTAATTCCAAGTGCTGGAAAAGAACCAAAACAGAAATACCCTACCTGCAATGAAATAAATAGATGGCCTTGCAAAAATGGGGTTCTCTATTCTTCCCAATTTGTACTTAGAATCGACCTAAGGCTATTCACAGACACAATAATAGGTGAAAAGTTTTTGTTCATTTATTTACAGTGGTGCCTCGTATAACGAGTGCCTCGTATAACGAGGAATCCACATAACGATGGCTTTTTGGCGATCATTTTTGCGATCGCATACCAATGTTGCCTATGGGGGAAAATCGCTTTGCGATGTTTTCCCCATAGGCACCATTTGCCGGCTGAACAAGCAGGCGTTCGCTCGGGAGGAGGTGGGGGAATCTTCCCACCTCCTCCTGCCCGATCGCCGCCCTGTCAGCCGGCTGAAAACCCGGCGTTCACTCGGGAGGAGGTGGGGGAATCTTCCCACCTCCTCCTGCCCGATCGCCGGCCTGTCAGCCGGCTGAAAACCCGGCGTTCGCTCGGGAGGAGGTGGGGGAATCTTCCCACCTCCTCCTGCCCGATCGCCGGCCTGTCAGCCGGCTGAAAACCCGGCGTTCGCTCGGGAGGAGGTGGGGGAAGCTTCCCACCTCCTCCTGCCCGATCGCCGGCCTGTCAGCCGGCTGAAAACCCGGCGTTCGCTCGGGAGGAGGTGGGGGAAGCTTCCCACCTCCTCCTGCCCGATCGCCGCCCTGTCAGCCGGCTGAAAACCCGGCGTTCGCTCGGGAGGAGGTGGGGGAAGCTTCCCACCTCCTCCTGCCCGATCGCCGCCCTGTCAGCCGGCTGAAAACCCGGCGTTCGCTCGGGAGGAGGTGGGGGAAGCTTCCCACCTCCTCCTGCCCGATCGCCGCCCTGTCAGCCGGCTGAAAACCCGGCGTTCGCTCGGAAGGAGGTTGGGGGAAGCTTCCCACCTCCTCCTGCCCGATCGCCGGCCTGTCAGCCGGCTGAAAACCCGGCGTTCGCTCGGGAGGAGGTGGGGGAAGCTTCCCACCTCCTCCTGCCCGATCGCCGGCCTGTCAGCCGGCTGAAAACCCGGCGTTCGCTCGGGAGGAGGTGGGGGAAGCTTCCCACCCCCTCCTGCCCGATCGCCGGCCTGTCAGCCGGCTGAAGTCCGGCTATGCTTCCGACCCTCCCCCCACGGCTTGGATCCGAGCCACGGGGGGAGGGTGGTGGGATCCGGATGCCTTTCAGGCATCCCGGGCTTGGATCCCACCCACCACCGGTTACCCATGGTTTGGGTAACCGGCGGGGTGGGATCCAAGCCCGGGATGCCTGAAAGGCATCCGGACCCCCCACTCTCCCCCCGCAGCTTGGATCCGAGCTGCGGCGGCTACCCCAGCCATGGCCGGACTCTAGGGAGTCCAGCCATGGCTGAGGTAGATGCCGCGGGTCAGATCCAAGCCGCGGGGGAGGGAGAAAACCGGATAATCCGTTCCTATTAGAACAGATTATCCGGTTTTCAATGCATCTCTATGGGAAAACTCGTCTCACTTAACGATGTTTTCCCATAGCGATGTTTTTTTTAGAACGAATTAACCTCGCTATGCGAGGCACCACTGTATTTATTTAAAATCTTTGTACCTCACCTTTCTCTTTAAAAAGGACCCAAAGTGGCTTACATCATTAAAAGACAGTATCTAAGTGGTGAGTATACAAATACCAAAAGGATAAAGCAGATAATATACCAAAAAGCATCGGCAACGCCAAAACACATTCACAGCAGTAAGGCACAACAATTCATTTAAACCACACACTCAGGCAGCCAGTCACTCAGGGGAAGTTTGCCTGAAGAGAAAGGGCTTTGCCTGCTTGGGGATTTTTTTTTTATTATTTAAATAGCAGTAGACCAGAAAAGTAATTCTATGCAATGAAGACTCAAGGTACAAATATAATATCAGAGTAAATGAGATCAAATGCAGCGACTGAACGAGAGATGAACAACAGCATCAGATGAAGCTATTTATGACACAGAACAAGGAAAATTAGCAGAAATTAGGTATTTAGTTATAAAACTTAATTTCTTCCTTTTTCCCACTGGCCCTCCAGTGAAAAACACGAATTGTTTCCAAACATTTAGCAATCTTTTGTTGTTTAGCCATTAAGTCGAGTCCGACTCTTCATGACCCCATGGACCAGAGCACGCCAGGCCCTCCTGTCTTCCACTGCTTCCCGAAGTTGGGTCAAATTCATGTTGGTTGCTTCGGTGACTGTCCAAACCCCTTGTCCTCTGTCGTCCCCTTCTCCTCTTGCCTTCACACTGTCCCAACATCAGAGTTTTTTCCAGGGGGTCTTCTCATTAGATGGCCAAAGAATGGAAACTTCAGCTTCATGATCTTAGTAGCAATCTTAATAGCTACCAATTTGAAAGGACAGCTTTGGGAAATTCAGCAAATTTGGCCCAAGAAAGTTCAGATGGAAAAAGGAAACCATGGAGAAACAGTAGAAAGGAATGTACATGAAGGAGATAAAAAAGTTCCTAGACAAAATTAGGTAGATCAGGTTTCCTCAAGTAAAATGTTTAGTGCAGGAAAAAGAAAATGGCTGAGCCTAAAAATCAAACGGAAAAAAACTTCTACTGAAATAGAAGACCTCCTAGAAAATGGAAAATTATTGAAGGCAAAAATAAAGGACTATGTTTTTCCTTCTCTCCATGGCGCGGGAAACAGAGTTTTCAGTACACAAAAGGCACCAAGTAAAAACATCTACATAAACGAGTAACTTAAAAATAAAACTTTGGGGACTTCCGGCTTGACGTCGAGACGAGACAGCAGCAGGAGGACAGAGTTCTGTCCCCTGGGCTGAATTCTGACCTGTTTGGGACACCCCAGGGTGTCGGAACCACCCCGGAGGGGTGGTGAACTGGGGGGGAAGCCTGTTGATCATGGGGGCGGGGGCGGCCATCCCCGTTTGATCCAGGAAACTCCCTAATCAGCCAATGGGCAGAAACAAGCAGCTTGGGCTCGCTCGCAAGTCGTCGGCAGCCGGCTAAAAGAAGCAAGAATATCAGCTTTCTGGCATCGCTGTTTACCATCGGGTGAGATTTTTACAACTAATTGGGAAAAAAAGAACCACTATCTATCTCAGTAACTTACAAAGCAGCAAAAAATCTGGTGAGAGGGATAGCTGATGGAAAGAAAATAACTTTTAAAAATATACTTTAGGAATATTACAATTTGGCGACATAAAGCTTAAGAAACTTTCCTGTAAGTCTGGACTTTGTTTTGACTACTTGAAGTCGTTTGGCATGGAGCCCAGGAGGGGTGACCTTGAGTACTCTGCTGTTGCTTAAAGCCTGAGAATCGGTTTATTTCTTTTTGATTTTTTCTGTGCCTGGCTGGATAAATTAACCCTAAAGTGGACCTTTAAAAAACTGTGCCTTGGGTATTCGTAAACCTGTGGAATTAGGCCATCAGGCCGCGGATACAAATATTGCACCCTGGTATTTTGGGGGTTCAAATTTGGTTCAGGCCTATTTAGCCAAAGCGGACTTTTTGAAAAGGGTCTGGAAACTTTGAATATCTGTTTATAAGCATTTGGGCAGCTGGAACAGAATGGCAGAACAAGGACAATTTTGGGATGAAATAAAATCTACACTTCAAACAATACTAGAAATAGTGAAATCCCATTATCAAGAGGCAAAACTATCCAATCAACATCAGAAGAATTATAGTCCGCAAGCAACAGGGAACAATGAAGAAGGAAATGAGAGTATTCCAGATGATGTATGCCAATCAAAACAGGAGCTGGAGGAAATTAATCTAAGAGAAACGTCGGATCAGAGGAGAGTACTAAGGGAAGATAAAGGGATAAAAACAGCAAAATTAACAAAAAAAAGCCTGGAAGATTGAAGATAGACCAAGTACATAAAGACTTAGTGGACATAAATCAGATGTACAAAATGGTTTCAGAGGACATGAAAGATGGCAGAATGCTTAGAGACACAGAAATACTAAATGAGAAAAGAGAAATCAGAGAGGGAATTACCTAGAAAGATGAAAAAAGGGAAAACAAGGAAGGGCCCCGTAATATTGAAAATATGTATATATTTAACATCGGGAACTCTAAAAGGGTATATTCTGTATATTAAAAAGGAGAATTAAATTGAAATAAGGGAGCCCTAATCAGGATAAAGATGTAATATGGTGGTTTTTTATTTTAGGTAAACTAAACTAGATATAAAGCTGGGTCATAGATCTGGAACCACTTTCAATAAGAATGTTATTAGAAGATCTTGAGAATACAGTGAAAACATCGCTGTACGGGAAGGAAAAAGCCATTGGAATGCATTAAACTTAGTTTAATGTGTTCCAATAGCAGCTTTACTCACCGTACAACAATGCTTTTCCAATGGCTGGCAGCCATTTTCGTGCCCTCCCCTCGCTTAACGAGGGCGCGAAAACGCTGTGCGCGGTCATTTTGGGGCTTCCGGCGGCCATTTTGGACCCGCCGAACAGCTGATCGGCGGGTCGCAAAGCGAAGGTTGGTAAGCGAACCGCTTACTGACCTTCTCTCTGCGATTTTCGCCCTATGCAGGCATCGGTATGCGATCCCAAAACCGGCCTCAAAGAGCGAATTCATCGCTCTATGATGGGCTCGTTGTGTGAGGCACCACTGTATTATATAATATGAGAGTAATATGATAGTAGTCATATTATATACTAAAATTTGTACATGAATGGTTTGAATGTTTGAAAGATGTTTGGAATTTGGGGGGCAATCGGGAAGACACTGAGATGTAAAAAACAAATAATTGTAAGCAAAGCATGTAACACGATGTTCGACAAGCACAAAACAATGTAGATAGACTGAAAAACTAATAAAATGTTTACAAAAAAATTAAAACTTTGGCTAAAATACTGCAAAACCTCCTTCACCAGCAGGAAAGAAAGACATGCTTCTCAAACACCTTCAATGGCTTTTAAATTACCTTTCTGTTGTGGTTGTTCCGTGTCATCAAGGCATTTTCAACTACCTGTGACCCTGAGAAGGGTTTTGATTTATATGAGATGTTCAAAGAGTGGTTCCCCGGGGCCAAACTCACTGCCGCTGAGCCTCCATGGAAATGCAGGAATTTGAACCCAGGTCTCTTGAGTCCAAGTCCAACACTCTTGGCACTCTACCACTGGCTCTCATTCCTCTTATCGTACAGAAAGTCTCACCAAATCTATCGTCTTGCGTTCAGTCTTCCCATATGGCACATATGTGAAGGAAGGCCTGAGAAACCAGTTGGGAGTCTTTAACATGGAGGAAGCCCTGGGAAGGTTACCATAAGGCGGAACTGACTTGATGGAACTTAATTGCTATTGTTACTCATGCTCACTGTACCCCAACAGGCCTCTTATTACCCGTTATGCTTCCCTGATGGCTGGAAACTTTCTGGTTTCCTCATAATTCTATTCTTGTCCTATTGTTCATCACATGTAATTACGTGAAGTAGAAAGTGCATCTGTGTTTCTTTTCAACTCAAAGTAGGAATCACATGCTACTGAAAACTGATCAATCTTTTTTTTTCCTTCTGCTCATTTTGGAAATATGGGAAACATAACTGAGTTTAACACACAAAGTATGCCAGGAAGGAAAGAAAGAATGAAGACTGCCTTGCACCCTTCCTGGGAAGGATAGAAATGTTTCTGCTAATGTCACAGATTTCTTTGGTTGTAGTTGGAGGTGAAAGTAACTTTGTTACTTACAAAAAAAATAATACTGAGAAAAGGGAACAAATATTATTAAGGCCTCACCACCAAGATTTGATGGTTTAATTTTTACAAAAACCCCTTTCACTGTACGGGGAACATTTCAATAGATTATTTCCAGCAGGAGTGTGTGACATTGAAAGAATTGCTACTTGGTGTGGATTCTGTGATGTTTACTCAACCTGTCACCCGAACGGAAGCTTTTCCCACACTCCATGCATTTGAAGGGTTTCTCTCCTTTGTGAACCATTTCATGGGAATGAAGGTGATGACTTCGACTGAAGCTCTTTCCACACTCCAGGCATTTATAAGGTTTCTCCCCTGTGTGGATTCGGGAATGCAGAGTAAGCTTACCACTCTGACTGAAGCTCTTTCCACACTCCGGACACTTATAGGGTTTCTCCTCTGTATGGACTCTTTGGTGTTGTCTAAGGGTTTGGGCTGACTTTAAATTTTTTCCGCATTCAGAGCATTTATAACATTTCTCTGCCATGTGAGTTCGACTGTGCATATTGACTTCCTCCTTCCGTTTGAAGGCCTTCCCGCACTCTGGACATTTAAATGGTTTCTCCCCTGTGTGAACAGTTTGATGCACAGTAAGTGCTGACTTTTGGGAGAAGCTCTTTCCACATTCCAGACATGTAAAGGGTTTCTCCCCCGTGTGGCTGCGTTTATGTTTAATTAGATCTCCACTCCAAATGAAGCTCTTCCCACACTCCAGACATTTATACGGCTTTTCTCCTGTGTGAATCCTTTGATGGCTGGTCAAGATATCATTGCGACTGAAAGTCTTCCCACATTCTAGGCATTTATATGGTTTCTCCGCTGTGTGAGTTTTTTCATGGCTGGTAAGGTGATGTTGTCTTTTGAATCTCTTTCCACACTCCAGACATTCGTAGGGTTTCTCCCCCGTGTGAATTCTTTCATGGAAAACAAGGGCATCTTTTTTTCTGAAGGTGTTCCCACATTCCTGGCATTCAAATGGCTTCTCCCCTGTGTGGATCCTATGATGTGAAGAAAGCTCACCTTTCCTCCGGAAAGCCTTTCCACACTCCAGACATTCAAATTGCTTCTCTCCTGTATGTACGTGTTGATGGATAACAAGGAATCTTTTCAATCTAAAGTTTTTCCCACATTCTTTGCAATCAAATGGTTTCTCTGTGGTGTGGACTGTGTGATGTGCAACAAGGTCTCCCCTCTGGTGGAAGGCCTTTCCACACTCCACACATTGGAATGGCTTCTCCCCCGTGTGGATTCTCTCATGGGCAGTAAGAATTCCTCTCAATCTAAACGTTTTCCCACACTCCAGGCATTCAAAGGGCTTCTCGCCTGTGTGAATTCTCTGATGGGATATCAGGGCTGAGGTCTGGCTGAAAGTCTTTCCACATTCAAAACATTTATATGGCTTCTCCCCAGTGTGAACTCTTTGGTGAATAGCAAGGCTTGTGCTCCTGCTGAAGGTTTTTCCACACTCCAGACATGTAAACGTTTTCTCCCCCGTGTGAATTTTCTCATGGCGATCTAGGTCTGATTTACAGGCAAAGGTTTTCCCACACTCAGAGCACTCATGGCTTACTTTGCCTCTGGATGTTTTCTGAGGGACTTGGGTTTCCTCTCGACAAGCAAAGGGTTTCTCCGTCTTCTCCTCGACTTGTTCTCCTCCACGTTTCGTGTTTCCATCTTGATTCTCAAAAACCTCTTTGGCATCTGAACATTCACCCTTTCGCTGTGCCTTCTGATGGCCTCTTCTTTTCTTTCTGCTTTCTGACACGTTTCCTGATAAAAAAAAGGAAACAAATCTGAAATAAGCAGCAGATAACAGATGTTCAGACTAAGGAAGAAAGCATATCTTTGATGGCTTGTAACCCAAACAGCTTTCTACAGATGTCTGATCAGAATGACAGTAAAAGATGTAACATCCACCCCTTGAACATCCAATATTCTGCAGGGACTAACAATTTAAACTAGCGAATGGCCACACCTCAGGATAAGTATGGAGGTAACTCTCTGGCGTACAGTGTGCCGAGAAGAAAGTTTATGTTACAGCATGCTAATCTGAACCATTAAAAATCTTTAACATTTTTAAATCCTTAAGGATTCTCGACTCGCTAGTTTTTTTTCCCTAATTTTGTTTTTACCCCACCCAGTGAGCCCCCCACTCTTTGAGGAACACCAACATCAAAGTCACGGATGATGTCAAACTGCAAAGGATAGCAAAGCATGAAGAAGAGAGAACTCGGGGTTCAGAACGGCTATAAAAGGTGCAAGATTTCCCGGAAAACATAAAAAATTAAGTTTTAGCATAGAAAAACGCAGAGTTCTGCATTTAAGCAGAAAAGAAACATGTGTAATTATAAGGCGGATGACAGCTGGCCTCACAGCAATATGTGCGAAAAGGGTTGGCGGGGGAGCTTAGGAATCCATATAAGCTAAACAGGAGTCAGTCATGGGATGGAACAAGAACTTCATTGGTATCCTATCATTCAATGTCTGCTTCAGTCAGATCCTGCCTGGAGTCCAGTGTCCACTTCTGGATGTCAGAGATTTCAAAACAGGCGGAGAACTTCGTAAATGTCCCTGGCAGGGGAACCAACATGGTCAATGGTGTGGAAGCCAAGCCCCGTGAGGAATGATGGAGGTGGATCAGAGTCCCTCACCAGAGATGTTCTGACAGAAGTTGGAGGACCACCCATCAGTTGGGCTTTAGTTCTGGATTCCAGACGTTGGCAGATCATTTGGACTTGATGACCTTCAGGGTCCCTTTCAGCTCAACTATTCCACGATTCTAACTCCACACAATCGGAACACTTACACATGTACACATATAGGTAACTTTAGATCAACACCATGGAAGAGATCCAGGCAGGGCCAATGTTCTCATTGCAACTGGTCTTTGCAAATGTGGCGGAAGCTTTAGCTCAAGTATCAGCAACTGATTTGGGATTACGTTGTCTGTATGTTTGTTTCACCTGCAAACCCCCCACCCCCGGGGTGTTAAATAAATGAGTCTGACAGTGAAGAGTGGGAGCAACCTAGAGAGAGTCACATTACTTCTACAGTAGCATAGCATGCTCTGAAGTGTAACAACTTGTGAGCACAGAAGCAAGAGCATCTTTCTGTCGGTCACTGTGTTGCCGATGACTAGGTACATCCAAGCGCTTTTCTCCTTGGAGCCTTCTCTCTTTCTTTCTGGAGCAGCTCAGAAGTGAAATTAGAGATTTTTGGAGGTGTGAAAGGAGCTGGGCTCAGTTCATTACAAGTAGTCCTGACATCTGGTGGCCAGCTTGGCCACTTGAGCGGTCCTCTAGGAAAGGAAATACTTCAAGATCTGGGAAAGAGCAAAAGGGCCAGCCGTTTGTCGATTATTAGAATGTCTCAGAAAGCTCAGATAAAGTATGTGTGTGTGTGGCGGGGGTGGACAGGGGTTGCCACAATGAAGATGATAATCCCTGAATATCCACCTCAGTCTTGGTTAATTCAAACTGCTTCCAAGAAATATTCCTAATTGTTTGAGGAGAGAAAGAAATTCTCCCTTGAATATCTTTCAATATTTTCCCCCCTATTTCCTGCCATGGGCAAGAAAGCTGAAACGGAGACAACCTGAGCTGATCCACAAATACCCTAACGATGGAAAAGTTATTTATATCACAACTCATAAACAGGGAATCAGGTCTATTTATCTGCTCTTCTGAAACTAGAAGAAAAGATACTGACTTCTGGAATAATAGAAAAGCGGCATTTGGTACCTTTTTTGCAATAAATGTCCCAAATTCCTCCAGGCAGCCTGGCGAGCTAGTGGACTCTGGGACATGTAATCCAAATAGTGGTATATCCACACTCTAGACACTACAATAAACACATCACAGTTAAATTGCTAGGATTAAAGCAGCAAATAAAGTTGGTTCAAACAGAAAACATTCATAGTAAGCAAACTGAGTTACAGGTCACCCTCAGTCGGTCACTATTTTTGCTCATCTCCCAGCACTTCTATGCTTAATACTCACTTTGCTTCTAACTACGTTGCCCTCATGCCGAAAGGCTGAGGAAGAAATACATACAGCGGCCTATTTTGAGGAGCAGATTCCTGACGATTCAGAAGAAGGTGGCAGAAGACCGATCCAGAATTGATCTTAGGGTACAGGATGAAAAGAAAGCCAAAATTAGGCAAAAATCACTCCTGGTGGAAATAAAAGCAAAACATTTTTTTAAAAAGCGATAATGCCTGCGCGCTGAAAGGGGATAGCATTTTAAACAGAAAACAAAAGCTGGAGAAAGCTGGACCATAACTACCCATTCCGGGACGGAGGGCAAATTGCAGGGCAAGTCAGCTTTCAATTTCCCGTTGTGGAAATAATACAGGAGAAATCCCACCTCTCGAAGCCCTGCCATCATCTCCCCTATCTGTCCATCATCTGTCCACCACGAATGGGCAGAGTCCCCTTCCTTCCATCACTCTAACCACTACACCACCCTGTGCAGCGGAATCTTACGGGAGGGAGGGGCAGAAAAGTGCAAACAAATCTCCAAAAAAATCAACAGAGGGAAAACTAACCCAGTCTGTCTCCTTTGGGGGGGGGGAGAGAAGCCAAGTCTTAAAGCGAAAAAGAAATTTCCAAGGTCTGGAAATGGATTACAAGGCGATGAGAAGCTGAGATCCCAGGAGATGCGACTTCCCGCCTAAAGAGATCGAAAGAAAAGGCGGAAGTCCAAAAGCAACAGGTATGGGAGGAGACAACACGTGACAGGCTGCATTGACCAACCAGGACAAAGGCTGGGAGGACTCAGCCCGGATTGGCTCCTCTGCAGCCGGAAGGAAGAGGGAGCACAGAGGTAAAGTGCTTCTCCCTTTCCCACTTTCTGCCCCTCTAGGAATCTCTCCACCTGCTGATTTTAACCCTTGCCGAGCCGAGCATCAAGCTCCTTCCTGGGTTTCCCTCCCAGGAGGCCAGAGGAAATCATCCAAATTACTGTATGATTATTCTGACCCTGGCTGCTCTTCCCCTTAGCAACTAGTATTGGAAGGCGGTTCTCAAGTCAAAAAGTTCTCAGGTCAAATCTGCATTTCCCATAGGAACGCATTGAAAGCCATTTGATCCGTATCTGCTCTTTTCCGTCCATAGAAACTAATGGGAAGCTGCTATTCCGCCTTCGACCACTAGAGGGGGATATTTTGTTTCTTGTTTTTCTTAGGTCAAGAAAGGTTCAGGGAAGGCAGGGAAAATACAGTCCAGGCAGGACAGTACCAGGCAGTCTGAAGACTGTCTCCCAATCCACTCTCTAAACACTGGGAGGAGTGAGGAAGCAGACAGGCACCCTTTTCACTGGCCAACAGTTAACTGAAAGTTCACATTTTGCACTTTCCCTGCCTCCCACGTGGGTTTTTTTCAGTTCTTAACTCAAATCTAAGTATGTAAGTCAAGTCAATATTTTCCTATGAGAGCGGTTCTTAAGTCAAAATGTTCTTAACTCAAGCCGTTCTTAAGTCAAGACCCCACTGTACTCTCTTTCGGTTTGGCTCCTGGCTTTTTAAGAGGGATTTTGTGTGTGTGCATGAAAAGGCTGCCCAACGGGTGTGTGTTTTCTAAGCTTGATTATCAACACTGCTAGGAAGCTGATGTCCCTGAACAAGCTGTTCCTGGCAAATAGAGGCTCCAGGATGCGGCCTTGAGGCAAGTCCACCAGGAGAGCTTAAACCCTGGAGGTGTGTGCCTGGGGAAAGCCATCCAGCAGTGCCAACCTATTGGGGTCTAGGCAGGTGTGAGACCCTTGGAACTCAATAGGGCTCACTCCCAGGTAAGTGCATCTAGGATGGCAGCCCTAGTTCTTACGAGAAATGGACAAGGTCAGCTGCCCCTCTGCTTGGTAGGAAAAAAGTGTTGTGTATGGATGGGGAATATGAAGTGTGTGTCTGTGTTTGTCTAAAAATGAAATAAAAATAAAACTTTAAAAAAATTAAACAGTGTCCGATTAAACAGTCTTAAAATGAAGGAATAAGGTCCAAGAATTCAGAAAATGTGTAAAATTCAGAAAAGGTAGAAAAATGTTAAGCAAAAACAGATTGCTACCGCTAATCATTCAAGAATAAATGGAAAAAGCATGTAGGAGCATGTGGTGACGGCACCATGACCTGGTGGATGGGCTGGAGGCAGAGGAGAAGCCTGGGACTGGCATGGAGACCCTGTGGGACAGGACTTCTGGCTTTGAGCAGTGCCACAGCAGTGCCCAGCAAGGCGGCCAGTCATCTCTGCCCACCACCACCTACACAGGAGTAGCAGAAGGGAGGTGCTGAGGTTTGCAAAGTGTGGCCAGGGCTAAGAACAAGTGCAGCCAAATGGGTGGCAGCAGCCATATCCCCTTCAGTCCACTGAGCCCACCAGTGGCTACCAGTCCCAGGGATCTGCACTCATAGCCTTCCATTTCTCTCTCTCTCGCTCTCCCTCTCTCTCTTAAAAACAATGCTGCACATCTAAATCAACCCTAAAACACACACACACAAAAAGCGTGCTGCTTATATACCGCCCCATAGTGCTTCAAGCACTCTCTGGGCGGTTTACAATTTAATTATGCAGGCTACACATTGCCCCCCCAGCGAGCTGGGTACTCATTTTACCGACCTCGGAAGGATAGAAGGCTGAGTCAACCTTGAGCCGGCTACCTGGGATTGAACCCCAGGTCGTGAGCACAGTTTTGGCTGCAGTACAGCGGTTTAACCACTGCGGCACGAGGCTCTGGCGGTATTCATTTCCTATTCACTTCCTAGGCCTCTCCACAAAAATAACGAAGTGTCTAATTTGCTTAAATCCTGAAGTGCCTCTCTTCTCAACTCACTCCAACACTCTGTCAAATTGACAAGGAAAGTCTCACTTTTGGTTCATTTCCAGTAATTCCAAGTGCTGGAAAAGAATAAAAACAGAACCACCCTACCTGCACCAAAATAAAGAGATGGCCTTGCAAAAATGGGGTTCTCTATTCTTCCCGATTTGTACTTAGAATCGACCTAAGGCTATTCACAGACACAATAAAAGGTGAAAAGTTTTTGTTCATTTATTTATTTAAAATCTTTGTACCTCACCTTTCTCTTTAAAAAGGACCCAAAGTGGCTTACATCATTAAAAACGAGTATCTAAGTGGTGAGTATACAAATACAAAAAGGATCAAGCAGATAATATACCAAAAAGCATCGGCAACGCCAAAACACATTCACAGCAGTAAGGCACAACAATTCATTTAAACCACACACTCAGGCAGCCAGTCACTGAGGGGAAGTTTGCCTGAAGAGAAAGGGCTTTGCCTGCTTGGGGATTTTTTATTTAAACAGCGGCAGACCAGAAAAGTAATTCTATGCAATGGAGACTCAAGGTACAAATATAATAATATCAGAGAAAATGTAATTAAATGCAGCTATTGAACGAGAAATGGATGACAGCATTAGATGAAGCTCTTTATGACACAGAACAAGGAAAATTAGCAGGAATTAGGTATTTAGTTATAAAACACTAAATTTCTTCCTTTTTCCCACTGGCCCTCTACCGAAAAACATGAATTGTTTCCAAACATTTAGCAATCTTTTGTTGTTTAGTCATTAAGTCGTGTCCGACTCTTCGTGACCCCATGGACCAGAGCACGCTAGGCCCTCCTGTCTTCCACTGCCTCCCGAAGTTGGGTCAAATTCATGTTGGTAGCTTCAATGACACTGTCCAACCCTCTCGTCCTCTGTCGTCCCCTTCTCCTCTTGCCTTCACACTTTCCCTGCACCAGGGTCTTTTCCAGGGGGGGTCTTCTCATTAGATGGCCAAAGTATGGAAACCTCAGCTTCGTGATCTTAATAGCTTAGTAGCAATCTTAATAGCTAACAATTTGAAAGGACAGGTTCCTGAAATTCAGCAAATTTGGCCCAAGATTGTTCAGATGGAAAAAGGAAACCATGGAGAAACAGTAGAAAGGCATGTACATGAAGGAGATAAAAAGTTCCTAGACAATATAATGATCAGGTTTCCTGAAGTAAAATATTTACTGCAGCAAAAAGAAGTATCAGTTTAAAAGTCAAACTGACAAAAACTTCTACTGAAATAGAAGACCTCCCAGAAAATGAAAAATTACTGAAGGCAAAAATAGAGGACTATGTTTTTCCTTCTGTCCATGGCGCGGGAAACAGAGTTTTCAGTACACAAAACGCACCAAGTAAAAACATCTAGATAAACGAGAAACTTAAAAATAAAAGTTTGGCTAAAATACTGCAAAGCTTCCTTGACCAACGGGAAATGAGAAATACATATTCCCAAGACATGTTTCTCAAAGACCTTCAACGGCTTTTAAGTCACCATTCTGTTCCGGTTGTTCTGTTTCATTCAACCAACTGTAACCGTGAGAAGGGTTTTGATTTACATGAAATGTTCAAGGAATGGTTTCTGGAGGCCACCCTCATCCCTACAGAGCCTCCAAGATCACGCAGGAATTTGAACCCAGGTCTCTTGAGTCGAAGTCCAACACTCTTGGCATTATACCTCTGGCTCTCAATCCCCTTATCATACAGAAATTCTCACCAAATCTACAGTATTGCTTTCAGTCTTTCCATATGGCACATATGTGAAGGAGGGCGCGAGAAATCAGTTGTGAGTCTTTTATATCGAGTAAGCCCTGGGGAGGTTACCATAAGGAGGAACTGATTTGATGGAACTTAATTGCTGTTGTTTCTTATGCTCACTGTACCCCAACAGGCCTCTTATTACCCGTTATGCTTCCCTGTTGGCTGGAAACGTTCAGGTTTCCTCATAATTCTATACTTCTCCTATTGTTCTTCACATGTAATTACGTGAAGTAGAAAGTGCATCTGTGTTTCTTTTCAACTCGAAGTAGGAATCACATGCGACTGAAAACTGATGGATTTTTTTTCCTTCCCCTCATTTTGGAATTATGGGAAACATGACAAACATACAAAGTAGTCCAGGAAGGAAAGAAAGAACAAAGACTGCCTTGCACTGTTCCTGGGAAGGATATAAATAATTCTGATAATGTCACAGATTTCTTTGGTTGTAGTTAGAGGTGAAAGTAACTTTGTTATTCACCAAAAAAATTACTGAGAAACAGGAACAAATATTTTTAAGGCCTCACCACTGAGATTTGATGGGTTAAATTTTTACAGAAACCCTTTTCACTGTACAGGGAACATTTCAACTGATTATTTCCAGCATGAGTGTGTGACACTGAAAGAGTGGCTACTTGGTGTGGATTCTGTGATGTTTACTCAACCTGTCACCCGAACGGAAGCTTTTCCCACACTCCATGCATTTGAAGGGTTTCTCTCCTTTGTGAACCATTTCATGGGAACGAAGGTGATCCCTACGACTGAAGCTCTTTCCACACTCCAGGCATTTATAAGTTTTCTCCCCTGTGTGGATTCGGGAATGGACAGTAAGATCACAACTCTGACTGAAGCTCTTTCCACACTCCTGACACTTAAAGCGTTTCTCCCCAGTATGGACTCTTTGGTGTTGTCTAAGGGTCTGGGCTGACTTTAAATGTTCTCCGCATTCAGAGCATTTATAACATTTCTCCGCCATATGAGTTGCATGGTGTATCTTGACTTGATTCTTCTGTTTGAAGGCCTTCCCACACTCCGGACATTTAAACGGTTTCTCTTCTTTGTGAACGGTCTGATGCACATTAAGTGCTGATTTTTGGGAGAAGCTCTTTCCGCACTCCAGACATGTAAAGGGCTTCTCCCCCGTGTGGGTGCGTTTATGTTTAATAAGATCTCCACTCCAAATGAAGCTCTTCCCACACTCCAGACATTTATACGGCTTTTCTCCTGTGTGGATCCTTTGGTGGCTGGTCAAGATATCATTGCGACTGAAAGTCTTCCCACATTCTAGACATTTATATGGTTTCTCCGCTGTGTGAGTTTTTTCATGGCTGGTAAGGTGATGTTGTCTTTTGAATCTCTTTCCACACTCCAGACATTCGTAGAGTTTCTCTCCGGTGTGAATTATTTCATGGAAAACAAGATTACCTTTACAGCTGAAGGTCTTCCCACACTCTTGGCATTCATAGGGCTTCTCACCTGCGTGGATCTTATGATGCCTATTAAGGTTGTCCTTCAGGCAGAAAGCCTTTCCACACTCCAGACATTCAAATGGCTTCTCTCCTGTATGCACACTTTGATGACTAACAAGGTATCTTTTCAATCTAAAGTTTTTCCCACATTCCTCGCAATCAAATGGTTTCTCTGTGGTGTGGACTGTGCGATGAGAAACAAGGTCTCCACTCTGGCGGAAGGCCTTTCCACACTCCACACATTTGAATGGCTTCTCCCCCGTGTGGATTCTCTCATGGGCAGTAAGAATTTCTCTCAATCTAAACGTTTTCCCACATTCCAGGCATTCAAAGGGCTTCTCGCCTGTGTGAATTTTCTGATGGGATATCAGGGCTGAGGTCTGGCTGAAAGACTTTCCACACTCAAAACATTTATATGGTTTCTCCCCAGTGTGAACTCTTTGGTGGGAAGCGAGGCTTGTGCTCTTGCTGAAGGTTTTTCCACACTCCAGACACTGGTTTTCAGACCGACTGAAGCTTTTTCCACACTCCAGCCATGTAAACGGTTTCTCCCCCTTGTGAATTTTCTCATGGCCATCTAGGGCCGATTTACGGGCAAAGGTTTTCCCACACTCAGGGCACTCATGGCTTCCTTTGCCTCTGGATGTTTTCTGAGGGACTTGGGCTTCCTCTCGACAAGCAAAGGGTTTCTCCATCTTCTCCTCGACTTGCTTTCCTCCAAGTTTCTTGTTTCCATCTTAATTCTCAACAATCTCTTTGCCATCTGAACATTCACCCTTTCCCTCTGCCGTTTGATGGCCTCCTCTTTTGTTTCTGCTTTCTGACATGTTTCCTGTTAAAAAAAATAAAGAAACCTGAAGTAAGCAGCAGATAACAGATATTCAGACTAAGGAAGAAAGCACATCTGTGATGGCTTGTAACCCAAACGGCTTTCTACAGATGTCCGATAAGAATGACAGTAAAAAATGTAACCTCCACCCCTTGAACATCCAATATTCTACAGGGACTAACAATTTAACCTAGCAAATGGCCACACCTCAGGATAAATATCAAGGAAACTCTTTGGCGTACGGTGCTGCCGAGAAGAAAGTTTATGTTACAACATGCTAATTTGAACCATCATTTTTAAATCCTTAAGAATTCTCGACTTGCTCGTCTTTTTTCCTAATTTTATTTTTACCCAAAACATTTAGCCCCCCCCCCCACTCTTTGCGGAACACCAACATCTAAGTCACGGATGATGTCATACTGCAAACGATAGCAAAGCATGAAGAGAGAACTCAGTGTTCGGAACGGCCGTAAAAGGTGCAAGATTTGGCAGAAAATATATAAAAGTAAGTTTTAACATAGAAAAATGCAGAGTTCAGCATTTAGGCAGAAAAAAACACTAATGTATCATTATAAGGTGGAGGACTGCTGGCTTCACAGCAAATGTGGCAGAAACTTTAGCTCAAGTAACAGCAACTGATTTGGAATTAGGTTGTCTGAGTGTTTCTGTTTCACCTGAGAACCCCACCCCCACCCTGGGTGTAAAATAAGTGAGTCTGACAGTGAAGAATGGGAGCAACCTGGAGTCGCATTAGTTCTCCAGTATCCTAGTGTGCACACAAGTGTAACAACTTGTGAGCACAGAAGCAACAGCACCTTCCTGTCGGTCACTGTTTTTCCCATGACTAGGTACATCCAAGCGTTTTATTCCTTGGATCCTTCTCTTTCCGGAGCAGCTCAGAAGTGAAATTATAGATTTTTGGAGGTGTGAAAGGAGCTGGGTTCAGTTCATTACAAGTAGTCCTGACATCTGGTGGCCAGCTTGGCCACTGGAGCAGTCCTCTAGGAAAAAGAAATACTTCAAGATTTGGGAAAGAGCAAAAGTGCTGGCAGTTTGTCAATTATTAGAATGCCCCAGAAAACTCAGATAAAGTGGGGGGGGGGAGTGGGGGGGGGTTGCCACAATTAAGATGATAATCCCTGATTCGCCACAACAGTCTTGGTTAATTCAAACCCCTACCAAGAAATACTCCTAAGCGTTTCAGGAAAGAAAGAAATTCTGCCTTGAATATCTTTCAGTATGAATGGTTTTCCCCCTATTTGATGCCATGGGCAAGGAAGCCGAAACAGAGACAACCTGAGCTGAATCACAAACACCATAAAGTTGGAAAGGTTATTTCTATCACAACCGATAAACAGGGAACCAGGTCTAGTTATCTGCTCTTCTGAAACTGGAAGAAAAGATACTGACTTCTGGAATAATAGAAAAGTGGCATATTGTACTTTTTTTGCAATAAATGACCCAAATTCCTCCAGGCAGCCTGGCCAGCTAGTGGACTCTGGGACATGTAGTCCAAGTAGTCGTATATCCACACTCTAGACCAGGGGTTTTAAACTCAATTTACCTGGGGGCCGCTGGAGGCAGAGTCTGGGTGAGGCTGGGCCGCATCAGATTTTCCGCCAAGCGGAGCAAGAGCCCAAAGAAGCCGCCCAGGAGTTTCCTTAGCCGACAGACAGGTGGGCTGGCTGGCAGACTGCAGTTCTGGATGGAGGGTGCAAGAGGTGCTGTCTTGGGAGAGAGCCGGCGAACGAGGCAAGGCTTTTTTTTTTACTCTTGACAGCAGAGGATGTGTGGGTGCTTTGGGGGGGCAGGCAAGGCGAGGGCCACAAACTATCATCTGGGGGGGCGCAAATGGCCCCCGGGCCGCATGTTTGAGACCCCTGCTCTAGACACTACAATAAACACATTACAGTTAAATTGCTAGGATGAAAGTATCAAATAAAATTGGTTCAATCAGAAAAGACGCATAGTAAGCAAACTGAGTTACAGGTCCCCCTCAGTCGGTCACTATTTTTGCTCATCTCCCAGCAGTTCTGCACTTAAAACTGATTTTGTTTCTAACTACGTTTCCCTCGTGCCAAAAGTCTGAGGAAGAAATACATACAGCGGCCTATTTTGAGGAGCAGATTCCTGACGATTCAGAAGAAGGTGGCAGAAGACCGATCCAGAATTGATCCCAGGGTACAGGATGCAGAGAAAGCCAACATTAGGCAAACATCAGTCCTGGTGGAAATAAAAGTAAAATCTTATTAAAAAGAAATAAATTCTTTGCACTGAAAGGGGATATCATCTTTAAAAGCAAGCAGACGATGGAGAAAGCTGGACCATAACTACCCATTCTGGGACTGAGGGCAAATTGCAGGTCAAGTCAGCTTTTAAATTCCGGGTGTGGAAATAATAAAGGAAGAAATCCCACCTTTGGGGACACCCTGCCATCATCTCCCCTCGCCTATAGGCAATGACCAGAGTCCCCTTCCTTCCATCACTCTAACCACAACACCACCCTGTGCAGCAGAATCGTACGGGAGGGAGGGGCAGAAAAGTGCAAACAAATATCCAGAAAATTCAACAGAGGGAAAACTAACCCATTGTGTCCCCTTTGGGGGGGGGGGGAGAAGCCAAGTCTTACCGCGAAAAAGAAATTTCCAAGGTCTGGAAATGGATTAGAAGGCGATGAGAAGCTGCGATCCCAGGAAAAGAGGACGATCCACCCACTTTGCCTCCAAAACCGTTTGAAAGGAAGGGCGGAAGTCGGTACCAGCAAGTGGTAAGGAGGAAACGACACGTGACAGGCTGCATTGACCAACCAGGACAAAGGCTGGGAGGACTAAGCCCGGATTGGCTCCTCTGCAGCAGGAAGGGAGAGGGAGCCTAGAGCAAAAGAGCATTTCCGTAAAAGAGACAGCCTCTCCGTTTCCCCATTTCCTGCCCTTCTAGGAATATCAAATCTAATAATTGTAACCCTTGCAGAGCCAAGCCCCCTTCCCTGTGCTTCCCTCCCAAGTAGGGTTGCCAAATGTGTGTTTAGTCGTTTAGTCGTGTCCGACTCTTCGTGACCCCATGGACCAGAGCACGCCAGGCCCTCCTGTCTTCTACTGCCTCCCGGAGTTGTGTCAGGTTCATGTTGGTTGCTTCGCAGACACTGTCCAGCCATCTCATCCTCGGTCGTCCCCTTCTCCTCTTGCCATCACACTTTCCCAACATCAGGGTCTTTTCCAGGGAGTCTTTTCTTCTCATGAGATGGCCAAAGTACTGGAGCCTCAGCTTCAGGATCTGTCCTTCCAGTGAGCACTCAGGGTTGTTTTCCTTCAAAATGGATAGGTTTGTTCTCCTTGCAGTCCAGGGGATTCTCAAGAGCCTCCTCCAGCACCACAATTCAAAGGCATCAATTCTTTGGCGGTCTGCTTTCTTTATGGTCCAGCTCTCACTTCCATACATCACGACAGGAAAAACCATAGCTTTGACTATTCGGACTTTTGTTGGCAAGGTGATGTCTCTGCTTTTCAAGATGCTGTCCAGATTTGTCATCGCTTTCCTCCCAAGAAGAAGGCGCCTTTTAATTTCAGGGCTGCTGTCTCCATCTGCAGTGATCATGGAGCCCAGGAAGATAAAATTTGACACTGCCTCCATATCTTCCCCTTCTATTTCCCAGGAGGTGATGGGACCAGTGGCCATGATCTTAGTTTTTTTGATGTTGAGTTTCAGACCGTTTTTTGCACTCTCCTCTTTCACTCTCATTACAAGGTTCTTTAATTCCTCCTCACTTTCTGCCATCAGAGTGGTATCATCTGCATATCGGAGGTTGTTGATATTTCTTCCGGCAATCTTAATTCCGGCTTGGGTTTCTTCCAGTCCAGCCTTCCGCATGATGTATTCTGCATATAAGTTAAATAAGCTGGGGGACAATATACAGCCTTGCCGTACTCCTTTCCCAATTTTGAACCACTCAGTTGTTCCATGACCAGTTCTAACTGTTGCTTCCTGTCCCACATATAGGTTTCTCAGGAGACAGATAAAGTGGTCAGGCACTCCCATTTCTTTAAGAACTTGCCATAGTTTGCTGTGGTCCACACAGTCAAAGGCTTTCGCATAGTCAATGAAGCAGAAGTAGATATTTTTCTGGAACTCTCTGGCTTTCTCCATAATCCAGCGCAAGTTAGCAATTTGGTCTCGAGTTCCTCTGCCTCTTCGGAATCCAGCTTGTACTTCTGGGAGTTCTCGGTCCACATACTGCTGAAGCCTACCTTGGAGGATTTTGAGCATAACCTTGCTAGCGTGCGAAATGAGTGCAATTGTACGGTAGTTGGAGCATTCTTTGGCACTGCCTTTCTTTGGGATTGGGATGTAGACTGATCTTTTCCAATCCTCTGGCCACTGTTGAGTTTTCCAAACTTGCTGGCATATTGAATGTAGCACCTTAACAGCATCATCTTTCAAGATTTTAAATAGTTCAACTGGAATGCCATCACCTCCACTGGCCTTGTTGTTAGCCAGGCTTTCTAAGGCCCACTTGACTTCGCTCTCCAGGATGTCTGGCTCAAGGTCAGCAACTACATTGTCTGGGTTGTCCGGGATATCCACATCTTTCTGATATAATTCCTCTGTGTATTCTTGCCACCTCTTCTTGACGTCTTCTGCTTCTGTTAGGTCCCTCCCATTTTTGTCTTTTATCATGTTCATCTTTGCGCAAAATGTTCCTCTAATATGTCCAATTTTCCTGAACAGATCTCTGGTCTTTCCTTTTCTGTTATCTTCCTCTATTTCTTTGCATTGTTCATTTAAGAAGGCCCTCTTGTCTCTCCTTGCTATTCTTTGGAAGTCTGAATTCAAGTTTCTGTAACTTTCCCTATCTCCCTTGCATTTTGCTTCCCTTCTCCTCTCTGCTATTTCTAAGGCCTCGTTGGACAGCCACTTTGCTTTCTTGCATTTCCTTTTCTTTGGGATGGTTTTCGTTGCTGCCTCCTGTACAATGTTACGAGCCTCTATCCAAAGTTCTTCAGGCACTCTGTCCACCAAATCTAGTTCCTTAAATCTGTTCTTTACTTCCACTGTGTATTCATAAGGGATTTGGTTTAGATTATACCTGAGTGGCCCAGTGGTTTTTCCTAATCTCTTCAGTCTAAGCTTGAATTTTGCTATGAGAAGCTGATGATCAGAACCGCAGTCAGCTCCAGGTCCTGTTTTTGCTGACTGTATAGAGCTTCTCCATCTTTGGCTGCAGAGAATATAATCAATCTGATTTCGATATTGCCCATCTGGTGATTTCCATGTATAGAGTCGCCTCTTGTGTTGTTGGAAAAGAGTGTTTGTGATGACCAGCTTATTCTCTTGACAAAACTCTATTAGCCTTTGTCCTGCTTCATTCTGAACTCCAAGGCCAAACTTCCCTGTTGTTCCTTTTATCTCTTGGCTCCCTACTTTAGCATTCCAGTCCCCTAGAATGAGAAGAACATCTTTCTTTGGTGTCAGTTCTAGAAGGTGTTGTAAATCTTCATAGAATTGTTCAATTTCAGTCTCCTCAGCAATGCTGGTTGGTGCATAAACTTGGATTATTGTGATGTTGAATGGTCTGCCTTGGATTCGTATTGACATCATTCTATCATTTTTGAGATTGTATCCCATTACAGCTTTTCCCACTCTTTTGTTGACTATGAGGGCTACTCCATTCCTTCTACGGGATTCTTGTCCACAATAGTAGATATGATAATCATCTGAGCTGAATTCGCCCATTCCTGTCCATTTTAGTTCACTGATGCCCAGGATGTCGATGTTTATTCTTGCCATCTCCTGTTTGACCACCTCCAGCTTCCCAATGTTCATAGATCTTACATTCCAGGTTCCTATGCAGTATTTTTCTTTGCAGCATTGGATTTTCCTTTCACTTCCAGGCACGTCCACAGCTGAGCGTCCTTTCGGCTTTGGCCCAACCACTTCATTAGCTCTGGAGCTACTTGTACTTGTCCTCCGCTCTTCCTCAGTAGCATGTTGGACGCCTTCCGACCTGAGGGGCCCATCTTCCAGCGTCATATCTTTTAGCCTTTTGTTTCTGATCATGGGGCGTTCTTGGCAAAGATACTGGAGTGGCTTGCCATTTCCTACTCCAGGTGGATTGCGTTTAGTCGGAACTCTCCACTATGTCCTGTCCGTCTTGGGTGTCCCTGCACGGCATAGCCCATAGTTTCTCTGAGTTACTCAAGCCCCTTCGCCACGACAAGGCAGCAATCCATGCCAAATACATGGGTAGAAAAGGAGGACATAGAAAGCAAAAAAGGAGGACAGAGGAGGACGTATTAGGGGCCGGCCGGCTCTGTGTGCGGGGTGGGGGCTTTTGGAATGAGGCATTGGGGAGAATAGCTCTTTGATCATGGGGCAATACCATGGCCATTCAACCTACTCAGTCTTAGTTTAAAAGGTCAAGACTGGGAAAGTTACATTTTTTGGGCTACAAAACTGGCCGCTGTGACTTCTTGATTTAAAAAGTGTTTTTAAAAAACACAAATCTACATATACATTTACTGGGCTCCCAGGACCAATGGAGACAATCTATTCCTTCCTTTAATGGAGACCCATGCCTCTTTTTTATTTATTTATTTATTTTTATTTTTATACAGCCCATCTGGCTGCCAAGGCCACTCTGGGCATTTTATGAAAACAGAGTTAAACAATAACATCAAAAACAAAATAATCAGCAACCATCAAACAAAAATATAAGAGGTACTAAAACAAAGTGCACAAAAAATTCACATTAATAAAAGCGTAATAAAGTGAAACAAAAGTTTTAAAAGTTGTGTGACAGATTTTAAACACTTTGTAAAAACCAGAAGAAAAGAAAAACAGAAGGCCAGATATAAGAAATCTGGGAGTGTTAAAACACTCTTGCGCCAGCAAGCATGAGATTTGACCATACACAGACTCAAAAGAGAACAAGCGCTGTTTATTTCGAGTGGCCACTCGGGTCCCCCAGGCACGAGGGACATGGACCCAAAAGTACAAAGAGCTTTTTTTATGCCTTCTAACCACAAGGAAATACTGTAAATGTACAGAAGAATCCTCATTGGCTGACAAGTAGGTCAAGGGAGTTATTCAGTATGCATTCTATAGGGTAGGGCAGCAAAGGGGCATATGTTTTCTACGTATGCAGTCACCCCCACCCCCTTTTGGGTACTCTAACTTGTCTGCAAGCTGTTCTGCGGTTACATTTCAAGAGGAAATTAGGTAGACAGGATATTTGTGGTCGGCCGATGCACCAGAGCCTAGCTTCAAAGTGGAGCAAGCAGGTGCATCCGCGACAAAATCCGGTGACACGAAGTTCAGTGAGAAAAGGAAAGCCCCTCTACGCTTCAAAGCAAACCAGAAGAGCGAGGGTCTGGGGAGGGGGCTGTGGAAACATCCTTTAATAAACTCAGACATTCATGTTCGTAGCATGGATTTCTCTCGGCTTGAGAAATGCAAAGGGTGGAGAAAATGGATTTGGAGACAGAGAATGTTATACATGCACACACACAATGCTTAGTACAATACATAAGACAAAGCCATATATGTACAGTATATATATAATATATGTCTTATATATGTGTGTGTGTCTATATCTATATCTATATCTATATCTATATCTATATCTATATCTATATCTATATCTATATCTATATATGGCTTTGCGTGTGTGTGCGCGCACACACACACACAAACACAAAGCCATTTTCTCCACCCTTTGCAACTTCTCAAGCTGAGAGTAATCCACTTGTGTGTGTGTGTGAATTTTATTTATTTATTTATTTATTTATTTATTTATTTATTTATTTATTTATTAGCCCACACCATTACCAGTGGCTTCTAGTCGGCGTACAACAATATTAAAACTTAAAAACATTAAAAACATTTTAAAAGACAATATAAAATACAGTATCATATATTAAAAAATTCTTAAAACATTAATATTAATAAGTCCTGCTGCTCATGTGGCCAGCTAGGGAATACTGTTTAATTAAAATGCTGGCTAAACAGAAAGGTCTTTGCCTGGTTCCAAAAAGCCAAGAGTGTTGGAGCCAGGCGGATCTCTATAGGGAGGTCAAGCCAAAGTTGGGGGGCAACAGCCGAGAAGGCCCTATTTCGGCATGCCATCCCCCTCACCTCTTTCAGGGATGGCACCTTCAGAAGGGCCTCCTGGCTTGATCTTAGAGGACGGGAAGGCTCATATGGAAGAAGGCGGTCCTTTAGGTAACCAGGTCCTAAGCCATTTAGAGCAGGGGTGTCCAACCTTTCACCTTCCCTAGGCCACATTAGAAGATGAAAATTTGGTTCGGGCCGCACATACATTTGGTTTGGGCTGCATGGGGGGGGCAGCCCTAGCCGTCCTCTGCAGCCCCGCTCCAAGCGTGCTTACCGGCAGCTGCGATCTCAGACAGCAGAGGCTGCCAGCTTTGACTCCAGCAGCTTTATGGGGCCGGGAGGGGATCCAGCTATTGACGGGGACAGCGCAATACAGTCGCGCAGCCCCCCTGTCCCCTTCCCCTCCCACTCCTTCCTTCCTTCCCTCTCTCCCCCTCTACTGTTGTGACATGCTCCAGCCACATTCTGGCTGCAAGCGCCGGCAGTGTAACTTGAAACTTTGGAATTTCTTTTAAAATAAAAAAAATTGCACTGGGCCGCATTACGAGCTGACCTGGGCCGCATGTGGCCCTCGGGCCGTGGGTTGGACAAGCCTGATTTAGAGCTTTACTGTATATGTCAGAGTAAGCACTTTGAATTGGGCCTGAGCAGCAACCGGCAGCCAGTGTAAATTTTTCAGAACCGGCATGATATGAGTCCGTGCAGCAGTGCCACTTACCAGCCGCGCAGCCCGGTTCTGTGCCAATTGCAATCGTCGGACCGTCTTCAAAGGCTGCCCCACGTATAGCACATTGCAGTAGTCCAGTCTGGTTGTTACCAGTGCTTGAGTGACTGCTGCCAGGCTCCGCTCATCCAGGTAAGGGCGAAGTTGATATATTCTCTGCAGCTGTAAGAAGGCACCCCTGGACACCGAGTCCACCTGGGCTTTCAAGGTCAGACCGGGGTCAAGGAGCACCCCCAAGCTGCAGACCCTGTCCTTTAGGGGGAGTGTAATCCCATCTAAGGCAGGGAAATGGCCCTTTAACCTATCTGGCGGGGCACCTAACAGCAGCACTTCTGACCTGTCTGGATTGAGCCTCAATTTATTGACCCTCATCCAGACCATTATCGAGTCCAGGCACGAGTTCAGAACGGTGACTGCCACACCTGGATGGGTAGAGAATGAGAGGTAGAGCTGGGTGTCGTCAGCATATTGCTGACTCCTCAGCCCAAACCTCTTAACAACCTCCCCCAGCGGTTTCATGTAGATATTGAACAGCATGGGGGACAGTATGGAGCCCTGAGGAACCCCATGACACAAGCGCCATGGATCAGAGCTACTGTCCCCCAGCACCACCTTCTGGACTTGATCAGCCAGGTAGGAGCAGAACCACTGTAAAACAGTGCCTCCGATTCCCATCACAGCCAATCTGTCCAGAAGGACACCATGGTTGATGGTGTCGAAATCCACTGAGAGGTCCAGGAGAATCAACAGGGATGCATTGCCCCTGTCTTTCTCCCGGCAAAGGTTGTCAAACAGGGCGACCAAGGCAGTTTCCATCCCATAACCCGGTCCTGAAACCCGATTGAAATTGATCTAGATAATCCATTTCATCCAGGAGAGTCTGGAGCTGCTCAGCCACCACACGTTCCAACACCTTGCCCAGAAAAGGGAGGTTTGCTATTGGTCGATAGTTGTTCACTAGACCTGGGTCCAGATTAATTTTTTTTTAGGAGTGGGCGAATCACTGCCTCCTTTAATGGGGCAGGAACCACTCCCTCACTTAATGAGGAGTTGATGACCTCCAGGATCCAGGTGTGAACTCCCCTGGCAGATTTCTTTATTAGCCATGATGGGCAAGGGTTGTGTAGTGGTGGCACGAACCGATCCAAGCACCCTGTCCACATCCTCAGGTCGTAACAACTGGAACTCATCTAATAAATTATGACATAAGTCCGGAGCACTGGACACAACCGTAGGCTCTGCATCAACAGTAGAGTCAAACTCTTTGCGAATCTCAGCGATTTCCCCCTCAAAGTGTGTAACAAATTCATTACAGCGAGCCACTGAGGAGTCCAGGACCTCCACCGAACCATTAGGTTGAAGAAGGTCCCGGACCACTCGAAATAGCTCTGCTGGACGACACACCGAGGAAGCGATACGGCTGGAGAAATACTGGCATTTTGCCAGCTGTATTGCCACAGAGTAGGCCCGATAATGGGCTCTAAGCTGTGTTTGGTCATAGTCGCAGCGATATTTCCTCCATCTGTGCTCAAGCCGTCTCCCCAACCGTTTCATAGCCAAAAGCTCCTCTGTGTACCATGGAGCCATATAGGCTCTGCGGGCAGGGAGAGGACACCTAGGTGCGATCGTGTCAACTGCCCGGGCCATCTCCTTGTACCACAAGGCGACCTGGGCTTCGACAGGAGCGCCGACCATATCAGCTGGAAACTCCCCTAGAGCACTGGTTCTCAACCTTGGCTTACTCAGGAGTTGTGGACTGCAACTCCCAGAAGCCTTCACCACCAACTGTGCTGGCTGGGGTTTCTGGGAGTTGCAGTTCAAAAACATCGGAGTAACAAAGGTTGGGAACCTAGGCCCTAGAGCATTCAGGAATCCTTCAGGATCCATAAGTCTCCGGGGGTGGATCATTTTAATTGATCCCCCACCCCTGCAGAGGGTAGTAGTGGCAGAGTGTCTACATTTTACCAGAAAATGATCCGACCATGACAACGGAGTCAAAGATAGATCCACCACATCCGGACCACCATCCCCCCCTCCCGTTGAGAATACTAGGTCAAGTGTATGGCCTTCCTCATGAGTTGGGCTGATGACATGTTGAGACAGCCCCATGGTTGTCATGGTGGCCATGAAGTCCTGAGCTGCCCCTGTTAAGTTGGCCTCGGCATGGATGTTGAGGTCTCCCAGTACCAAAAGTCTGGGAATCCTCACCACCAGATCTGAGATCACCTCTGTCAACTCAGGCAGGGAGACGGGTGGTAAGCAGCAGGGTGGGCGGTACACCAGCAGAATCCCCAGTCTGTCTCACAAACCCAACACACAATACAGGCCCTCTAGACCATTTCCCAAGGGGACGGGGAGTCTGGAAAAGTGGAAGGAATCCTTGTAGACGATTGCCACACCTCCTCCTCGACCCTCCGGACAACCCTGGTGGTGGACCAAGTACCCAAGGGGACGTAACTGAGATGGAGGAACTCCTCCTCCTTTTCCCACCCAGGTCTCAGTAATGCATGCCAGGTCGGCGCCCTCATCCAAAATTAAGTCATGGATGAGGGCAGTCTTATTTTTTGCCGACCTGGCATTTACCAACAGTCCCATGTGGCCCGGGGGGGTGGCTGATATGCTCACCTGGTACCGTTTGGCTGGGAGTAGAGCTAGAAAGAGGGATAGGTGTAAGGTATCTCACCCCTTTCTCCTACGCGGGCATGCTCTACTCCCACCGCCATATCTTCCCCTGCCGTATATTGTCTCTATTGGTTGCCCCAGAGGCCCTTCAAACACCCCTGTTTCCCAGCTTGTTCCCCAGCCAGTTCTCTCAGGGAATCTGGCAGCTGGCAGGAGCCCAGCCACAGTCCCACCGTCTCTCACACAGTGAGCTGTAGAAGGCAGATGTTGTTCAGCTCCCCTGAGGGCAGCAATGCTGGTCTGGTAGGGGCCTAGAAGCAGCTCTGACTTAAAACCCTTCTTTCCCCTTGAGCCAGGTGGCTGATGTTGGGAAGGGGATCAGGCAGCCAGAAGCAACAGGGCCCAGTCCTGCAGAGCAGAGGGAGACTTAGCCAGCTCCCTTGGCAAAAGGCTGGCAGCTCCCAGAAGCATTTCCAGCTCCCAGAAGCATGTTATGTATAAAATTTCTAAGAGTAAATAAAAACTCTTAGACACAGGTCTGAAGGTGAATGCAAGAAGCAGCTTTTATTTTAGCACTGCAGCAGCGGGGAAGCTCAAGTTGGAAATCCCCCAAGAGCTTCCGAATAAATGAGGTATCAGCATTGATTTTTATACTCAAAATAATCTCCCTGCCCCAAAGACCAGTTGGCCAATGAGTTCACAATCTATCTAATTAATATCCCTTAATTCCACCCCTTTCCCACCCAAAATCAAAGCCCTCCCTCTTGATCATCCCACCTCCTTTTTATTATTCTTTCTTATGACCGTTAGTATCAATTTCCACATTCAGCAAAAGCTATTTCCAAAACACACATTTTTAGTACATTGGTTACACTGGGTCAACGGTTAGTAACATTGTTTACTTAACTTCCTGTTTTTGACTTTGTCTGGAACATTTCTGCTGACCCAGGCATCTGTGCCCAAGTTCACATCCTCTTTTTGTGTTAGTCAAGCAGCATCTTAAAATAATTCTTGCAACTGAAGCTGCAAACATAAGCAGGCTTGCTTTGCTCTTTGTTAGCCCTAAACTCTCATTGATTATCAGTAAAATTTGTTCATTATTGGGCCTCTCTTTTTATCCATAACAGGATAACTCTGCATATGCTTCTTGCTCCTGGACCTGAAAATGCACTCTGCACATGCTCCAGAGTCAGGGGTGTGGGGGGTTGGGGCAGAAGGGGGGATAAAAGTGCCTCCTCTTCCCCGGCTTTAGGAGAAAGGAGGGACCGGATTGGCCCCTATTTCCCTGGCTCTGAACCCCCCCTGAACCCCAGACCAGCCTCCCCTTCCATGGAGGAAAGCAAGCAAGGAAGAGCACTCACTCCTCACCTCTCATGTCCGTTTCCCTCTCTCACACTTTCCTTCTTGCCTTAATTGGAGTTTTCCTTTGTCCTGCATGTGGTGACACCATGACCTGGTGGGTGGGCTGGAGGCAGAGGAGAAGCCTGGGACTGACATGCAGACCCCGTCGGACAGGACCTCTGGCTTTGAACAGTGCCACGCCAGTGCCCAGCAGGGCGGCCAGTCATTTGTGCCCACCACCATCTACATAGGAGTAGCAAAAGGGAGGTGCTGAGGTTTGCAGAGTGTGGCCAGGGCTAAGCACAAATGCAATGAAATGGGTGGCAGCAGCCATATCCCCTTCGGTCCATTGAGCCCACCACAAGCTACCAGTTCTTGGAATCTGAGCTCATAGCTTTTCATTTCTCTCTCTCTCTTGTGTGTGTGTGTGTGTTTTTAAAAAAAGGCAATGCTGCACATCTAACTCATACCTAAAACACACACACTATTCACTTCCTAGGTCTCTCCACAAAGACAAGTGTTTAATTTGCCAACATCCTGAAATGGCTCTCTTCTCAAATCACTCCACCACTCTGTGAAATTGACAAGGAAAGGCTCACTTTTGGTTCATTTCCAGTAATTCCAAGTGCTGGAAAAGAACCAAAACAGAACCACCCTACCTGCAACACTATAAATAGATGGCCTTGCAAAAATGGGGTTCTCTATTCTTCCCGATTTATACTTAGAATCGATCTAAGGCTATTCACAGACACAATAAAAAGTTGAAATGTTTTTGTTCATTTATTTATTTATTTAAAAATCTTTGTGCCTCACCTTTCTCCTTAAAAAGGACCCAAAGTGGCTTACATCATTAAAATAGAGTATTTAAGTGGTGAGCATACAAATAGAAAAAGAATCAAGCAGATAATTCTGTACACCAAAAAGCATTGGCAATGCAAAAACACATTCACAGCAGCAAGGCACAACAATTCATTTAAACTACCCACTCAGGCAGGCAGTCACCCAGGGGAAGTTTGCCTGAAGAGAAAATGCTTTGCCTGCTTGGGGATTTTTTATTTAAACAGCCGCAGACCAGAGAATTAATTCTATGCAATTATGATCAAATGCAGCTATTGAACGAGAAATGGACGACAGCATCAGATTTATTTATTTATTTATTTAATATCCTGCCTATCTGGTCTTGCGACCACTCTAGGCGGCTTCCAACACATAAAAACAACCTATCAATATAACAAAAAGAAATAATAAACAAATTCTACAAGATGGAAAGAAAATAACAGAAGGAAAATGAAGAAGGAAAAGTTAAGTATTAACTGGAGGGAAGGCCTGCTTAAACATCCAAGTTTTTAATTGGTTTTTAAAAATACCCAGCGAAAGGGCCGCACGAGTCTCTGGAGGAAGGTTGTTCCAGAGGTGAGGAGCGACTACTGAGGCCAGGTTTCTTGTTTTTTCCCTTCCGGGCCTCCCTCAGCGTCAGGCTCCTCAGCCTTACCTCCTGACTCGATCGAATGATACGGGTAGATCTTGGTGGGAGTAGGCGTTCTGTCAAATATCAAGGCCCTAAACCTCGTAAGCTTCAAAACTTTGAAGTCAATGCAGAACCAAATGGGCTGCCAGTGCAGTGCGGCCAAAATAGGAGAAATATGATGGTATTTTCTCACCCCGCTAAGGTGTCTGGCCACCGCATTCTGCACCACTTGGAGTTTCCGCATCAGCCTCAAAGGTAACCCCACGTAGAGCGCATTACAGTGGTCTAATCTTGAGGTTACGAGTGCATGTACCAAGGTAGTGAATGCCCCGACATCGAGATAGGGTCGCAGCTGGACTATCTGCTGAAGATGAAAAAAGGTGGTACAGACCACCGATGCCACCTGAGTTTCCATGGTGAGCACCGGGTCCAGATGGATCCCCAAGCTGCAGACCCCAATCTTAGCGGCAAGGGTCACCCCCCCAAACATGTGTTTCCCAAACCACCTACAGTGGGGGCGCCCACCCTCAGGACCTCTGTCTTGTCCGGGTCCAGCCTCAGCCCATTTTCCTGTATCCATTGCAGTACAGCCTCCAGGCAGCGCCGAAGGGACAGAACATTATCTCCTGCAGTTGGTGAAAAGATGTAGAGCTGGGTGTCATCAGCATATTGATGACACGATGCTCCACATCCCCTGATGACCCTACCCAGCAGCCTCATATAGCATTGGGGAGATAATCGACCCCTGTGGAACCCCACAATGGAGACTCCACGGGGCCAAGACACTCCCCCAAGCTGTACTCTCTGGGGACGGTCCTCCAGGAAGGAACGGAGCCAGGCAAATGCCAGGCCACCTATTCCCAACTCAGAGAGCCTCCCCAGGAGGATACGTACCGTGGTCGACGGCATCGAAGCCTGCTGAGATGTCGAGGAGGACCAACAGAGGCATTTTACCCCACCAGCCTCCCTCCACAGGTCATCGTACAGGGCAACCAATGCTGTTTCTGTACCGTGGTGCGGCCTGAAGCCCGAATGAAACAGATCCAGGGCATCTGTTTCATCCAAATGAGCCTGAAGCTGATCAGCCACCACCCTCTTGACCACTTTGCTGATGAAAGAAACATTGATGACGGGCCTATAATTGCCAATTTCGTCCGCCGTCAAATTAGGTTTCTTCCTTATGGGCCTAATGAGTGTCTCCTTGAGGGCAGGAGGAACTCTGCCCTCAAATAGATGAAGCTATTTATGACACAGAACAAGGAAAATCAGCCAGAATTATATGTTTATAAAACACTACATTTCCTCCTTTTTTCCCACTGGCCCTCCAGTTATAAACACGAATTGTTTCCAACCATTTAGTAATCTTTTGCTGTTAGTCGTTAAGTCGTGTCTGACACTTCATCACCCCATGGACCAGAGCACGCCAGGCCCTCCTGTCTTCCACTGCCTCCTGGAGTTGGGTCAAATTCATGTTGGTAGCTTCAATGACACTGTCCAACCCTCTCGTCCTCTGTCGTCCCCTTCTCCTCTTGCCTTCACACTTTCCCTGCACCAAGGTCTTTTCCGGGGGGGGGTCTTCTCATTAGATGGCCAAAGTATGGAAACCTCAGCTTCGTGATCTTAATAGCTTAGTAGCAATCTTAATAGCTAACAATTTGAAAGGACAGGTTCCTGAAATTCAGCAAATTTGGCCCAAGAATGTTCAGATGGAAAAAGGAAACCATGGAGAAACAGTAGAAAGGCATGTACATGAAGGAGATAAAAAGTTCCTAGACAATATAATGATCAGGTTTCCTGAAGTAAAATATTTACTGCAGCAAAAAGAAGTATCAGTTTAAAAGTCAAACTGACAAAAACTTCTACTGAAATAGAAGACCTCCCAGAAAATGGAAAATTACTGAAGGCAAAAATAGAGGACTATGTTTTTCCTTCTCTCCATGGCGCGGGAAACAGAGTTTTCAGTACACAAAACGCACCAAGTAAAAACATCTAGATAAACGAGAAACTTAAAAATAAAAGTTTGGCTAAAATACTGCAAAGCTTCCTTGACCAACGGGAAATGAGAAATACATATTCCCAAGACATGTTTCTCAAAGACCTTCAACGGCTTTTAAGTCACCATTGTGTTCCGGTTGTTCTGTTTCATTCAACCAACTGTAACCATGAGAAGGGTTTTGATTTACATGAAATGTTGAAGGAATGGTTTCTGGAGGCCACCCTCACCCCTACAGAGCCTCCAGGATCACGCAGGAATTTGAACCCAGGTCTCTTGAGTCTAAGTTCAACACTCTTGGCACTATACCTCTGGCTCTCAATCCCCTTATCATACAGAAATTCTCACCAAATCTACAGTATTGCTTTCAGTCTTTCCATATGGCACATATGTGAAGGAGGGCGTGAGAAATCAGTTGTGAGTCTTTTATATCGAGTAAACCCTGGGGAGGTTACCATAAGGAGGAACTGATTTGATGGAACTTAATTGCTGTTGTTACTCATGCTCACTGTACCCCAACAGGCCTCTTATTACCCGTTATGCTTCCCTGTTGGCTGGAAACGTTCAGGTTTCCTCATAATTCTATTCTTCTCCTATTGTTCTTCACATGTAATTACGTGAAGTAGAAAGTGCATCTGTGTTTCTTTTCAACTCGAAGTAGGAATCACATGCGACTGAAAACTGATGGATTTTTTTTCCTTCCCCTCATTTTGGAATTATGGGAAACATGACAAACATACAAAGTAGTCCAGGAAGGAAAGAAAGAACAAAGACTGCCTTGCACTGTTCCTGGGAAGGATATAAATAATTCTGAAAATGTCACAGATTTCTTTGGTTGTAGTTGGAGGTGAAAGTAACTTTGTTATTCACAAAAAAATTACTGAGAAACAGGAACAAATATTTTTAAGGCCTCACCACCGAGATTTGATGGGTTAAATTTTTACAGAAACCCTTTTCACTGTACAGGGAACATTTCAACTGATTGTTTCCAGCATGAGTGTGTGACACTGAAAGAGTGGCTACTTGGTGTGGATTCTGTGATGTTTACTCAACCTGTCACCCGAACGGAAGCTTTTCCCACACTCCATGCATTTGAAGGGTTTCTCTCCTTTGTGAACCATTTCATGGGAACGAAGGTGATCCCTACGACTGAAGCTCTTTCCACACTCCAGGCATTTATAAGTTTTCTCCCCTGTGTGGATTCGGGAATGGACAGTAAGATCACAACTCTGACTGAAGCTCTTTCCACACTCCTGACACTTAAAGCGTTTCTCCCCAGTATGGACTCTTTGGTGTTGTCTAAGGGTCTGGGCTGACTTTAAATGTTCTCCGCATTCAGAGCATTTATAACATTTCTCCGCAATATGAGTTGCATGGTGTATCTTGACTTGATTCTTCTGTTTGAAGGCCTTCCCACACTCCGGACATTTAAACGGTTTCTCTTCTTTGTGAATGGTTTGATGCACATTAAGTGCTGACTTTTGGGAAAAGCTCTTTCCGCACTCCAGACATGTAAAGGGTTTCTCCCCCGTGTGGGTTCGTTTATGTTTAATAAGATCTCCACTCCAAATGAAGCTCTTCCCACACTCCAGACATTTATACGGCTTTTCTCCTGTGTGGATCCTTTGGTGGCTGGTTAAGATATAATTGCGACTGAATGTCTTCCCACATTCTAGACATTTATATGGTTTCTCCTCTGTGTGAGTTTTTTCATGGCTGGTAAGGTGATGTTGTCTATTGAATCTCTTTCCACACTCCAGACATTCGTAGAGTTTCTCTCCGGTGTGAATTCTTTCATGGAAAACAAGATTACCTTTACAGCTGAAGGTCTTCCCACACTCTTGGCATTCATAGGGCTTCTCACCTGCGTGGATCTTATGATGCCTATTAAGGTTGTCCTTCAGGCGGAAAGCCTTTCCACACTCCAGACATTCAAATGGCTTCTCTCCTGTATGCACGCTTTGATGGCTAACAAGGTATCTTTTCAATCTAAAGTTTTTCCCACATTCCTCGCAATCAAATGGTTTCTCTGTGGTGTGGACTGTGCGATGAGAAACAAGGTCTCCACTCTGGCGGAAGGCCTTTCCACACTCCACACATTTGAATGGCTTCTCCCCCGTGTGGATTCTCTCATGGGCAGTAAGAATTTCTCTCAATCTAAACGTTTTCCCACATTCCAGGCATTCAAAGGGCTTCTCACCTGTGTGAATTTTCTGATGGGAAATCAGGTTGGAGGTCTGGCTGAAAGTCTTTCCACACTCAAAACATTTATATGGTTTCTCCCCAGTGTGAACTCTTTGGTGGGAAGTGAGGCTTGTGCTATTGCTGAAGGTTTTTCCACACTCCAGACACTGGTTTTCAGACCGACTGAAGCTTTTTCCACACTCCAGCCATGTAAACGGTTTGTCCCCCTTGTGAATTTTCTCATGGCGATCTAGGGCCGATTTACGGGCAAAGGTTTTCCCACACTCAGGGCACTCATGGCTTCCTTTGCCTCTGGATGTTTTCTGAGGGACTTGGCCTTCCTCTCGACAAGCAAAGGGTTTCTCCATCTTCTCCTCGACTTGCTTTCCTCCAAGTTTCTTGTTTCCATCTTGATTCTCAACAATCTCTTTGGCATCTGAACATTCACCCTTTCCCTCTGCCGTTTGATGGCCTCCTCTTTTGTTTCTGCTTTCTGACATGTTTCCTGTTAAAAAAAGTAAAGAAACCTGAAGTAAGCAGCAGATAACAGATATTCAGACTAAGGAAGAAAGCACATCTGTGATGGCTTGTAACCCAAACGGCTTTCTACAATAAGAATGACAGTAAAAGATGTAACCTCCACCCCTTGAACATCCAATATTCTACAGGGACTAACAATTTAACCTAGCAAATGGCCACACCTCAGGATAAATATCGAGGAAACTCTTTGGCGTATGGTGCTGCCGAGAAGAATGTTTATGTTACAACATGCTAATTTGAACCATCATTTTTAAATCCTTAAGGATTCTCGACTTGCTGTTTTTTTTCTAATTTTATTTTTACCCAACCCATTTAGCCCCCCACTCTTTGAGGAACACCAACATCTAAGTCACGGATGATGTCAAACTGCAAATGATAGCAAAGCATGAAGAGAGAACTCAGTTTTCAGAACAGCCATAAAAGGTGCAAGATGTACGAAAGTAAGTTTTTACATAGAAAAATGCAGAGTTCAGCATTTAGGCAGAAAAAAATCACAAATGCATCATTATAAGGTGGGTGACTGCTGGCTTCACAGCAAATGTGGCAGAATACCTCAAGTATCAGCAACTGATTTGGAATTATTTGTTTCTGTTTCACCTGAGAACGAACCACCCTCGGGTGTTAAATGAGTCTGACAGTGAAGAGTGGGAGCAACCTGGAGAGAGTCGCATTACTTCTACAGTATGTGATGAAGTGTATTTTTCTAATTAGAGATGGGTTATGTAGTCATGTTTTAACCATAGAGAAATCCATTTTGAGTCTGACACAGGCTAAGTTCTGGAAAATTACTAGTAGTTATTTTCAGCTTCATGTCGCTAACCTTATTGCTGCAGCTGGAGAGAAAAACATAGCAGAGTCAAAATATCTCTAACCTGAAGTATAAACAATTCTTTGGTGTTGGTGGGAAAGTAGGGCGTACCCTATGCTAATTCTTTCCTTCGTGATTGGTCGAATATGTCAGGAAGGGGCAGGTTGGAGAAATTTACAAGAGGTTGGAAAAACAGGAACTCTGAGAGAGAGAAGGAAGAAGAGAGTTTTGGGTATCTTGAAACATGGCGAAGGAACCTGATTTAACAATATGGACTGCGTAAGAATATCGTTTGTTTTCCTTAGTTTATAGTTTAGATTTTGTTTTGTTCAACAGTTAATTTTTATAGAAGGTGCTGAAACGTTATGCTGTTGCTTAGAAATGAAACTGTAGAGAAATGTTTTCTTTGTTCACTTAAATAAACTCATGTTGTTTAATAATTGGCCTTTCTAGTCCTTTGAACAGAACAGTTTCCCTATAGATAATGAATTTGGCCTTACGTTACCAAAATTGAGTCATTGAACAGTAAAGATACGGTATTAAGTGGTTTCTTTTTAGTAAAATCGAAACAGACTTAAATGCAGGTTCTCCAAGAGTTCATGTCCCGGAACTGTGTTTGACTCAAGCAGTAAACTTCAATTGGGAGTGAAGGAAGCCTGGATTTTCCTGTTTCGTGGTTTTTGATCTCATTTATGAGACCAATAACTGACATGGTGGCTGCGGTGGGACGATCCACGGGCCTGATTTACAACCTGATTTCAGTAGTGTTACACCCGTGCTTTCTTTTTACACACAGTTTGCTTTGGATTATCCAGATGCTGTGGTAAATTGAAGCTGAGGGTCAGGCACGGACTGTTTTCAGTTTGAAACAGGGCAGCAACACAGCGTGGGTTGTCCTGTTAATTGTTTAAATTTTTTTTTCTCTGCTCTATTTTCTTTTCAACTGAAGCCCTGGCTGAGAAGGGTCAGTTGTGGGGGCGAATTCTGTTAAAGGACTAAGTGTAAATTTCTAAAGTGAGCTTTTTCATTGCTAAGCACAGCTAGGTCACGGTACCTTATCAGCGTTTTCAGGGCAGTTTTATGGCTGGCGGTAATTGATTGCCGAAACAGTGGGAGGTTTACAGCTCAGCGGCTGCAAGCAGTCAGCATGGCTCAGCATGTTACTGAGAGGAAAACTGGCCGGAGGAAAACATCCAGCGAATTGCGTTTGCTGATGGAGGAATCGGAGGTTGACGAGGAGCAATCGATTGTTGAAGATTCGGTTGAAGAAGAAGACCAATTGGATTTACAAATGGGTGGGTACCCCCAGGAGTTTGACCCACTACCTATTCCAAGCCGGAGAAATTCCAGAGGGCGAGCGCAGGAGCAACATCCCCAACCCCAACCTACAGAGGAAGCCGTTGGTGAGAATCCGTCTGGTGTGTGGGGGGGTAATCCAACCACACTGATGCCTGTGTCTGAGGAGTTAACCCAGCTGGTTGCAGATCTAGTGAGGACCCAAAAGGAGTTTGTTAACACTTTGAATCAGGCTGAGAAAGTAAAGACTAAGTGCAGAGAGCAGAAGGTGCAAGAGCTGCAAGAACAGAGAAGGGCTAAACAGGCAATTAAAGACTCTATAGCCAGTGTGGATAGGGGAAGTCTACCTAGATACCAGGAGGGCGATTGTGTGTTGAGCTTCCTTAAGAATTTCGAGCAATCTTGCCAAGATTTGGAGATACCTAGGGACTGGTACGTTAAGTTACTGCGTACCCAAGTTGCTGGACAGTTGGCCACAATAATAACCAAAGTGGCTGAGGAAGATTATGATTGGTTTGAATTAGTTTGGGTTATTAAACAATGATTTGGTTATACAAAAGAGCTACTGAGGCAGAATTTTAGAAAAATCAAGAAACTGCCTAATGAGAGTTATGCAGCTTTAGCTGACAGGCTGGAATTTTTAGGAGACCAATGGCTGGACTCTTTGAAAATCAGATCTGTAGCAGATATGAGAAAGGCATTGTTCATGGAGCAATTTATGAATTTGGTCCCTTTAGAGTTGAGGAGTTCTTTGCTTGAGAGAGAATTTAAAGACCTCCAATCCCTTGCGCTGAGGACTGACGAAATGTTATTGTTTAGGAAGCCTGAACCAGCGCCTAGAGCCAGAGCAGAGGCGCCTAGAGCAGAGGCACCTAAGAGACAAAGCCAGCCTGATTTTAAAAAGCCTTACTATCAAGAGTATAGGCAGACTTCAACTGATCAGCGCAGGAGTTTAGCTCCAAATCAAAGCAGACCCACTTTTGCTTGTTTTAAATGCAGTGGCCCTCATCTACAAAAGGACTGTGGACTATCTCAAGGACCCCCTAGTCAAGCTAGGAAGTCAGATGTTAGGACACCGGTACCTGCGCCACGCAAATATAAGGGAGGCACACCCAAAGTATCTCTGGTAAGCCCTAACACCCCAGAGAGCCAACAAGTACCAACCCAAAGCCAATCTGTTATGGGTACAGTGCCTAGACAGAATCAACCCAGCGTGAGTACTACCGCTTCACTAACCAGTGATAGACAGGCAGCGGTAAACTATTATGTGCCTCAAATATTAGATGTTCGTGGAGGAGAAGAATTAGGAACTATGAGACAATCTCCACAGGGGAAAAAGTATACCCTAATGGACCCAGGTTGTGTGATCCCTGAGTCTCAGAAAGAATGGGCTATGAAGACTTATTCTGAGGAGGTGATTTTGCCTACTGATGAAGGACAGGTGGTTTTAAATGCTTATAGTGATTCTGGTGCTGAACTTTCTTCCATATCCCGAAAATTTTTGCACCCAGAGCTGATTTTGGACAATTTAAGGTTACCTATTAGGACCTATGGTTCAGGAGAGGCGGGAGAACAACATATTCCTCTCGCGTTCGTGGAATTATCGTTCAAAAATTGGCGTGGTACTAAAATTTCCCTCAATCATGAGGGGAAACCTGACTTCTTGCTGGGAAATGACCTCACCTATTTGAATTTCAAGCAGAGCCAAGAAGGTCTTACTGTTAAAGTGGTCACCCATTCCCAAAGCCAAAAAACAGAGACTGGGGGTGGTTCTGATGAAGCTGTCCCTACTACAAACTTAGAACAGCAGCAACATCTAGTGGCAGAACAAGGTAATGCAGCTAATACAGAAGCAGAAATAGAGGAATCAGTGCCTATGGGGTCAGCTGAGTTTAAAGTGAAACAAATGACTGATCCCTCACTAGCTTCCTTGAGAGCACAAGCGGATGACTATGCTCAAAACCCAATACCACAGCAAGTTAACTTTGTGTGGGGCCAGAATGGACTTTTGTATAGAGAATATCATCCCAAATCACACTTGAACATGCAACCCACACAACAGCTTGTAGTACCACAGGAATACAGACTGAGGATTCTTGAGTTAGCTCATGACAATCCATCTAGTGGTCACCAAGGTGTGCAAAAAACTTTAAAAAGAATTTCTCAGCATTTTTATTGGCCTGGTATTAACAAAAATGTGAAGGACTATGTCAGTTCTTGTGACTGTTGCCAAAGGACTGGTTATCAGGCAGATAAAACAAAGTCTGAAATGTACTTGATGGAAATACCTGATCAAGTTTTCCAGTGTTTGCAAATGGATGTCATGGGACCTTTTGTTCCAACTAAGTCTAAGAAGAAATACATCATCTCTTTCATCTGCCAGTCGTTGGATTGAGGCCTATGCGTTGAGCAATCTAAGAGCTTCCACCATCGCACGCATCATCATAGACTGTGCTCATGTATTGGAGTACCATCTCAGATAATTTGCGATCAGGCGGGGGCGTTTCGTAGCTCCTTAATGGACAAAATTTGTGAACTTAGTGGAATAGAAATAAAATTTAGCTCCGCCTATCATCCTGAAAGTCATGGGTTAATTGAGAGAGGTCAACAAACCTTACTGAGGATGATCAAGACCATGGTACAGGTGTATGGTAACATTTGGGACGATCTGTTACCATTTGCTTTATTTGCTTATCAAAGTTCTGCTCATACTTCTCTTGGTGGTTTCTCTCTAAGTGAAGTAGTATTTGGGAGGAATCTACAAGGACCTTTGGATTTCCTGAAATCTGATTGGGAAGGTGTGGTGAAAAGCAGCACAGTTCCAGTTGCTGATTTTGTCAGAAATCTGCAAGAAAAACTGTTAGCTGTGCAAGAATTGGCTAAGGACAATTTGCTAAATGCTCAATCAACCCAGAAGCTCTACCATGACAGACATTCCAGGCACAGGGAATTTGCTGTGGGAGATTTGGTTCTTGTTTTAAACCCCCTCAGACTTTCTAAGTTAGAAGTTGGCTGGGAAGGTCCAGGGGAAGTGGTACAGAAACTGGGGAATAACAATTATTTAGTAAAAATGTTGAATTCTGATAAAAAGCCTGTAAGTTACCATATCAATAGGTTGAAATTATATAAAGACAGAACTGCAATGGTTTTGCAATATAATGTTGCTTGTTACCAGTCTGAATATGAGCCTGTAGATATGCTAGCTGAATTAAAAGATGCTGGTACTTGGTCTGACAATCTTGTTTTGACAGGTACTTCACTCCAGAAGGAAAAGCTGTACCAAATCCTAGAAAAGTATCAAGATGTTTTTTCAGATAAGCCAGGTTACACAAATTTGGTCAGTCATGAAATTATCACTACTGACAATCAACCAATTCGGTCTAGTCCATACAGAGCAGTTGGCGATCATGCTCTACGGATTGAACAAGAGATACAAAAGATGTTATCTCTGGATGTAATTGAGGAGTCATCATCCCCATACTCATCTCCAGTGGTTCTGGTTTCGAAAAAAGATTCTACTGGTAAGATCCTTGATGAGATAAGGTTCTGTGTTGATTACAGGAAGTTAAACAGTGTTACTGTTTCAGATCCTTATCCATTGCCTAGACTGGATCATTTAATTGAAAAATTGGCCAAGGCAAATTTTATCAGCATAATTGACTTAAAGAATGCTTACTGGCAGCTGGATTTAGCCGAAAATTCACGAGATAAGACCGCTTTTATCACTCATGTAGGCACTTTTAGATTCAAAAGGCTACCATTTGGATTGAAAAACGCAGGAGCATCCTTTCAGAGAATGATAGATAAAGTGTTAAAAGGTCTACCTTTTGCTAGTGCTTATCTTGATGATGTTGCTATTTTCAGTTCTGATTTTGACTCTCATATGTCTCATGTTGAAACTGTGTTGTCTAGAATTCATCAAGCTGGACTTACTGTCAAAGCTAGCAAATGTCAATGGATGAAAGGGAAGGTCATGTACTTGGGTCATTTGGTTGGTCAAGATGAGATTCATACTCTGCAAGCCAAAGTTCAAGCTATCAACGATTGGCCTATTCCAAAAACTAAGAAGCAAGTGCGTTCATTTTTAGGTGTAGTTGGCTATTACAGGAAATTCATCCCTGATTTCAGTGAATTGGCTACACCTCTGACAGAGCTAACTAAGAAGAGACAACCTGTCAAAGTTAATTGGACCCCCGAGTGCCAAGGGGCTTTTGAAGCCTTAAAAGCGAAGATTATTCATGCCCCTATACTGAAATCACCTGATTTTGATAAGCCTTTCATTTTGCAAACCGATGCTTCAGAATTTGGATTAGGAGCTATTTTGTTACAGCAAGGGGAGGATGGGAACCTATATCCTATCTCATACTTCTCTAGAAAGCTCTTGGAAAGAGAGAGGCATTATGCAATCCTTGAAAAAGAGGCTCTTTCTATATATTGGTCTCTTAATCTTTTAAGACCTTATTTATGGGGGCGTAAATTTACACTCCAAACTGATCATAGAGCCTTAGTCTGGTTACAAAAGATGAAGTCTCAGAACCAAAAATTGTTAAGATGGAGTTTAGCATTACAGGATTTTGATTTTGAAGTTCAACATATACCTGGGAAGCTAAATGTGGTGGCAGATGGACTTTCCAGGATGTACTGCGAAGATCCAGATGTTCCTGACCGCTAAAGAAGATGGAAGATGGTTGGAGTAGTTACTGTGGTTAATAAACTAACATGCTTGTTTCCTTTTTGTATATCTGAATGGTGTGCCAAAAGATTATATTACTGTTATTGTTTGTTATAATCCATATATAATCACTTACTTTTAGTTGTTTTATCAATTTACTTTAAATTAGCTCAGAATAACTGTTCTGAATTTAGAAGAAATTTAGCGGGGGTGTGTGATGAAGTGTATTTTTCTAATTAGAGATGGGTTATGTAGTCATGTTTTAACCATAGAGAAATCCATTTTGAGTCTGACACAGGCTAAGTTCTGGAAAATTACTAGTAGTTATTTTCAGCTTCATGTCACTAACCTTATCGCTGCAGCTGGAGAGAAAAACATAGCAGAGTCAAAATATCTCTAACCTGAAGTATAAACAATTCTTTGGTGTTGGTGGGAAAGTAGGGCGTGCCCTATGCTAATTCTTTCCTTCGTGATTGGTCGAATATGTCAGGAAGGGGCAGGTTGGAGAAATTTACAAGAGGTTGGAAAAACAGGAACTCTGAGAGAGAGAAGGAAGAAGAGAGTTTGGGGTATCTTGAAACATGGCAAAGGAACCTGATTTAACAATATGGACTGCGTAAGAATATCGTTTGTTTTCCTTAGTTTATAGTTTAGATTTTGTTTTGTTCAACAGTTAATTTTTATAGAAGGTGCTGAAACGTTATGCTGTTGCTTAGAAATGAAACTGTAGAGAAATGTTTTCTTTGTTCACTTAAATAAACTCATGTTGTTTAATAATTGGCCTTTCTAGTCCTTTGAACAGAACAGTTTCCCTATAGATAATGAATTTGGCCTTACGTTACCAAAATTGAGTCATTGAACAGTAAAGATACGGTATTAAGTGGTTTCTTTTTAGTAAAATCGAAATAGACTTAAATGCAGGTTCTCCAAGAGTTCATGTCCCGGAACTGTATTTGACTCAAGCAGTTAACTTCAATCGGGAGTGAAGGAAGCCTGGATTTTCCTGTTTCGTGGTTTTTGATCTCATTTATAAGACCAATAACTGACACAGTAGTCTAGAGTGCACACAAGCGTAACAACTTTTGAGCACAGTAGCAACAGCACCTTCCGGTCGGTCACTGTGTTTCCCATGACTAGGTACATCAAAGCGTTTTTCTCCTTGGATCCTTTTCTCTTTTCGGAGCAGCTCAGAAGTGAAATTATAGATTTTTGGAGGTGTGAAAGGAGCTGGGCTGAGTTCATTACAAGTAGTCCTGACATCTGGTGTCCAGCTTGGCCACTCGAGTGGTCCTCTAGGCAAGGAAATACTTCAAGATTTGGGAAAGAGCAAAAGTGCCGGCAGTTTGTCGATTTTTAGAATGCCTCAGAAAGCTCAGATAAAGGGGAGGGGAGAGTGGACACCGGTTGCCACAATGAAGCTGATAATCCCTGATTCGCCACAACAGTCTCGGTTAATTCAAACCCCTACCAAGAAATACTCCTAAGCGTTTTAGGAAAGAAAGAAATTCTCCCTTGAATATATTTCAATATATATGCAATATGATTGAAGGATTGCCTTTTTCTCTGCCACTGTGCAGCTCGTGAACCATACACAGAGACAGTAGGATAATATGCTCTCAATCGAACTCCGATAGAAGGTGATTAACAAACTCTCAGTCAATTGTTGCTTTCTAAGAATCCTTAGAAAATACAACCGTTGTTGTGCCTTCCTGATTAACGCAGCGGTGTTTGCACTCCAAGTCAGGTCATTTGTTATGATAGTCCCAAGAAACTTACATTCAACCACCTGTTCCACACAAACTCCATCTATATACAGTGGCTGAATGTCTGCTCTTTTTTTCCTATAGTCCACTATGAATTCCTTGGTTTTTTGGATGTTAAATAAAAGATTGTTTTTTTTGCACCAGCGGGATAGCTGTAATACCTCGTCCCGATACGCAGACTCATCATCCCCAGAGATAAGTCCTACTAGTGTAGTATCGTCTGCAAATTTGATAATCCTATTACTGGGATGGTTATTGGTGCAATCCGATGAATAAATGGAGAACAGTAGTGGACTAAGGACACAGCCTTGTGGAGTGCCAGTGCTGAGTATCTTGTCAGTAGAGATGTAGTCATTCAGTTTAACCCTTTGTGGACGATTTGTTAAAAAATCCAAAATCCACAGACAGATAGAATCTGGAAAATCAAGATCTTTAAGTTTGTCTATTAATCTGTGGGGTATAATGGTGTTAAAAGCAGAGCTAAAGTCCGCGAACAGCATTCTTACATAATTCCCTTGTGTTTCCAAGTGGGATAAAGCCATATAAAGCACAGTATTGATCGCATCCTCGGTTGATCTATTTTCTTTATAAGCAAACTGAAGCCCATCAAAGGGATGAGGAAGGCAGGAGATAATATATTTCCGAACTAACTGCTCAAAGCACTTCATTAAGATTGAAGTTAGTGCCACCGGCCTGTAGTCATTCGGACTGTTTGTAGGCAACTTTTTAGGCAGTGGAACGATGACGGAAGCCTTGAGACAGACGGGAACTGCGCATAGTGTCAGGGATCTATTAAAAATTACAGTCCATATCCCGGCTAGCTGATCAGCACAGTCTTTTACCACCCGACCAGGAATTAAGTCGGGTCCAGCTGCTTTTCTGGAGTTAACCACTTTCATAGTCTGTCTCACATCCTGCTCATTCACAATGAAGGGGGGACTCTGCTGAGTAAATGATGGCAAACGAACAGTTTCAGTTTGATCGATCTCGAATCGAGCAAAAAAGTTGTTCAACTCCTCAGCCACCTCCACACCTCCGCCTGAGGAAACCTTTTTTGCTTTGTAGTTTGTTAGTTGTTGAACCCCCTGCCAAACTTGCCTCATGTTATTGCTGAGAAAGCAATCTTCAATTCTCCTCTTGTATTCGGCCTTAGCTTGCTTAATGCCTCTCCTCAAATTCGTTCTTGCTGCACTGTAGTCTAGATCATCCCCAGACTTAAAAGCCTTATTTCTAGCATACAACAGGCGTCTAACCTTCCCGGTCATCCAAGGTTTTTGATTGGGATAAACCCGGATACGTTTATCCACTGTGACCGTGTCAATACAGTGTGCCATATACCCTAACACTGCAGCTGTATGTTCTTCCAGATCAGGATGGTCAAAAATTTCCCAATTTGTTTGTTCAAAACAGTCCTTTAACTGCTCCATTGCTCCCTCCGGCCAGCTTTTCACTGTCTTGACTACTGGCCCTGACTGTTTTCTCAGAGGAATATACTCCGGAGCTAAAAACAGGGACATATGGTCAGACTGGCCCAAGTGTGGCAATTGTAATATCCTGTATCCATTTGCAATATTCGTGTAGACCTTATCTAAGGTGTTCAGCCCCCTAGTAGCACACCTTACATGTTGATGGAATTTGGGGAGGACTGCACGTAGATCTACATGATTGAAGTCTCCTGCAATAATGTATACAGCATCCAGAAATTTACTTTGCAAGTTGCCAATTTCATCGCCCAGATGACCCAGCGCCAAATCCGCATTTGCATCCGGCGGAATATAAACAACAAGAATAATAACAACGCTGAATTCCCGTGGAAGGTAAAAAGGTCTGCATTTAACAGACAGATATTCCAGCTCCAAAGAGCTATGACGTGTTATAATCTCTGAGTTTGTGCACCAGCTCTCTCTAACAAACACGCACAATCCTCCTCCTCTGCACTTCCCCACATTCCTGTCTCTGTCCAAACGATGTAATAAAAAACCTTCCATATCAATAACAGTGTTTGGAATAGTGGGGTTCAGCCAGGTTTCAGTGATTAACAGCACGCAACAGTTTTTCACAAACTTACTTGAGGAGACCTGTAACCTTAAGTCATCCATCTTGTTTGCCACTGATCTGGCATTAGTCAGAAAGAGACTTGGGAGTGGTAGTCGCTTTGTCTGTTTTTGCAGCCTATACAAAACACCAGCCCTGCAGCCCCTTTTTTTCTTCCTCTCCTTACGTTTCCTTTTCCTTCTCACTCTCGCTTTTGCTGGAATTACAGTCCACAGAGAGCCAGGGGACCTTGCAATCTCTGATGGTATGCCATGTTTCCAAATAAACTTAGCTGTTATCTCCTGTTTACATTGCAATCCAATCCTCATAAGTTCACAATTGCTGTAGAGTATATTCACTCCGCCGGAGGTATTCACAACACCAGATAATACACACAAAAACATCCATAAAGAACGCCAAGTCGAAGAGCACTGAGCTGCAGAACCTGAATGCAATATGAATGGTTTCCCCCCTATTTGATGCCATGGGCAAGGAAGTTGAAACAGAGACAACCTGAGCTGAATCACAAACACCATAAAGTTGGAAAGGTTATTTCTATCACAACCGATAAACAGGGAACCAGGTCTAGTTATCTGCTCTTCTGAGACTGGAAGAAAAGATATTGACTTCTGGAATAATAGAAAAGTGGCATATTGTACTTTTTTGCAATAAATGACCCAAATTCCTCCAGGCAGCCTGGCCAGCTAGTGGACTCTGGGACATGTAGTCCAAGTAGTCATATATCCACACTGTAGACACTACAATAAACACATTACAGTTAAATTGCTAGGATGAAAGTATCAGATAAAGTTGGTTCAATCAGAAAAGACTCATAGTAAGCAAACTGAGTTACAGGTCACCCTCAGTCGGTCACTATTTTTGCTCATCTCCCAGCAGTTCTACACTTAAAACTCATTTTGTTTCTAACTACGTCGCACTTGTGCCAAAAGACTGAGGAAGAAATACATACAGCGGCCTATTTTGAGGAGCAGATTCCTGACGATTCAGAAGAAGGTGGCAAAAGACTGGTCCAGAATTGATCCTAGGGTACAGGATGCAGAGAAAGCCAGCATTAGGCAAACGTCAGTCCTGGTGGAAATAAAAGTAAAATCTTATTAAAAAGAAATAAATCCTTTGCACTGAAAGGGGATATCATCTTTAAAAGCAAGCAGACGATGGAGAAAGCTGGACCATAACTACCCATTCTGGGACTGAGGGCAAATTGCAGGACAAGTCAGCTTTTAAATTCCGGGTGTGGAAATAATAAAGGAAGAAATCCCACCTTTGGGGACACCCTGCCATCATCTCCCCTCGCCTATAAGCAATGACCAGAGTCCCCTTCCTTCCATCACTCTAACCACAACACCACCCTGTGCAGCAGAATCGTACGGGAGGGAGGGGCAGAAAAGTGCAAACAAATATCCAGAAAATTCAACAGAGGGAAAACTAACCCATTGTGTCCCTTGCGGGGGGGGGGGGAAGGCAAGTATAAACGCGAAAAAGAAATTTCCAAGGTCTGGAAATGGATTAGAAGGCGATGAGAAGCTGCGATCCCAGGAAAAGAGGACGATCCACCCGACTTGCCTCCAAAACCGTTTGAAAGGAAGGGCGGAAGTCGGTACCAACAAGTGGTAAGGAGGAAACGACACGTGACAGGCCTAATTGACCAACCAGGACAAAGGCTGGGAGGACTAAGCCCCGATTGGCTCCTCTGCAGCAGGAAGGAAGAGGGAGCCTAGAGCAAAAGAGCATTTCCGTAAAAGAGACAGCCTCTCCGTTTCCCCATTTCCTGCCCTTCTAGGAATATCAAATCTAATAATTGTAACCCTTGCAGAGCCAAGCCCCCTTCCCTGTGCTTTCCTCCCAAGTAGGGTTGCCAAATAGAAAAGGAGGACATAGAAAGCAAAAAAGGAGGACAGAGGAGGACGTATTAGGGGCGGGCCGGCTCTGTGTGCGGGGTGGGGGCTTTTGGAATGAGGCATTGGGGAGAATAGCTCTTTGATCATGGGGCAATACCATGGCCATTCAACCTACTCAGTCTTAGTTTAAAAGGTCAAGACTGGGAAAGTTACATTTTTTGGGCTACAAAACTCAGAATCCACTGGCCACTGTGTCTTCTTGTTTTAAAAACACAAATCTACATATACATTTACTGGGCTCCCAGGACCAATGGAGACAATCTATTCCTTCCTTTAATGGAGATCCATCCCCCTTTTTTATTTATTGATGTTTTTTACTTTTATACAGCCCATCTGGCTGCCAAGGCCACTCTGGGCATTTTATGAAAAACAGAAGGCGTTGTGAGTCAGATATAAGAAATCTGGGAGTGTTAAAACACTCTTGCACCAGCAAGCATGAGATTTGACCATACACAGACTCAAAAGAGAACAAGCGCTGTTTATTATGAGTGGCCACTCGGGTCCCCCAGGCACGAGGAACACTGACCCAAAAGTACAAAGAGCTTTTTTTATGCCTTCTAACCACAAGGAAATACATGTACAGAAGAATCCTCATTGGCTGAAAAGTAGGTCAAGGGAGTTGTTAAGTATGCATTCTATAGGGTAGGGAAGCAAAGGGGCATATGTTTTCTAAGTATGCAGTCACCCCCACCCCCTTTTGGGTACTCTAACTTGTTTGCAAGCTGTTCTGCGGTTACATTTCAAGAGGAAATTGGGTAGACAGGATATTCGTGGTCGGCCGATGCACCAGAGCCTAGCTTCAAAGTGGAGCAAGCAGGTGCATCCGCAACAAAATCCGGTGACACGAAGTTCAGTGAGAAAAGGAAAGCCCCTCTACGCTTCAAAGCAAACCAGAAGAGCGAGGGTCTGGGGAGGGGTCTGTGGAAGCATCCTTTAATAACCTCAGGCATTCACGTTCACAGCGTGGATTTCTCTCTGCTTGAGAAATGCAAAGGGTGAAGAAAATGGATTTGGAGAGAGAGAATGTTATACATGCACACACACAATGCTTACTACAATACATATGACAAAGCCATATATATATATATATATATATATATATATATATATATATATATATGTCTTATATGTGTGTGTGTGTATGAATTTTATTTATTTATTTATTTTATTTTATTTTATTTTATTTTATTTATTTATTTATTTATTTGCACTATTTTTAGCCGCACCATTACGAGTGGCGTCTGGGTGGCGTACAACAATATTAAAACTTAAAAATATTAAAAACATTTAAAAAGACAATATAAAATATCATATATTAAAACAATTCTTAAAACATTAATATTAATAAGTCCTGCTGCTCATGTGGCCAGCTAGGGAATACTGTTTAATTAAAATGCTGGCTAAACAGAAAGGTCTTTGCCTGGTGCCGAAAAGCCAAGAGTGTTGGAGCCAGGCGGATCTCTATAGGGAGGTCATGCCAAAGTTGGGGGGCAACAGCTGAGAAGGCCCTATTTCGGCATGCCATCCCCCTCACCTCTTTCAGGGATGGCACCTTCAGAAGGGCCTCCCAGCCTGATCTTAGAGGACGGGCAGGCTAATATGGAACAAGGCGGTCCTTTAGGTAACCAGGTCCTAAGCCGTTTAGGGCTTTATATGTCAGAGTAACACTTTGAATTGGGCCCGAGCAGCAACCGGCAGCCAGTGTAAATTTTTCAGAACCGGCATGATATGAGTCTGTGCGGCAGTGTCACTTACCAGCCGCACAGCCTGGTTCTGTGCCAGTTACAGTCGTCGGACCGTCTTCAAAGGCTGCCCCATGTATAGCGCATTGCAGTAGTCCAGTCTGGTTGTTACCAGTGCATGAGTGACTGCTGCCAGGCTCCGCTCATCCAGGTAAGGGCGAAGTTGATATATTCTCCGCAACTGTAAGAAGGCACCCCTGGACACCGAGTCCACCTGGGCTTCCAAGTTCAGACTCGGGGTCAAGGAGCACCCCCAAGCTGCGGACCCTGTCCTTTAGAGGGAGTGTAATCCCATCTAAGGCAGGGAAATGGCCCTTTAACCTATCTGGCGGGGCACCTACCAGCAGCACTTCTGACTTGTCTGGATTGAGCCTCAATTTATTGACCCTCATCCAGACCATTATCGAGTCCAGGCACGAGTTCAGAACAGTGACTGCCACACCTGGATGGGTAGAGAATGAGAGGTAGAGCTGGCTGTCATTAGCATATTGCTGACTCCTCAGCCCAAACCTCCTAATGACCTCCCCCAACGGTTTCATGTAGATATTGAACAGCATGGGGGACAGTATAGAGCCCTGAGGAACCCCATGACACAACTGCCATGGATCAGAGCTACTGTCCCCCAGCACCACCTTCTGGACTCGATCAGCCGGGTAGGAGCGGAACCACTGTAAAACAGTGCCTCCGATTCCCATCCCAGCCAATCTGTCCAGAAGGACACCATGGTCGATGGTGTTTAAAGCCGCTGAGAGGTCCAGGAGAATCAACAGGGATGCATTGCCCCTGTCTTTCTCCCCGCAAAGATTGTCAAACAGGGCGACCAAGGCAGTCTCTGTCCCATAACCTGGCCTGAAACCTGATTGAAATGGATCTAGGTAATCAGTTTCATCCAGGAGGGTTTGGAGCTGCTCAGCCACCACACGTTCCAACACCTTGCCCAGAAAAGGGAGGTTTGCTATTGGTCGATAGTTGATCACTAGACATGGGTCCAGATTAGGGTTTTTTTAGGAGTGGGCAAATCACGGCCTCCTTTAATGGGGCAGGGATCACTCCCTCTCTTAACGAGGGGTTGATGACCTCCAGGATCCAGGTGTGAACTCCCCTGGCAGATTTCTTTATTAGCCATGATGGGCAAGGGTTGAGTTGTGTAGTGGTGGCACGAACCGATCCAAGCACCCTGTCCACATCCTTGGATTGTAACAACTGGAACTCATCTAATAAATTATGACATAAGTCCGGAGCACTGGACACAACCGTAGGCTCTGCATCAACAGTGGAGTCCAACTCTTTGCGAATCTGAGCAATTTCCCCCTCAAAGTGTGTAACAAATTTGTTACAGCGAGCCACTGAGGAGTCCAGGACCTCCACTGAACCATTAGGTTGAAGAAGGTCCCGGACCACTCGAAATAGCTCAGCTGGACGACACTCCAAGGAAGCAATACGACTGGAGAAATACTGGTGTTTCGCCAGCCGTATTGCCACAGAGTAGGCTCTAAGCTGCGTTTGGTCATAGTCGCAGCAATATTTCCTCCATCTGCGCTCAAGCCGTCTCCCCAACCGTTTCATAGCCAGAAGCTCCTCTGTGTACCATGGAGCCATATAGGCTCTGCGGGCAGGGAGAGGACACCTAGGTGCGATCGTGTCAACTGCCCGGGCCATCTCCTTGTACCACAAGGCGACCTGGGCTTCGACGAGAGCGCCAACCATATCAGCTGGAAACTCCCCTAGAGCACTGGTTCTCAACCTTGGCTTATTCAGGAGTTGTGGACTGCAACTCCCAGAAGCCTTCACCACCAACTGTGCTGGCTGGGGTTTCTGGGAGTTGCAGTTCAAAAACATCCGAGTAACAAAGGTTGGGAACCTAGGCCCTAGAGCATTCAGGAATCCTTCAGGATCCATAAGTTTCCA